>NC_034192.2:20137084-20512084 GCF_002021735.2 Oncorhynchus kisutch
AAAGAAATCCAAGTTAGCAGGCAATATTAACCAGGTGAAATTGTGTCACTTCTCTTGTGTTCATTGCACGCAGAGTCAGGGTATATGCAACAGTTTTTGGCCGACTAATTAGCCAGAATTGTACGTAATTATGACATAACATTGAAGGTTGTGCAATGTAACAGGTATATTTAGTCTAATGGATGCCACCCTTTAGATAAAATACGGAACGGTTCCATATTTCACTGAAAGAATAAACATCTTGTTTTCGAGATGATAGTTTCCGGAATCGACCATATTAATGACCTAAGGCTCATATTTCTGTGTGTTATTATGTTATAACTAAGTCTATGATTTGATAGAGCAGTCTGACTGAGCGGTGGTAGGCAGCAGCAGGCTCGTAAGCATTCATTCAAACAGCACTTTCGTGCGTTTTGCCAGCAGCTCTTCATTGTGCGTCTAGCATTGAGCTGTTTATGATTCATAACCAGACGTCACCCTGGCCTTGCATGTCCGGACGCATCTCTGCCCCAGAGGCTCCATACAACCCATACACTAGCCCTTGACCAGCACACACACACACAAACACACAAACAATGATAGACACACAAAGACACAGAGAAACAGACATATGCAAACTGGGGTACCAACGTGGGGGTAAATAAAACATGAATGCTTTGTAATTATGTTGTATTATATTTTAATCACCAAACAATTCTCTGGTTATTAATAAATTGTCCAGACCCACATCAGCAGCCCTCCCCACTAATACAGGTGCTGAAACTAGACCTGCGGTTAAGAGCATTGGGACAGTAACTGAAAGGTCACTGGTTCGATCCCCGAGCCGATGAGCAAGGCATTCAACCCTACTTGCTCCAGTAACTCACTCTGGATAAGAGCTTCTGCTAAATGCACAGAGACTCATGTACCTGCTGTACTGAGGGGGCACAGGAGTGAATAACTGTATCATCCGCGTAGAGATGAATGATACAGATAGACCAATATCATTTATAGAAATAGTGAAGAGAACAGGGCACAAAATCCATCCCTGCGGCACACCTTTCCTAATATCGAGGAAATGACATTTGATATCGTCAGTAAGCACACGTTTTGTCCTGTCCGTTAGATAGTTCTTGAACCAATCGCAAGATGCCTGATCTAGGCCTATTTCAGACCAGCTTTGAACAAGTCAGAAATGGTAAAATTTTTCAAATGTCTTGGACAAGTCAATAAATAAGGCAGCACAATGATTTGTATGGTCTATAATGGCACATCATCTAAGACAAGTGTAGCCACTGAAATACTGCTTCGTACAGGTCTAAAACCCATCTTGGTGCTCATTAAGAAGTTTAAAAAGTTGGCTGAGAGTTGGCATGGGAGTGTAAAACTTTGACAAGGCAAGATAACTTGTAAATTGGACCGTAGTTATTCAAGTCAGAAGGATTGCCTCCTTTGTGTAGGGGGAGGACTTGCGCCGTTTTCCAGATCTTAAGGATAACCCCAGAAAACAATGGAGTTAAAAAATATAGGTTAATGATTCTGCAATAATTGGGGCAGAAAGCTGCTGCAAAAAGGGATCAAGTGAATTTTTTACAATAACCCACTATTTACTAATTATGTGGAGTTATTATAAAGTGTTACCTATTGATAGAATAACAACAATATGCCCCTCTGATGTATTTGTTTGTTTGTGGGTGTATTTGAGAAAGAGAGTTCAAATGAGTGAGCGAGAGACACACAGAACAAATGTGAAAATCAGCTAATATTCAGCAAACCACTTTTCTATGTTGCAAATGCATAAATCAACTCAGTCATCTCACAAACCCCAACACTTGCAAGAACAGTCACTGTTGTGGTGAATGGCGCACAGTACTGCATAGAGCCATGACAACATGGAGCTCTATTCCACATCAAGTAACCGATGCAAGCAGTAAATTTTGATTTAAAAAACAGATACAATTACACCTTATGGAACAGCGGGGACTGTAAAGAGACACGAACACAGGCACAGACACATGCACACAACCCCACGATAACATATGCACTATACACACACGTACACATGGATTTTGTGTTGTAGATATGTGGTAGTAGAGTAGTGGCCTGGGGGCACACACTTAATGTGTTGCGTGAAATGTGTTGTGAATGTATTGTAATGTTTTAAAAACGCTGTATAACATGTGCGCTAACAGAACCCTAGTGATTCTTACCTTGGGGTTCTCCATGAGGGCCTCTATTCTAGGATGCGAGCCGCAAATGCCTGCATCCGCCAAGGGCCAGCTGAGTGGTCTACCGTTGCCATCAGAGAGGGCAGAGTGGGCCAGCTTGGAGAAGCGGTCAGCCCCTGTCCCCGTTTTGTGGGGGTCCACCAGGGGGCTCTCTTTGGGACACCAGGCCTCAGGGGGTAGCGTGGGGTCACAGGGCACGCCGTTGGTGGAGGAGGGGACCAAGGAGACACATCCATCTGGTGGGATGGGTGGTGGGCGCTCAGGAGGTGGTGGGGGTGGAGGGTCCCTCTTGGGGGGTGGGGGAGCAGGCAAAGGCTTGTCTTGTTTTCTGGCCAGCCCTGGAGAGGACTTGGGGAGGAGGGCATGTGTTCGTTTTACACTACACAGAAATAAACAGTGTTGAAGCAGGCTGACATATCAATCAAATGCATTTTATGAAGGAAGCATGTTGTTTTACGTCACACACACACATGCCTGCACACACACACATCCTTTGATTGTCTGCTGTTGTATTTGTGCTGTTGCTAGTGTCTTCTGTCTATGTTATTTCTGTCTGACATTGTTTTTTTTGTTTTTTTATATCAGTGCCTGTTCCCACAGGAGGCCTTTTGCCTCTTGCTAGACCATCATTGTAAATACAAATCTGTTCTTAACTGACTTGCCTCTTTAAATAAAGCCTTTTTATATCAGCAGTTGTCTCAAAGTGCTAACCCCAAAAAGTCTGGGGGGGGGGGGGGGGGGGGGGGGGGGTTCTACTAAGCTAACATATGGAATTGATTTGAAAAAATCATACCATGGATCATTTAGCTATTGATTTACAATTTTAGGACCCCTTTAGGTTAAAAAACAACATTTTGGGGATGAAACATTGATTTAGCCTTACTGCTATTAGCCCATAGAAACGCACTGAATAACAGATTCATACATGGAAAAACAGACAGTCCAAAAATACATCAAAAGGAAGTATGTTTTAAAGTGTCAGTCCTCTGTCTGAGGTGGGAAGGACCATTTTTGTGATGTCTCCTGGTATGGCAAACACGGCTGTAGCCTTGCCACCTTCCACCGCAAATTTGCAAGGCCGATATCGGCGGATGCGGTAGATTGAAAAAAAAAACCAAACAGATATCACTAGTTTTAAAAGACAGATTTTTTGGGGCATTTTTTTATTATTATGCTAATTCAATGTCTGCCCGGGCGCACACATCGATTCTAGGGGATACCCAGCCTGAAACCCCAAAGAGCAAGCAATGCAGAGGAAGAAGCTCACTGGCTAGGAAAAACTCCCTAGAAGGCAGGTACCTAGGAAGAAACCTAGAGAGGAACCAGGCTCCGAGGGATGGCATCAACCAGCACCAAAACATTCAACTTTAGAGATTTCTGGAGATCATTCCACAAAAACATAACGCAGATCTACCTAACTTAGTGGAGACTGAAGGGATCTCCAGAGTTAGCCATCCCTATGAACGGGTCAGGTGACGCATATGTCTGAAGTTTGCACAAGAGGGCTTTATAAACAAAAATAGAAAATAGAGCAGAGCATTTGTATTTATATTCGTATTTAAGGATCCTCAGTAGTGATAAAGTCAATCTCTCGTCCAATTTGAGCCATCGACATGAATATTATTCATGTTACCTCTCTGTGTACATTTAGGGGCTAGCCGTGCTGCTCTGTTCTAAACCTATTTTAATTTTCCTAAGTACCTCTTTGTGGCACCTGACCACACAACTGAACAGTGTCCAGCTGCAGGACCTGCCTTGTTGATAGTGTTGTTAAGAAGGTAGAGCAGCACTTTATTATGGACAGACTTCTCCCCACCTTAGCTACTGTTGTATCAATATATTTTGACCGTGACAGTTTTACAATCCAAGGTTGCTCCAAGCAGTTTAGTCACCTCAACTTTCCATATGATTTATTACAATATTTAGTTGAGGTTTAGGGTTTAGTGAATGATTTGTCTCAAATACAATGCCACCCATTGTGAAACTAACTACAGGTCTTTGTTAAGTGTTCCAGTGATTTCACTCTCTGTAGTAGCTGACGTGTGTAGTGTTGAGTCATCCTCAGACATAGACACACTGGCTTTATTCAAGGCCAGTAGGCATGTCATTAGTAAAGATTGAGAAAAGTAAGGGGCCTAGCTGCCCTGGAAAATTCCTGACACCACCCGCATTGATCTATGAGATTGAAGAGGGCCAACATACTTTCTGATACAGAATGCAGTGATGTGTAATGAACCTATCACACGTAATAAAATGTGATAAACGTTTCCTATAAAAGGAAGGCCACTTGTCAACTAACTCATCAATATGCTTTTTGAAAGATAGCTTTTCGTCAATCCAGATGCCCAGATATGTATAAGCAGGGACACAATAAATCCAATATACATAAGCATAAATCATTAGATAAATGTTTAAGCTTTTTGAAAAATAACATATAATTAGTTTTACCTGAATCACTTATCCCTTTACACTTGTGGGAATTGGCCAATATGGATAGGGCTAAATTGAAAAGTTTCTTACAGAATAAATAGGATATGCATACACATAACCATGGTAGCAATTGAAAGGAACAGTTTGGGAATAATGGGGAAATGATTAGATCAAAGGTGAGTCCACAACAATTCACCTGAAACAAGACTGAATCCAAACATTGCACTGTTTGACATTTACTGTACTGTTCTCCACATTTGTTGATAACGAAATCTGAAAATACTCAGGATACATTCAGTAACATGATAAGACTATTTCTGGAAAATGTGGGGTAGGTGCAACATAAGACAAAGACATTTGAGTAGAAGATAAACTACTTTTTTTCAATCTACTTTTTTGAGCGCTCCTAACTGTGCTGTTAAGAAAATAGAGCAAGCACACTTGTAGTTGTTCTGTTTGGAACACAACCCTCTATCCCCGCCAGCACACAATCACTGTTTTTGTTTACTTAATCCCCAAAAAGTCCATTATAAATCACAATCTGGGTCAGGTGGGCATAATTGCAAATCGTGTTCTATTGCCACACAACTAGCCAAGTTGTAAAATATGATATTACAAATGTTACAATTCAGAGAAACAGATGGGAATTGTTGTGTGCATAGAAAGGAGTCATGAGCGCATTCGGGTGAATTTACTTTACAATATAAAAAAAACAGGCTCATTCTATTCAGAACATCAGGGTATGATGCCATGTCATCTTGTAACTGTACATAAAACATAGTGATAATAAACGTTAACACTGTATATGACATGAGTTTTCTGATTTGGAAATGTGAAGTGCACATCTGGACTGACGGGTGTTTGGCTTTCTTGTATGTATGATATCAAAGCAGCATTTATAATCCTCAACGTCTCATCTTACAAAATACATAATGTCATCTAAATTTACAGCATTTCAAAATTTCCTCAATTATGGGTGGGGTATAGTGTTGTCCTGCGCGGTGCTCAAGTTCAGAACGGGTGTCAGTCAAAACCCATACAGCACTGATGATGCGCAGAGCCAGAGCTCTGACGTCACGTATAGCATGTTACTGTACAGCCACTACATTCAAATTTAGAAGTGCCCAAATCTGCCATTTTCAACGTGTATACAGGTACGAGTGTTAGAAATATAAAATATATAGCTAAGTAAAAAATTCCAATCTGGTTTTCATGCCCACCACATCACAGAGACAGCCTTAGTTAAAGTGGTAAATTATCTTTAAGCCAACACAGATGCCAAACAGCTCTCTGTCCTAGTACTCTTTGATTTAAGTGCTGCATTCAACACCGTTGACTGTGGTGTCCTTCTGGACAGACTGGAGAGGTGGGTTGGCCTCTACGGTCCAGTTCTAAATTGGTTTAGGACCTATTTAACCGGTCAAGAGTTTTTTGTCACCAATTGTGAACATAACCCAGAGAAAATAGATATCACATGTGGCAAGGTATCGCAAGGTTCAATTTTAGGTCCGGTACTGTTCAGTTTATACTGTTCAGTTTATATATGTACCCCTTGGCAGTGTTATCAGCGAGCATGACATTGACTTTCACTGCTACACAACTTTACATTTCTGTGTCCCCAGAGGTTTTCAGCTCCACGGATAAATTATTAGACTTAAATTATTAGACTGTATTAGTGATCTAAATACTTGGATGTCTCACTTCCTCCAGCTAAAGGCAGAGGTACTTATTGTTGTAGCCAAAGCACAGAGAGAGAGAATCTGGCAGCAGATTTTAATTCACAGGCAATAAAGATAAAACACCAGGTCAAAAACTTAGGTGTCATTTTAGATTCTGAACTCTATTTCGAATCCCACATTAGGAATGAGACCAAAATAGCTTTTTGCCACATGATGAACATTGCCAAGGTTCGGCCGTTTCTCTCAGGCTGATACAGTGAGACTCATCCATGCTTTTATTACAAGAAGGCTTGACTACTGTAACATGCTGACCAGACCGGACAAGTCACATGCGTGAGCATTGCAAAATAAATGTAGAAATCCATGTTATTCAATTATTGCGTCTGCGTTGCCAAGGGCTAAAATAGAATTCCTATTTCTGATGCAGATCGCGCTGCAAGTCCTGCCTCTCCCATCTCCTCATTGGTTATACCCACGTGGGTGATTGAAAGACAAACTGTTTTGCCGGTCGTCGTGGCAATACTATGAAAGTTTAGATGCCAATCACCATACAAGTTCATAGATGAAAAAGCCTGGAAGGAGGAGAGATGACTAGAAACGATTCGGTTGACCGTTTTATGTGTGGATTAATTGTCGGAGTACAGGTCCTTGTGCATTTTAGGTAAAATAACAACTCAATGTTTATATCCTATGACAAATTAGCTAGCAACAGCAAGCTAGCTAAATAGGACAAATTAGCTAGCATGTGCAAGAATACCCAAGAAAGCCATTGGTCAACTACAAAACATACGGGTACTGACCAAGACTACCAGAGAACCTGAGGGGGCCCGAAACTGTGGACATTTTTAAAAGAGATCTTAAAACAAACCTCTTTAGCGTTGTTTTTGTTAGGGTGCTTTTTTTGTCTTTCAGTTTTTATTGTTATTCTTTTGTTTTTTGTGTAGTAAATATTTCAGTTTTTTATTTATGTATTTTCCTGTGAAGTGCATTGCGTTGCATTCATGTCTGAAATGTGCGCTATAAATAAAGCTGGATTTCAAGTGTTTTAAAAAGTATAAAACAAAAAAAAGCGCTGTATCGTCAGTCCAAACTTTCCGGTTCCTACTTCCTGGTCAAATTCTGTTGATAAAGTGAACACAAAAGTGAGCCAAAAGAGTTTGGGTCAGCACAATAGTATGAAAAGGGTGTCGATGTGGAGTGCAAACCTGCAGTTTCAGATGTGCCCTACAATTACACTTGCAACCCTGTACATGTGACAATTAAACAATCTGAATCTGAATCAGTACCTCTTTGGTGTGCTGAATGAGAAACAATAGATCACACCAAACCAGTTTGAAAGGGGGTTTAGGCTGTACACCCCATAGATATATGCTACATGCTGATGGGTTCTGAGTTCTAAACTTGAAAATATGAAGTATCCTTATGCATGTCACTGAGGGAGAGAGGGGAATGTAGAACATTTACATTCTGCCAGGATATATTATTGTTAACCATCAGGGATCCAATGGGAGGAGAATGGCCACAGTCTGGTACAAGTCAACAGGACAGCCGGGAGTTGGGGAGGAGTGAGAAATTTGGGCTGAGGTCAGGTTAGATGAAGTGAGGAAGAACAGATATCACTAGAGTTCTGAATAGCAACAGCTGTGTATTGGCTGTTCAGATGTGTAAGGAGTGGGCTCAGCATAAGAGAAAGGGTTAAATACTAGTTATTGTGTGAATATGTTCTTTGTCTGTTCAGCTGTCTGACCCATTGGGTGAATAAACTTGGTTTGAGCGTCGGTTTGTACCCTGTTATTTAGAACTTAACAACCCTGACCCACCTTTGGGGAGCTGGAGGGGCTGGCAGAGGGGGATCGGATGACGCCCTTCTGGATGAGGTCCAGGCGAGGGGGTACGGGGGGCAGGCTGAGGTGCTGGATGCTGAGGGCCTCACCATGGGCTTTCCTCCTCTGGGCCACCGGGGAGGAGTTTGGCGACATCACGGGGGAGTTCTGCTGTTCGGCACACTGCTGATATGGAAAGAACAAAACAAGTTCAGGTTTTTAATAATACCCATGTGGCAGTCATAGACACTGAAATACATGGATGTAACATTTATAACAGGGTTTCCGGTAGCCGGATTTTGGCCTATAAAATTATGAAAAGTAGATTTTTAAAAAACTGCCGCTGGCCAATTGTCCCAAAAAAAGAGGGAAAAATCATGTTACAAAATCAAAAAATGTTGCCTATTCATTGATGGAAATAACAGTTGATGGAAATACATTTGACCGGTCATGCTTATCGGTCTATAGTTTAATTTGCATCATTTACTAGAATTAAATTGGTGCGTGTGTATTTTCGTTAGTCGTTATGTTTATATAATGTGCACGAGAGCTCCTGCTACAGCTTCTCAAACAGCTCATTGGTTGCTGCTGGAGTGAAATGTGCTTTTATGCCATCCGTTTTGTCACCAAAGCCCCATATACTACCCACCACTGTGACCTGTATGCTCTCGTTGGCTAGACCTCGCTACATATTTGTCGCCAAACCCACTGGCTCCATTGACATCTATAAGCCTTTGCTAGGTAAAAGCTCCACCTTATCTCAGCTCACTGGTCACCATAGCAACACCCACTCGTAGCACGCGCTCCAGCAGGTATATTTCACTGGTCATCCCCAAAGCCAACACTTCCTTTGGCCGCCTTTCCTTCCAGTTCTCTGCTGCCAATGACTGTAACGAATTGCAAAAATCACTGAAGCTGGAGACTTAGATCTCCCTCTCTAACTTTAAGCATCAGCTGTCAGAGCAGCTTACCAATCACTGTACTTGTACACAGCCAATCTGTAAATCGCACATCCAACTACCTCATCCCCATATTGTTATTTATCTTCTTGCTCTTTTGCAATCCAGTATCTCTACTTGCATATCATAATCTGTACACCTATCACTCCAGTGGTAATGCTAAATTGTAATTATTTCGCCACTATGGCCTATTTATTGCCTTACCTCCCTAATCTTCTACATTCGCACACACTGTACATAGATTTTTCTATTGTGTTATTGACTGTACATTTGTGTAACTCTATGTTGTTGTTTTTGCTGCACTGCTTTGCTTTATCTTGGCCAGGTCGCAATTGTAAATGAGAACTTGTTCTCAACTGGCCTACCTGGTTAAATAAAGATGAAATTTAAAAATAATAATGATAATAAACCAAGCGTGTGCAAAGTTGTCATCAAGGTAAAGGGTGGCTACTTTGAAGAATCTCAAATATAAAATATATATTTATTTGTTTAACACTTTTTTGGCTACTACATGATTCCATATGTGTTATTTCATAGTTTTGATGTCTTCCCTATTATTCTACAATGTAGAAAATAGTAAAAATAAAGAAAAACCCTGGAATGAGTAGGTGTGTCCAAACATTTGACTGGTACTGTAAGTGCTGAGGCAAACTCGGCATTCCAGGGTTGGACGACACTTACTCTATGGCTAATCAGCAAATTGTAGCATTAGCCACTTAATCACCAGAGTCTGTAGCATTGAACAGGATTCTTTCCCTTCCTGGCACAGCATGATGTTTCATGACATGACAAGTACTGTTTGGAATCCTGAAATGTGGCATTTCTGAGATTGCGCTGACTTAACTTTTTTTTTAATACCAGAGAGCAATTGAACTGACACTACATTTTGTTAATACCAGACAGCAATTGAACTGACAGAATGCTTAGTAACTCATCATAGTTTGACCAGACCTGCATAAAAAAACACTAAATACAACTATCCTCTTCTGTGATTCTGACACACAAGTTCAACGTCCTGCATATTTAGTTAGTAGATACGTAGATAAATGTCAGTAGTCCATTTAATTAATCGCTGGGTAATTCTACTTGACAGCATGTGAGTGAAGTTGAGTGAGCACAGAGGCCATAGTCACAATGTCACGGCCGTAAAATGAAGTAGACCAATGCGCAGGGTGGTGAGCGTACATATTCCTTTTTATTAGGATGAAGCCAACAAAAAAAATTAACAATACAAAAACAACCGTGAAGCTTAATTAAGGGCTATGTGCCACAAACAAAGTTAACTTCCCACACTGAAAGGAGGGAAAAGGGCTTCCTACGTATGGTTCCCAATCAGAGACAACGATAGACAGTTGTCCCTGATTGACAACCATACACGGCCAAAACATAGAAATACACAATCATAGAAAATAAAAACATAGAATGCCCACCCCAAATCACACCCTGACCAAACCAAATAAAAAGGCTCTCTAAGGTCAGGGCGTGACACAGACTTTGTCCAAGATCACACTTTTAGACCGTTTCACATTGGCGATAGCAAAGGGCCATTTTCGAGAGGTTCTCGAGAGTTATCGATTTTGGAGAGACAATACTGTTGTGCGAACTTGCGAAATGATCACGTCTTGAGCGCCCCCATCCAGTGTAAAAATAATTGTGTCAAACGCAATACTCTTACAGTACAAATGGTAATAGCAGAGCAATGTTTTTGAACCAGCTAAAATAGTTTTACCTGAAAGTGCAGTAAAAGCCTGTTACATTCTGAAATTGTCACAGTAGCTGCTGTCAGAAGGCTTCACCGAGATACGTAAAACTATGGAAGCCCATATTCCCCCACCATTTTAAAAAATGCAGATACTATCTAAAAATGTTTAGATACGTAAGTGTTACGGATACAGGTATCCTGTGTTCTTTTCTCTCCTTCTCCCCTCATCACTCCCCAATCAGTCACCAATCCAATCATCAATACCATGTCTTTAGGTCTCTGTGTTTCACTCTCTCTTTGTGTATTAACCTCTCTTTTGTTTGAGCACCTCCATAGCACTTTGTGCGCACCTGTGAGTATTGTTTTTGGTTATGGTGTTTGTGTTTGATTGCTGGTGGGAAAAGGGGAAACCAAGACAAGTCGCCCATGGGTATACACTACCCGTAGGTAAACTTTGTTAAATACACTAGTTAGAACTGGGCGGACCACCCACTGTATTTTGGTTAGTTAGTTAGCTGTTGTTGAAATAGGCTAGTCTAGCTTAGGGGTGTTTTTGAATACTTATTGTTTCTTTCCTTGGGTCCAGCTCAGCCCCTTTTCCTGCTCCCCCCATTACCGTGTGTTTTCAAATAAACCTTGAGTTTGACGGTAGATTTCAGTTGTCCTGGTTATTTCGTTCACACTTTTACTTTGTCACTATTATAATTTGCCTGAGTTGTTACGGGTCTCATTACCATCCCCTCTAGACTGTCAGGCCAAAAGGGATTCATAACAGTAAGTCAAAATGCTGAGATAGTAAACCATACAAATAGAATGTTTTTTAATTTCTAACATTGTCTGGTAATTTCAGAGGTGGCACAACAAGTACCAGAGTGGTGGGGGGACATGTTTTTCCTGGGGACCAGAGTTTCTCCTTATCTGGTAACCTAACCTATCCAAGTAAAACTCCAAGTATGCCATAGGAATAAATCACCTGTAAAAAACTTTTATACAGGCTGTGATGGGATCAGAATTGTTCTAATGGTTAAAAAAAAAAATCCTGGAAAGGATGAAAACATAAAAATCTAAACACCATTACTTTGTCCCTCTTTCCAACGCTTTTGTGTCAATATTTTTTATTAAACCAAGTCAATTGTGGTGGGGCAAATGCCGGCACGCCACACGTTTGCCGGCGGCCCTGCTGTGCTTAAAAGTTAAGCGACCTTTGTGAAGGTTTGGTGTGGTATGGCTATTATTAGGCTTAGCTACTGCAGGCCTATGAAGGCAGTGCATACTGGCACTCCAACTGACTCTGGTAGTTGAACTTAGCCTCCTGTACGCCTATACAGTGGGGCAAAAAAAGTATTTAGTCAGCCACCAATTGTGCACGTTCTCCCACTTAAAAAGATGAGAGAGGTCTGTAATTTTCATCATAGGTACACTTCAACTGTGACAGACAAAATGAGAAGAAAACAAATCCAGAAAATCACATTGAAGGATTTTTAATGAATTTATTTTTATGAAAATAAGTATTGACATGACAGCCCACTTGGAGTTTGTCAAAAGGCACCAAAACACTCTCAGACCATGAGAAATAAGATTCTCTGGTCCGATGAAACCAATATTAAACACTTTGGCCTGAATTCCAAGCATCACGTCTGGAGGAAACCTGGCACCATCCCTATGGTGAAGCATGGTGGTGGTGGCAGCATAATGCTGTGGGGATGTTTTTCAGCGGCAGGTACTGAAAGACTAGTCAGCATTGAGGCAAAGATGAACGGAACAAAGTACAGCGAAATCCTTGATGAAAACCTGCTCCAGAGCGCTCAGGACCTCAGACTGGGGGCGAAGGATCACCTTCCAAAAGGACAACGACCCTAAGCACACAGCCAAGACAATGCAGGAGTTATCATGACAGATGCAGACAAAGTAGGCAGATGGTTGGAGTCTTACAATATTTATTAATCCAATAGGGTAAGGCAAGAGAATGAACGTGGACAGGAAAAAGGGTCAAAACCAGTTCAGAGTCCAAAAGGTACCGAAGGGCAGGCAGAATCAAGGTCAGGGCAGGCAGGATGATCAGGCAGGTGGGAAAGTAGTCCATAGTCAGGCAGGGGTCAAAACCGGGAAGACTATAAATAAGAGAATAGCGAAAGGATTAGGGGAAAAACATGCTGGTTGACATGACAAACATACAAGACGAACTGGCACAGAGAGACAGGAAACACAGGGATAAGTACACTGGGGAAAATAAGCGACACCTGGAGGGGGTAAAGACAATCACAGGAACAGGTGAAACAGATCAGGGCGTGACAGGAGTGTCCTGAATGTGTCTGAATGTCCTTGAGTGGCCAGGACAGAGCCTGGACTTGAACATTTCTGGAGATTTAGTACATTTTAAAAATTGGGAAAAGGCACTGTATATACACACTCACACACACTACACAGACACTCTCACACAAAACCCACACACATGCTGTCACGTTCGCTGGAATAATTATCAGACCAAACTGCAGCGCGTTATGGTGTCTACATTATATTTATTTTAAAACGCACAAAACAAAAAAGAAAGAACGAAACAAACAACGAACTGTGACAACAGAGGTGCTACGTGCACTAACTCAAAACCATATCCCATAAAACAAAGGTGGAAAAAATGCTTCTTAAATATGATCCCCGATTACAGATAACGATAGCCAGCTGCCTCTAATTGGGAATCATACCAAACACCAACATAGAAAATAATAACTACAAAACCCCCCAGTCACGCCCTGACCTACTATACCATAGAAAAACAAAGGCTCTCTATGGTCATGGTGTGACAGTGCCTCCCCCAAAGGTGCGGACTCCGGCCGCAAAACCTGAAACAAATGGGGAGGGTTTGGGGGTGATTAGTATCGGTGGCGGCTCTGGTGCAGGTCGTAGCCCCCACTCAGCTTGTGGATCCGCCAGCATCGGGGGCGGCTCTGGTGCGGGACGAAGAACCCGCTCATCCCGCGGATCCGCCAGCATCGGGGGCGGCTCTTGTGCGGGATGAAGAACCTGCTCATCCCGCGGATCCGCCAGCATCGGGTGCGGCTCTGGTGCGGGCCGAAGAACCCGCTCATCCCGGCTCCGGCCATGGAGCTGGAATGGAACTGGAAGTTCCGGACTGTTGACCGTCGCTGGAGGTTCCGGACCGTGGACCGTTTCAGGAGGTTCCGGACCGTGGACCGTCTCAGGAGGTTCTGGGCTGTGGACCGTCTCAGGAGGTTCCGGCTCGTGGACCGTCTCAGGAGGTTCCGGCTCGTGGACCATCTCAGGAGGTTCCGGACCGTGGACCGTCTCAGGAGGTTCTGGGCTGTGGACCGTCTCAGGAGGTTCCGGACTGTGGAACGTCGTTGGAGGACCCGGACTGTGAAATGTCGCTGGAAGCTCTGGACTGTGAACCGTCGCCGGAAACTCTGGACTGGGACTCGTCACCGGAAGCTCTAGACTGTGAACTGTCACCGGAAGCTCTTGACTGGGGACCGTCACTGGAAGCTCTGGACTGGGGACCATTGCCGGAAGCTCTGGACTGGGGACTGTCGCCTGAAGCTCTGGAATGGGGAGGCGCACTGGAGGCCTGATGCGTGGGGCCGGCACAGTTCGCACCGGACTGGTGACACGCACCTCAGGTCGAGTGCAAGGAGCAGGCACAGGACATACCTGACTGGGAACACGCACTTCAGGGAGAATGCGAGGAGCAGGCACAGGACATACCTGACTGGGAACACGCACTTCAGGGAGAGTGCGAGGAGCAGGCACAGGATGCACCTGACTGGGAACACGCACTTGAGGGAGAGTGTGAGGAGCAGGCACAGGACGTACCAGACTGGGGAAACACACTTCAGGGAGAGTGCGAGAAGCAGGCACAGGACGTACCTGACTGGGAACACGCACTTCAGGGAGAGTGCGATGAGCAGGCACAGGATGCACCTGACTGGGAACACGCACTTGAGGGAGAGTGCGAGGAGCAGGCACGGGACGTAACAGACTGGGGAAACACACTTCAGGGAGAGTGCGAGGAGCAGGCACAGGACGTACCTGACTGGGAACACGCACTTCAAGGAGAGTGCGAGGAGCAGGCACAGGACATACCAGACTGGGAACACGCACTTCAAGGAGAGTGCGAGGAGCAGGCACAGGACGTACCAGACTGGGGACACACACTTCAGGGAGAGTGCGAGGAGCAAGCACAGGACGCATCTGACTGGGAACACGCACTTCAGGGAGAGTGCGAGGAGCAGGCACAGGACGTACCTGACTGGGAACACGCATTTCAAGGAGAGTGCGAGGAGCAGGCATAGGACGTTCCAGACTGGGGAAACACATTTCAGGGAGAGTGCGAGGAGCAGGCACAAGACGCACCTGACTGGGAACACGCACTTCAAGGAGAGTGCGAGGAGCAGGCACAGGACGCACCTGACTGGGAACACGCACTTCAAGGAGAGTGCGAGGAGCAGGCATAGGACGTACCAGACTGAGGAAACGCACTTCAGGGAGAGTGCGAGGAGCAGGCATAGGACGTACCTGACTGGGAACACGCACTTCAGGGAGAGTGCAAGGAGGAGACACATGACGTACCGGACTGGAGAGGTGCACTTGAGGCCAGAAGCGTGGAACCGGCACAGGTTGCACCAGACAGCTAACTGGATCCTCTGGTCAGATGTTGAGCATAACACACTTGCACAACATCTCTCTCATCTCACTCTCTCCCAACTACGCCATTGCCTCCCTGACAGTCTCTGGCTCTTCCCTCTGCTCAGCCGCCAGCTCCATGCCCCCCCCCCCCAAAAAAAAAAACTTGGGGTTGTCCTTGGGCTTTCTGTAGCCGCGAACCCTGTCGTCGTCGCTGTCCTCCATAATCTCCTTCCGTCTGTCGCCAAGGAAGGGTTTCGCATCTCCCCATCACTTCTTTCCATGTCCAGAAATCCTTCCCTCTTTGGGCATGCTGCTAGGTCCTGGTTTGATGGGATATTCTGTCACATCTGTAACTAGAAAACCCCCCATTCACGCCCTAACCTACTATACCATAGAAAAACAAAGGCTCTCTATGGTCAGGGCGTGACACACGCACAACATACACACGCTTAGTGATACAACACATAGACACACACACACACTGCGCAGTGATCTGGTACTGCCTGTATACAGCTCCATTCATCAGTGTCAGAGAAAGGTGCTAAAAATGGTCAAAGACCCCAGCCACCCAAATCATAGACTGTTCTCTCTGCTACCACAGGGCAAGCGGGTACCGATGCACCAAGTCTGGAACCAACAGAACCTTGAAAAGTTTCTACATAGTGTATATATAGGCAAGTTGTCATTGGAATGGGTGTGTATATAGGCAAGTTGTCGTTGGGATGAGTGTGTACATAGGCAAGTTGTTGTTGGGATGGGTGTGTATATAGGCAAGTTGTCGTTGGGATGGGTGTGTACATAGGCAAGTTGTCGTTGGGATGGGTGTGTATATAGGCAAGTTGTCGTTGGAAGTGTACATAGGCAAGTTGTCGTTGGGATGGGTGTGTATATAGGCAAGTTGTCATTGGGATGGGTGTGTACATAGGCAAGTTGTTGTTGGGATGGGTGTGTATATAGGAAAGTTGTCGTTGGGATGGGTGTGTAAATAGGCAATTTGTCGTTGAAATGGGTGTGTATTTAGGCAAGTTGTCGTTGGGATGGGTGTGTATATAGGCAAGTTGTTGTTGGGATGGGTGTGTAAATAGGCAAGTTGTTGTTGGGTTGGGTGTGTACATAGGCAAGTTGTCATTGGGATTGGTGTGTATATAGGCAAGTTGTCATTGGGATTGGTGTGTATATAGGCAAGTTATCATTGGGATGGGTGTGTATATAGGCACGTTGTCGTTGGAATGGCTGTGTACATAGGCAAGTTGTTGTTGGGTTGGATCTCTATATAGGCAAGTTGTCGTTGGGATGAGTGTGTACGTAGGCAAGTTGTCGTTGGGATGGGTGTGTATATAGGCAACTTGTCGTTGGGATGGGTGTGTACATAGGCAAGTTGTTGTTGGGATGGGTGTGTACATAGGCAAGTTGTTGTTGGGATGGGTGTGTATATAGGCAAGTTGTCGTTGGGATGGGTGTGTACATAGGCTAGTCTTCGTTGTGCATTTATTCCTTTTTCTATTTTATCTCTCTGCATTGTTGGGAAGTCCCACATGTTGCTTAGTCTACACAATGCATGTGACAAATACAATTTCATTTCATTCTTGTGTATTTTATTCTTGGTGTTACTATTTTTATTTGTATCATTATTTTTCAACTTCTTTCTGTCCCTCTAATCAGGGGAATGGGACCCCAGGTGTGTGTATGTGGATTCTCTGACCAAATTATTTTCGTAAAATGTCATTCCTGAAGAACGTGTCTCAACTCCTGAAGTAGTTGTGAAACAAAGATCTATCTGAAATCAAATCTAGAGTCGGCTTTCTATTTCGCAACAAAGCCTCCTTCACTCACGCCGCCAAAATTACACTAGTAAAACTGACTATCCTACCAATCCTCGACTTCGGCGATGTCATCTACAAAATAGCTTCCAATACTCTACTCAGCAAACTGGATGCAGTTTATCACAGTGTCATCCGTTTAGTTACTAAAGCACCTTATACCACCCACCACTGTGACCTGTATGCTCTAGTCGGCTGGCCCTCGCCACATATTCGTCGCCAGACCCACTGGCTCCAGGTCATCTACAAGTCCATGCTAGGTAAAGCTCCGCCTTATCTCAGTTCACTGGTCACGATGGCAGCACCTACCCGTAGCACGCGCTCCAGCAGGTGTATCTCACTGATCATCCCTAAAGCCAACACCTCATTTGGCCGCCTTTCCTTCCAGTTCTCTGCTGCCTGTGACTGGAACGAATTGCAAAAATCGTTGAAGTTGGAGACTCTTACCTCCCTCACCAACTTTAAACATCTGCTATCTGAGCAGCTAACCGATCGCTGCAGCTGTACATAGTCCATCGATAAATAGCCCACCCAATTTACCTACCTCATCCCCATACTGTTTTTATTTATTTACTTTTCTGCTCTTTTGCACACCAGTATCTCTACCTGCACATGACCATCTCACCATTTATCACCCCAGTGTTAATCTGCTAAATTGTAATTATTCGCCTACCTCCTCATGCCGTTTGCACACAATGTATATAGACTCTTTTTTTTCTTCTTTTTTTTCTACTGTGTTATTGACTTGTTTATTGTTTACTCCATGTGTAACTCTGTGTTGTTGTCTGTTCACACTGCTATGTCTTATCTTGGCCAGGTCGCAGTTGTAAATGAGAACTTGTTCTCAACTAGCCTACCTGGTTAAATAAAGGTGAAAAATAAAATTTAATCCGGAGACAGGTGTTTTTTCCATTTCCTTAGCTATCATACTCGAATTCCATTGATTTCAAAACTCAGAAAGTGGAGAGCAACACTTACGCAGTTTTTCTAAGCGAGACATAAAAAAAATCTGCGTTAGACAGGATTACCTACCAGCTCAAATAGACAGAAGCGTGCAATATGGCAGACCAATCCAAACTCATCTTTCGGCATGTCCAGCCCACTCACGCCTGCAGCCCACTCATTATCTCAGCCAATCATGGCTAGCGGGAAGGTTGCCAACTAGGCTCGTAATTTAAAAATTATATTTGTATTTAAAGATGGCATACAAGTTGGTTATTAATCTCTTGAGACTAGGGGGCAGTATTTTGATGTTTGGATGAAAAACGTGCCCAAATGAAACTGCCTATTTCTCAGGCCCAGAAGCTAGAATATGCATATAATTGGCAGATTAGGATAGAAAACACTCTAAAGTTACCACAACTGTCAAAATATTGTCTGTGAGTATAACAGAACTGATATTGCAGGTGAAAACCTGAGGAAAATCCAACCAGGAAGTGCTGTTATTTTGAAACCTCTGTTCCATTGCATGCCTACCCTCCATTTATAGGGATATCAACCAGATTCTTTTCCCTATGGCTTCCACATGGTGTGAACAGTCTTTAGACATAGTTTCAGGCTTTTATTCTGAAAAATGAGCGAGAATGATCACATCGCGTCTGTGGATAGCTGTGTGTCCCCAGAGTTTTGCGAGGGAGAGGGGCTTGGAGCAGACATTTTCTCTCTCTCTCCTATTGAAAAAGCTACTGTCCGGTTGATATATTATCGATTATTTATTGTAAAAACAACCTGAGGATTGAATATAAAAAACGTTTGACATGTTTCTACAAACTTTACGGATACTATTTGGAATTTTCATCTGCTCATCGTGGCCTGCACGCCCCTGTGAATTACTCAACAAAACGCACCAACCAAATGGAGGTTTTTGGATATAAAAATAATCTATCGAACAAAACAAAAATGTATTGTGTAACTGGGAATCTTGTGAGTGCAAACATATGAAGATCATCAAAGGTAAGCGATTAATTTTATTGCTTTTCTGACTTTCGTGACCATCTACTTTGCTGCTAGCTGTTTGTAATGTTTTGTCTGCTGAGAGAGCTGTGCTCACATAAACGCTTGGTTTGCTTTCGCTGTAAAGCTTTATTGAAATCTGACACGCCAGATGGATCAACAACAAGCTAAGCTGTGTTTTGGTATATTGCACTTGTGATTTCATGAAAATTTTATATTTTTTGTAATTTAATTAGAATTTGGCGCTCTGCAATTCAGCGGATGTTGACGAAAATGATCCCGCTAAAGGGATCGGTGCGCCAAGAGGTATTTTAAGACACATGGAAGTTCACATGTTCGAGAAGGCATTTCTGCCCCCAAAAATGTTTTGTAAAAAAAAAGCTACGTTCAAACTGCTCTCCTGTGAAGAAGTGACCCGCAACATACGAATAGTTTCCTGAAACGGGTCACATATATGTTGGTAATGGTTGACAGTTACTCCAAATGGATTGAGGTTTTCCCCGGGTCAAACATTTCTTACAAATAGTTAGTAATGTCTCTGTACCACAGAATGTATCAGATTGTTGGGTATGTGGATTGTTATCAGACAGTGCTGAGACTATGTCATGTGGACCAAAGCAGGTAACCTTACAGACAGAGAAAAGGATAACGTAAAGGATAGTGTGTTTTATGTGAAGAAGTGTACAGTCGTGGCCAAAAGTTTTGAGAATGACACAAATATTCATTTTCACAGTCTGCTGCCTCACTTTGTATGATGACAATTTGCATATACTCCAGAATGTTATGAAGACTGATCAGATGATTTGCAATTAATTGCAAAGTCTATCTTTGCCATGCAAATGAACTGAATCCCCAAAAAACATTTCCACTGCATTTCAGCCCTGCCACAAAAGGACCAGCTGACATCATGTCAGTGATTCTCTCGTTAACACAGGTGTGAGTGTTGACGAGGACAAGGCTGGAGATCACTCTGTCATGCTGATTGAGTTCGAATAACATATTGGGAGCTTCAAAAGGAGGGTGGTGCATGTAATCATTGTTCTTCCTCTGTCAACCATGGTTACCTGGAAGGAAACACGTGCCGTCATTATTGCTTTGCACAAAAAGGGCTTCACAGGCAAGGATATTGCTGCCAGTAAGATTGCACCTAAATCAACTATTTATCGGATCATCAATAATTTCAAGGAGAGTGGTTCTATTGTTGTGAAGAAGGCTTCAGAAGAAGGCTTCACACAAGAAAGTCCAGCAAACGCCAGGACTATCTCCTAAAGTTGATTCAGCTCGGGGGGGGGGGGCAGATCGGGGCACCACCAGTACAGAGCTTGCTCAGGAATGGCAGCAGGCAGGTGTGAGTGCATCTGCATGCACAGTGAGGTGAAGACTTTTGGAGGATGGCCTGGGGTCAAGAAGGAGAGCAAAGAAGCCACTTCTCTCTAGGAAAAACATCAGGGACAGACTGATATTCTGCAAAAGGTACAGGGATTGGACTGCTGAGGACTGGGGTAAAGTCATTTTCTCTGATGAATCCCCTTTCCGATTGTTTGAGGCATCCAAAAAAAAGCTTGTCCAGAGAAGACAAGTTGAGCACTACCATCAGTCCTGTGTCATGCCAACAGTAAAGCATCCTGAGACCATTCATGTGTCGGGTAGCTTCTCAGCCAAGGGAGCAGGCTCACTCACAATTTTGTCTAAGAACACAGCCATGAATAAAGAATGGTACCAACACATCCTCCGAGAGCAACTTCTCCCAACCATCCAGGAACAGTTTGGTGATGAACAATGCCTTTTCCAGCATGATGGAGCACCTTGCCATAAGGCAAAAGTGATAACTAAGTTGCTCGGGGAACAAAATATCGATATATTGGGTCATGGCCAGGAAACTCCCCAGACCTTAATCCCATTGAGAACTTGTGGTCAATCCTCAAGAGGCGGGTGGACAAACAAAAACCCACAAATTCTGACAAACTCCAAGCATTAATTATGGAAGAATGGACTGCCATCTGTCAGGATGTGGCCCAGAAGTTAATTGACAGCATGCCAGGGCGGATTGCAGAGGTCTTGAAAAAGAAGGGTCAACACTGCAAATATTGACTCTTTGCATCAACTTCATGTAATAGTCAATAAAAGCCTTTGACACGTGTGAAATGCTTGTAATTATACTTCAGTATTCCAGAGTAACATCTGACAAAAATATCTAAAGACACTGAAGCAGAAAACTTTGTGGAAATTAATATTTGTGTCATTCTCAAAACTTTTGGCAATGACTGTATTGCTGTTCTTGTTTTGTTTGTTTTGTTGTGTTTTGTTTTTGTGTTGTTGTTGTGTTTGTAATTTTTTTTGTCTTGCTTCAGTACAAATCTCACCAGATTGGGTCTGCTGGATGGTCAGGATTTCTCCCTAAGGATTAGCCATCTAACTCCCAGAACTCTGCATTGAGATCGCCAAGATGATAGGGGAATATAAGCAAATTTGGTTTCAAAAATGGTTTCAACTGTGTATTGTTATTTTCTTTGACATTTGTCTCAGACATTAGTAGTAAGAATATTGGTAGACGTAATATTGTCAGACAGTGAATAGTTCATCTGGATATCTTGAATCAGAAATGCCCTAAACTAAGCTGTTGTTCTGGTGTTTCCTCTCTCGAGGTTATGGCGAAGGTGACAACAGATGGTAACTATGGGAGGGATCGATATAGAACAGTGTGAGCCTCACCCCCTCTAACCAGCTGAAGTGATTGCGACAATGGCGTTTACTATGGCCCTGTCCTGACCACTTCTACCTGAGACCTGAGTCCGAGCCAGCAACCTGTGTGGGATCCTGAGTGGAGCAGCGGTCTAAGACACTGCATTGCAGTGCTAGAGGCGTCACTACAGACACAGGTTCGATCCCGGGCTGTATCACAACTGGCGGTGTTTGGGAGTTCCATATGGGTGGCGCACAATTTGCCCAGCGTCGTCTTGCTTAGTGGAGGGTGTGGCTGGGGTAGGCCGTCATTGTAAATAAGAATTTGTTCTTAACTGACTTGCCTAGTTAAATAACTAATTGAACTAATCATAAAACGCAGAAAGAGATGTAGCCTACACACAACAGCTGGCTAGGCTGGACAGTTTTCTCCAGTGGATTTCTATTCCTTCATTACTACTGATATGCGATTAAGGTAGAGGGTGCTGCAAGTTTCCTTTCGCGAGGGTGGAGACTTTGCCAACTGGAACTCCAGGATTCTAACACGTATGGACCCAGAACTTAATCATACAGCTGACCAAATGACGCAATATTTTAGTTCTGGGTTAACCAAGATTAGACTGATCTAAAGCGTGACTGCAATCCACACTTTGGTTTTGGTAGATAAGTCACAGTCAAGAAACACTTATGTTAGCATTTTTGGACTAAAACATTGTTTTACTCAGCATTAAGCGTGTCTGAAGTTACAAATCACACTATTACAACAGTGTGACTGTTTAGGAATAAAAACAAAGACATCCTCTGTATTGTATGCTTATTGTTTAACCATTGATATGTTCAAAGGGACCTTTAGGAGCATCAGTTACTGCTTGAATGTCTACCAATGGCATATCCATATTTTTGTATGAAATTACACTGGTCATTGAAAACAAGCATTTCGCTACACCCGCAAAAACATCTGATAAACATGTGTGTGTGACCAATAAAATTTGATTTGATTTCAAGTATTTATAAACTAAAAATATCCCACACTTTAGATGAGGCCACACAAAAAGACTTGATTAATGATTAGTTAGTAAATGGTTTATAATGTAAAGACCTATATAAAACATCTTATTAATGATCTTATGAATCATTCATAAATACTTTAAAGGTTGTTTATGTGTGAATAACTACGCTACTAGCATTTACCAATGTGGGAGTAATGATTAATACATGATAAAGAAACGATTTACTAATCCATTATAAATGCTTTATTTACGTGGCATTATTATGAAGCGCTACCTTGATTTTTAAATCCTCTATAATGTTTTATGTGTGTATTTTGTTGTACTCACATGGCTGAGGCAACTCTATATGTATTTTATATTTTTCAAACAAATAAATGAATTCACACAATTACGGAGTATAATGATTGACTAAAAGTGATAGTAAATGAAGAGTGTGAAGTACCTTCCGGATGGAGGCCAGTCTGTTCATTACCAGAAAGTCCTCTCTATCCTCGTCCAGGTCATCCAGGTCCAGCATAGGCAAGCTAAATTCATCCAGGAAGAAGCACTTAGCCCCTGTGTTGCGCGGGTCAAATGGGTCCACGATGATAGGCTCTGTGCCTTTGATCTCACACCGGCAGAAAGGGCACCCTTGTCCGTCCGACTCCTGTCGAGAAACACACATCAAGCTTTAGTACATTTGCAGCTAAAAGATGCACTGTAATATATAGGCCTACATACATAAGTAAGTAAATGAATCAAACATTCAAATAAATGCAATCCCACATGCACATGCCCAGAAACTATACACATTCAGGCATACAACACACACACGCACGGACGCTGTGGGATCTAAAGCAAGAGAGGCAATTGTAGACAGCTGGGACACATGGTTTCATTCAGAAGAACCTGTAGGCCTTGGTAAGACATCTTTCCTTTCCCCCCTTAAAAAGAGCACTGTAAAGTGAAGACATGCACACACATTAAGAAGGAAGCCATTTTGACAATCTACAAGCCTCAGTGCCCCGAATACAGATTTCACATGGCAGAGGAAAACAATCAGCACTAAAAATAAATAAATAAATAAAAGGCTTCCATCTTTCATGATGAGGTTTCCCTCTGTTTCAACTTTAGTGAATCAAAGGCAGGCGATATTTACAAGAACAAAAGCCTGATTGTGGCAGACATATATCTGGTTGGGGACTTGCGAAAGGCATCAAAGCATTTTTGGAAACCAATCCTAATTAGAGTGGGAGGCTGCTCAGGCTCACTGACACTGCAGAAAAATCCCCTGTCCTCAAAAACTGGCCTCCTGTGAGCCTGTCCATCCACGGACACATTTCACGCAGGCAGCCCTAAAGACACATTCAGCATCGGCTGACAACGCAACACATTGTTTCTGGCAGTATAGATTCCCTGGTTTTCCCAAAATTCTGGTTGGAGGATTCCAGTGGTGTAAAGTACTTAAGTAAAAATACTTTAACCATTTTGGGATAGGGGGTAGCATTTTCACTTCTGGATGAATAGCGTGCCCAGAGTGAACTGCCTCCTACTCAGTCCCAGATGCGAACATGTGTATATTATTATTAGTATATTTGGATAGAAAACACTCTGAAGTCTCTAAAACTGTTTGAATGATGTCTGTGAGTATAACATAACTCAAATGGCAGGCGAAAACCTGAGAAAAATCCAACCAGGAAGTGGAAAATCTGAGGTTTGTATTTTTTCAAAGCTTGGCCTACCAAATACACAGTGTCTATGGGGTCAAGTTGCACTTCCTAAGGCTTCCACTAGATGTCAACCGTCTTTAGAAACTTGTTTCAGGCTTCTGCAATAAAGGAGGGGGATTGGAGCTGCTTGAGTCATGGGTCTGGCAGAGTGTCTCAGGCTCATGACGCGCGCTCCCGACAGAGTTGGCTCTCGTTCCAGTGCTTTTCTACAGACAATGGAATTCTCCAGTTGGAACCTTTTTGATGATTTATGTTAAAAACATCCTAAAGATTGATTCCATACATCATTTGACTTGTTTCTATGACCTGTAATGGAACTTTTCGAGTTTTTGTCTGGACGAAGTGCTCACACCTCACGAAGATGGATTACTGGGCTGAACACGCTAACAACAAGTGGCTATTTGGACATAAATGATGGACTTTATGGAACAAATCAGTCATTTACTGTCGAACTGGGATTCCTGGGAATGTATTCTGATGAAGATCATCAAAGTTAAGTGAATATTTATATTGCTATTTCTAACTTCTGTTGACTCCAACATGGCGGATATTTCTTTGGCTGGATTGGGCTCTGAGCGCTGTACTCAGATTATGTTTTTCCGTAAAGTTTTTCTGAAATCTGACACAGCGGTTGCATTAAAGGAGAAGTTTCTTTAATTCTGTGAATAAAACTTTAAGTAATGTTTATTATGAGTATTTCTATAAAATCACGGGATGTTTTGGAATCAAAACATTACTAAACGTAACGCGCCAATGTAAACTGAGATTTTTGGATATAAATATGCATATTATTGAACAAAACATACATGTATTGTGTAACATGATGTCCTATGGGTGTCATCTGATGAAGATCATCAAAGGTTAGTGATTCATTTTATCTATATTTCTGCTTTTTGTGACTCCTATCTTTGGCTGGAAAAATGGCTGTGTATTTTTTTGACTTGGCTCTGACCTAACATAATCATATGTTGTGCTTTCACTGTAAAGCCTTTTTGAAATCGGACACAATGCGTAGATTAAAGGACTACTTAAGTATTTTGGGGGGGGGAATCTGTACTTTACTTTACTATTTATATTTTTGACAGCTTTTATTTCACTACATTCCTAAAGAAAATAGTGTACTTTTTACTCCATACATTTTCTCTGACACCCAAAAGTCATCCTTACATTTCGAATGCTTAAGCGGGGACGGAAAATGGTCTAATTTAAACACTTATCAACAGAACATCCCTGGTCATCACTACTGCCTCTGATCTGGCGGACTCACTAAACACACATGCTTTGTTTGTAAATGATTGTCAAAGTGTTGAAGTGTGCCCCTGGCTATCCTTAAATTTAAAGAAAAAAAATGAAAATAGAGCAGTCTAATTTGCTTAGCATAAGGAATGTGAAATTATTTGTACTTTTACTATTACTTTGATAATTTAGTATATTTTAGCAATTACATTTACTTTTGATACTTAAGTATATTTAAAACCAAATACTTTTAGACTTTTACTCAAGTAGTATTTTACTGCGTGACTTTCACGTTTACTTGAGTCATTTTCTATTAAGGTATCTCTACTTTTACTTAAGTATAACAATTGAGTAATTTTTACACCACTGGAGGGTTCCGTAATCAGGCGGGAATAAGCAGGAAATCCAGAATCCTCCAATCACGATTTCTGGAAAACCAGGGAATTTATTGAAAGTTCCCGGAATTTTGCAACCCTAGGTATAGTAAATGATCCCAGTCAGTAAATGATCCCAGTCATATGACATGTACATTTTGGTCCTAGGTTAGATATTCATCTGATCAATCAAATCAGAAGATTCAGAGTTGCAGATCCATGTATGTACATACTGTACATTACAGTAAATGTGTAAAAATATATGCATCACTGCTCTTGGCCAAAAACAGCCACATCTGATCACAACAGAAGAGAAGCCTTGCAAACACGTCCTTTCCAAAAAACAGAATGGCCATTCAAATCCCCCCAGGGCCCACCCCTTCTGCCTTAAGAAACTTTCTTAAGTTCAAATAACAGGATGTGATCAAGAATCTTTGAGTAATGGCAGATGTTTTAATTTAAAAAAAAAATAAGTAGTACCAGAAGTCCTTGTTGAGTATGTTAATGTGACGAGGGTAACCCCCCCGTATTTGACTCAACTGGAACATATCTGGGGTTTTTAGTTAGTCATAAAATAGAGAGAACGGAGGTTCCCTCTATGACTTAAACGGCCCACACCTGACATCACTGCGCTGACAAAGACACACACACACACACATACACACATATACGTGCCCTTGGGCCCCACTTCAGATGGAGCCATGAGAATCACTGGTGGAGCAATAGACAGAGAAATATTAAGGGATAGGCTAAGCCATTCTACCATTCTAAAACCATCACTAACTTGACATCAACCATACACAGGGCCCTATAAAATTGGGTGAATATTTTCTCTGTTTCTCTTTGTTTTTTCAGATTTTCAGATTTTTAATAGAAAAACAAAATTGGATGTCCACAACAATGCTTAAACTTCTCCAGGACACCACTTTTTAGTTCAATACATTTTTCAATATTGTTGAATTCCGTTTTTAATGTCTGGATTCCGTGATTCTGTCCGCATTCTTTGTAAAGCTGTTTTTTATAGGGCCCTTACATACAGGGAGGAGATGGGTAAGGCTTGTGTACTAAAACAGAACAAAACTAACTGTGCCCAAGATCATTTCTTATGTATCTCTGTATCTCCTGCATTACCAAGTTCATAGGTTTATATTACAGTATTTGCACATGATACATAGCTGTCTGTTTGTGATGTGTACAGTATCTATAGATGTGTATCTGTAATTACTGTATATCAGGACCACCTCCAATATGAAAGGGTTATTAACACACATCGCTGAAAGAAATAAACACATGAATCCACCACAAATATATGACACCCAACAGTGCAAAACAGTGCCTCATGTAAGCAAGTCTGTGTTTCTGCTGAAGATCAATAAGATGACACAATAGATTGTTTACTTGGGAAAAGCAGCACAGATGTCCCACTACGGGAGGAGGCCAATAGAGACTTATTAGGACAGTAATTACAAACATACACACATTGCCGTCCCATCTGATACACACAGAAAATCTACCAAGTTTCAATACCGGTAATAATTCATAGTTATCCTGGAAGTGCCCATTTAAAGCGTTTAAAATCAAGATATGGTCACTATGCCAGGGTTCTCCCCAGATAAGAGGGGCGCTGTGCCACCCTGTCGGCTTGGCTGCACCATGATTTCAGATCAAATTAAACGGTATTTACTAATGATAGAGTAACTATCTTTGTTCGGCAGCGCATTTCAGCAGTAGGCTATCTCAATGCACAAGAGCGCACTCCGAGTATAGCGTTGTATAGTCATTCTTACTCAGTAAAACAAAAGTGAAAAGACCAAACTTGCTAAACTTGCTAGATAACCTCCAACGAATTACAGAATATCTCCTATATTTGGCTAAATCGAGTTGATGATTATACAGATAGCAGATCAGCTCACGAATAACTGGGAAATAGTGGAAATAGTTACAGCGGTATTTTGACAGGCATACACGAATGATGTGCTCTGATAATGCAACCTTTGGATTACATAATAAAGTTAAGAATTTTCATGCGAGACATGAGTCAAGATTTTGGGACTGGATAGGAAAATAGCCTAGGCTCTAGGACAGTTAGAAGATATAACTTTCCCTCATGACTCTCTGAATTAATAACAGAATTCATGTGACAGTGAGTTGTGCATAGGCCTATCAAATTTGTGAAAATTCACAATGACAGCTCAAAGAGGCACGTTCTTTTATAGGCTATAAGCCTACTGTAGGGGTTCCCTGTAGGATTTATTAATTGCATTTGGGTCGCGTGTGCAGTCCGGCATTGTCAACTATGCATGCGCTTTGAATTTATGGCGACTTTGTGTGATGTAAAAGGTTTCCATGCAAAAAGCTGTTTGGATAATGTGCTCTTTTATTTGTTGCTAATCTGAGGTTGCGCATGTTGTGTAGGGCCTGCATTAGTGCTGACATTGGATAATTGTTTTTGTAATTTCTCGGATCTTGTCATTTTATTTTTTCGGGAAATGTAAAGAGTGTTACCGGGACAGTCCCGGGATTCCGGATACCCATGTTAATCAATAGCACCTACTGTAGCACCTGACATACTAATGGTCGTTTGATCGGAAAATGTTATTTTCTCATCTTCCTTAGAATGGATCCTTCAGAGGTACACACGCGGTGGTCCTCAGTCGAGTTTACTAGACTAAAGTACTTAAACAGCTGCAGACTGAATTTTCCGATGTAGCCTTTATCTTCTTAAGTCGAGAGTTTGAGGGTCTTACCATTTTCTGGTTTGGTAGAGTCTAACCATTTTACACGCCAGTAGCAACCCGGCCATGTACTGGTCTAAATGGTTGATTATTCAGGTTACAGCTATGACCACTGTCCTCACCGGCAGCAACCCGGCATGTTTTGGTCTAATATGTTAATTCTTCAGCTAGTCCTTTTAAGCACTCGCCTTGGAGGGCGGTTTCAAAGTCTATATGAAAAACCATTATCTTATTTAGAAGGCTAAAATCACATCTTCTCAACAATAGTTTCATATTTAATCATATAAGTTTTATAACATTTAGATGTGACTCTGACATGTATATTGTGAAAGCTCTTAAAGTTACAATGTTTCCGTTATAACATTTTTAATGATATCACCAAACAACAACTGGTTTGACATGATTATTGTTTGGACCCCACCATCCATTTCCCATATTAATTAGGTAAGAAATATTGTTTCAATGTCCAACCTTTTGATGTTACACTACTGCAAAATCTCTCTGATGTAACTTCTGCAAAGTGGGAAAGAGAGTTCCCTGCAAGGTATTGGCCAACTTCCCCTACTTCCCCAACTTCCTCTCTGTTGGAGGGGGGGCTCTCTCTGATCCTCATCCAGAAGGGAAAGTCATGACAACTAAGTAGACATAAAGAACACTGTTGGAAAAGCATTAACAGTGGAAACACAGAAATGCCTTGTTTGCACCACAGATGCTCAAATAAATTGTGGCTCAATCGAACAAATACGGGAAAGGCTGTTTGGTTTTCTGTGCACTAGCCTAGCAATCGGCACGCATGCAATGCCAAGATAGATTGTGCTAGTGTAACATGATCCATCCCTGTCATGTAAACCTGAGATTCAAACCCTACTCACAATGACAAAATACACTCTGCAATGCACCGTCAACATTTTATTTGATTACCTGCCAGGCAGTCAAGCAGGAGGTGCACATGAGGTGTCCGCAGGGCTCGATTTTTACATCCTTGTTGTTCTCTGCGCAGATCTTGCACAGCTGGAAGGTGGAGCCCATCTCGCAGTAGAGCTCGTACTGCTCCTTTAGGACCAAAGAGGGGTCAGTTATGAGGCAGCACACACAACTCATGAATTAAAATAAGAATTGGTCACACTCCACATGAAGCAGAATATTAATTGAATTTGAATTAAAGGAAGTGAATTTGAATCAAGTGAGACGTATAGTGCATTCGGGAAAGTATTCAGACTGCTCAACTTTTTCCACATTTCGTTACGTTACAGCCGTACACTAAAATGGATTCAATAGTTTTTTCCCCTCATAAATCTACACACAATACCCCATAATGACAAAGCAAAAACATTTTTTTTAAACTTTTTTGCAAAATTATAATAAGAAAAACGGAAATATCACATTTACATACAGTACCAGTCAAAAGTTTGGACACATCGATTCAGGAAACTAGGCATATGTCGCATGTTACGACTTAACAGGAGAGTCGTTTGAACGTAAAAAATGTTTTTTTAATCAAAATGCGTTTTTTGTGCAGAAATGCCTTCTTGAACATGTGAACGTTCATGTGCCTTACTAACAAACTCGTATGCCATCTGTAAATATGAATAAAATTGTTAAATTACAAGCCTTGCTGGTTTAGCCACAGAAAACATTAGCGACCTTCCCACTAGCCATGATTGGCTGAGATAATGAGTGGGCTGGACATGCCGAGAGAGGAGTTCGGATTGGTCTGCCGTAGAAGCTTGTCAGTCTGTGTTGGTAATCCAGTCGAATGCGTATTGTGTAGTGGAGCTGCATAAGTGTGGCGTCCACTTTCTGGAGGTTCAAGTTTTGAAATCAGTGGAATTATAGCATGATAGCTAAAGAGATGGAGGAAACACCTGTCTCCATATTTCATCTTCAAACTAAGGGCAACCGTGATATGGCATTCCTGACAGGGAGACACATCCATGCACGATGATGCATACAGGTAAGAAAGCCTAGCGTTAGCTAGCTAACGTTACATTTTCAGATATTACACGTTTTCTAATTTTGACAGGAAGTGGTTTCATTTCAAGCTAACGTTAGCTGGTTGGCTCCCTAGCTGATGTAATTATTTGTTTCTCAGAGCCGTTTGCTGTTCTAGCTAGAGCCTAATGTTAGCTAGCTAACATTGAACATGGATAGTTAGCACTATTCATTGTTGTTTGACTAGTTAACGTTAGCTGTCTGGCTCGTTAGCTAACGCGTTATGTGACATGTGTGAACTTACACTTTGTTTACCAAGCTAGGTACATTGTTTACCTAGCTAGCAAGCTTTCTGAGTGCCAGAGCGCAGAATAACTGATGAATTTCCAAACGCTCAACGTCCGTTGAATCTGGCCGGTGTCAGTAAACATTGGCAAAAAAAGGTAACTAAATTGTTGCCAGGAACACGGTTAACATGAAAACAGCCTAACCAGCTCTGCTAGTGCGAGTAAAATGGTCAGAGTGGGGTGTTCTCTCAATTGTGTCTAGAAGTAGCTAGCAAGCTAGCCAATGTTAGCCAGTTAGCTTGAGTGCTTGACTGCCGTTGTGAGGTCAGAACGTTCGGCCAGAGCGTCCAGTGTGTGCTCTGAACACTCAGAGAGCGAAACGCTCTGAATTTACAAACTGAACATCTCTTACAGTTGCAGTCACCAACAGCCTAACCAGCTCTGCTAGGGAGAGTAATGTTCAGTGAGCTGTTCTCTCATTTGTGTCTGGAAGTAGCTAGCAAGTTAGCTTGAGTGCTTGACTGCTATTGTTAGTGGGTGGGGCTAAACCTTAAAAGGGTGTGAACGATGCTGAATGGGTGTAGACAAACAAGTGCTCTCCAGTAGTAGTACCAAAACATTCAAAGGACATTTTCTCGAAAGTGAGTTTACAACTTTATCAACTTTCAAAGCAGAATTCCTTTCCCATTGTTCCTCCACTGTAGTCTATGATATACCATGTTGTAGCTCTGAGTCTCTACTTTTATCCAATGTGAAAATGATCTACATAAGACTGATTTGAGCCAGTCAGTCACATTTTACATTGGTTATCTTTTGTTTGTTTTTAGTCCCATCCTTCAGCTCCATTAAACCGCTCCCATCTATCTCTGAACACCATCCAGTTTTGAATTCTATTTGATATATATTTTTCAATTGTGCTGTGATGTTTCACAAACGTTCTGAACCTTTCTATTCTCATAGTTTCTACAGATTGTAAATGAAAGTTAAACATTTTTGCTAAGAGTATTATTATATTATTGGTCGATTGACAATGACTTTTCAGATCATCCAGCAGAGCTATTTGTTGCGTTAACTCCAGGTAAATGTTGCAATTCTTCAGCCATTCCTGAACATGCAACCAAAAACAAGCTACATATAGAGAGTACCAACACAAATTATCTAATGATTCTGTCTCTTCGCAGCAAAATCTGCAGAGTTGAGACGGTTGCATCCTCGATATATATAACATCAAGGGGGCAATTACTTTTTCACTTTTTCCACGGCACTATGTTCCTGAGAGTCTTAGCTTTCTCCGATGCGGTCACAATTGCCATTATAAAACAGGTTGTTTGGATCCTAGATGCTGATTGGAGAAGCAGCGTTCCAAGCTGTGCTGTATTGGCCGTTACAGGCACATTATGCCTGCTAACAGTTCCATCAATTATCATTGCACTACCATCAGAATTTCACCATCATAAGAATTTGCATCTATTCTATTTATCTCAACTCGCACATTATTTCCCCTTGATTGTAGCCTAGCATTTAGTTTGGTACAGCTGGGGTAATATAAGCTGGCTGCCTGTCCGACCTCTGAAGATTTGCTTCACTTTTGAAATGCAAACTCCCCTGGACCCGACCACAAAGTGTGTGCCCTCAGGCCTGGAGGGAAGCTAAAGTAATGCCCCCTTTACTGGCTCAAATAGCAGACCAATCAGTCTGTTACTAACCCTTAGTAAACTTTGTGTTTGACCAGATACAGTAAACAAATTGACAATAGACTTTCAGCACTCATAGGGAATGACACTCAACAAGCACGGCACTTACACAAATTACTAATGATTGGCTGAGAGAAATTTATAAAATGGTTGTGGGGCTGTTTTGTTAGACTTCAGTGCAGCTTTTGACATTATCGATCATAGGCTGCTGCTGGAAAAATGTATGTGTTATGGCTTTACATCACCTGCTATAATGTGGACAAAGAATTACCTGTCTAACAGATCACAGAGGGTGTTCTTTAATGGAAGCTTCTCCAACAGAATCAGGAATTCCCCATGGTAGCTGTTCAGGCCCCTTGCTTTTTTCAATCTTTACTAACGACATTCGACTGGCATTGCGTAAGGCCAATGTGTCTATGTATGCGGATGACTCAACTCTATACACGTCAGCTACTACAGCAACTGAAATGACTGCAACACTTAACAAAGATCTGCAGTTAGTTTCGGAATGGGTAACAAGGAATAAGTTAGTCCTAAATATTTCCAATACCTAAAAGCATTGTATTTGCGAAAAATCATTCACAAAACCCTAAACCTCAACTACATCTCGTAATTAAAATTGAGCAAGTTGAGGTGACTAAACTGCTTGGAGTAACCCTGGATTGTAAACTGTCATGGTCAAAACATATTGACACAACAGTAGCTAAGCTGGGGAGAAGTCTGTCCATAATAAAGCACTGCTCTGCCTTCTTAACAACTCTATCAACAAGGCAGGTCCTACAGGCCCTAGTTTTGTCGCACCTGGACTCGTGTGGTCAGGTACCACAAAGAGGGACTTGGGAAAATTGCAGTTGGCTCAGAACAGGGCAGCACGGCTGGTCCTTAAAAGTACACGGAGAGCTAACATTAATGACATGCATGTCAATCTCTCATGGCTCAAAGTGGAAGAGAGATTGACTTCCTCGTTACTTGTTTTTGTAAGAGGTGTTGAGAAGCAGAAGGTACGGAGCTGTCTGTTTAAAATACTAGCACACAGCTCGGACACCAATGCATACCCCACAATCCATGCCACCAGAGGTCTCTTCACAGTCCCCAAGTCCAGAACAGACTATGGGAGGCGCATAGTACTACATGGAACTCTATTCCACATCAGGTAACTGATGCAAGCAGTAGAATCAGATTTAAAAAGCAGGTAAAAATACACCATATGGAACTGCAGGGACTGTGAAGTAACACAAACATAGGCGCAGACACATGATAACATACGCACTATACACACACGTACACATGGATTTTGTGTTGCGATATGTGGTAGTGGAATATGGGCATGAGGGCACACACTTAAGTGTGTTGGGAATTCTGTAATTAATGTATTGTAATGTTTTTAAAATTGTATAACTGCCTTAATTTTGCCGGACCCTGGGAAGAGTCTTGGCAGGAGCTAATGGTTATCCATAATAAATACAAATAGAAATACAATAGAGAGGTGTCCAGACAAGACAAAACCTTTTCTGAGCCAGGCCGAAATCACCCATCATCATCATTATTATGGATATATCCAAGTAAATGACAATATAAAAAAAGCTCAAACAGACGAAAATGCAGCTAGTGGGCTGTCATTCCAGGTGCAATGTTTGACGTGATGGAGTTAGCTGAAGTTGGGAGTGACAAGAACGTTAGTCAGCCTGCATAGCAACCACTTTTGTTAGAACGGAAGACCAGCCCTCTACAGGATGGGTGTTCCTATTGAGCTAAATCATGCGCACGGCTGAGAGAGGTAGTTGCGTTTCTTTTCATTTCTAAAGACAAAGGAATTGTCTGGTGGAAACATTATTGAAGATTTATGATAAACACATCCTAAAGATTGATTCTATACATAATTTGACATCTTCCTCCGAATTGTAAAATAACTTTTTGGACTTTTCGCCTGAAATTTTTGCCTGGACTTGCCCACGCCTCGTGAGTTTGGATTTGTGAACTAAACGTGCGAACAAAAAGGAGGTATTTGAACATAAATGATGGACTTTATCGAACAAAACAAACATTTATTGTGGAACTGGGATTCCTGGGAGTGCATTCTGATGAAGATCATCAAAGGTAAGTGAATAATTATAATGCTATTTCTGACCTTTGTAACACCTCTCCTTCTTTGGAAAATAGCTGTATGTTTTTCTGTGGCTAGGTGCTGACCTAACATAATCGCAAGGTGTGCTTTCGCCATAAAGCCTTTTTGAAATCTGACACAGCGGTTGCATTAAGGAGAAGTTTATCTATAATTCCATGCATAACACCTGTATCTTTTATCAATGTTTATGATGAGTATTTCTGTAATTTGATGTGGCTCTCTGCACTTTCACCGGATGTTTGTTTGAGACAATGCATTTCTGAACATAACACACCAATTTCAAATGAGGTTTTTGGACATAAAGATGAACTTTATCGAACAAAACACACATTTATTGTGTAACATTAAGTCCTGTGAGTGCCATCTTATGAAGATCATGAAAGGTTAGTGATTAATTCAATCGCTATTTCTGACTTTTGTGAGCCCTCTCCTTGGCTGGAAAATGGCTGTATGATTTTCTGTGACTAGGTGCTGACCTAACATAATCGTTTGGTGTGCTTTCGCTGTAAAGCCAATTTGAAATCGAACACTGTGGCTGGATTTACAAGAAGTTCATCTTTAAAATGGTGTAAAATACTTGTATGTTTGAGGAATTTTAATTATGGAATTTCTGTTGTTTTTAATTTGGCGCCCTGCAATTTCACTGGCTGTTGACGAGAGGTTTTAAGAATAATAAAAAAATAATTAATGACTGGAGCGTGTCTGCAGCAACATGACCAAACAAACTAAAGACCTGTCCAGACTATTTCCTCTGATGGAAGATTGAAATTGTATGAATTTACTTATCAAAATAAGGTTTTTGTTGTTTTAATATGTTGGTAAATGTTTTATAAAAGCAATAAGGCACTTGAGTCAGTGCTGCATCATGAATACAGTCAAAGGTAAATACAGTCACAACACCATTTTACCTGTGACTGTTTTCCTGATACATCATTCCATCTTGTGCCTTATTGCTTAAATAGCCCTTTCGAACGCTATAACCAAATTCATAGGAACAAGATCACAATTGCATTCAATTTATATCCCCCAGTCATTTTGTGTGATTATCCCTTCTAACGAGTCCTGTGTGACCTGTGAGCGTTTTAGAGGAAAACAGAACACAACACATGTTCCTGAGAGTGTTAGCTTTCAGTGATGGGTTCATAATAGCTAATAGCCCAAACCAACCCTAGAGCCAAATTCATAGGAAGAAAACTAATTCAACATGTCACACTGGCTTTAGAAAACAATTGTTGCAGAATCTAAACGGCCTGTCCGCGGCTGGGTGGGACACAAATGCAATTTGCAAAAATGCAATATTCTCTCTCTCTCTCACACACACACACCCCACACACTGACCTGTGTGACTTTAATGTGATCATGGATGGTGGGTTCACACAAGCCTTTAAGGTCAGGGTTGTAGCTGCGTCCGTCAGGAAACAAGTAGCTGAGGACAGAAGATAGACAGCTTAGATATCCCAGCATTCCTTGCAGACTGCTGACAAAAACTAAGAACGACTCAGAGATGTCACAGAAGGCACAACAAGCTAAATTTAACATCTATTATCAAACATCTTCATAACACAGTCATAAAAATGACATTGCATGGCATCTCAAATTAGGACCACTTTAAAAGAGACTCAGCATTATCCTGACACAGAATACTTTTTGGGAGAAATATTTTTGTTTCATGGAGCATGGAACATGAATGCATTTGTGACCTTTATTTAACTAGGCAAGTCAGTTAAGAACAAATTCTACAATGATAGCCTACACCAGCCAAACCGGGCGACACTGGGCCAATTGTGCGACGCCCTATGGGACTCGCAATCTCGTCTGGTTGTGATACAGCCCGGATTCAAACCAGGGTGTCTGTAGTGATACCTCTAGCAATGAGATGCAGTGCCTTAGACCACTTCACCACTCGGGAGCCCAAGGTAGTTTGTTTCTGCAATTTGTATTTTACCACAATACATTTCTTATGACAGCACTATGAAGAGTGAAGTCATGAAGTGCTCTCTCCAAATCGAGTCCCCATGATCTGACTGCTTTGTCCACCGACACACACAGGCAGTGAGCCTAATGTGCTTTCATGCATAATTGTATCCTAGGAATCCTCCGTTAGAATATTTGCAGAAGTGGGCCACCTTTGCTCGCATCCCAAAGGCACTCTGAACCGAAACCACTCAAGTGTGGCGAAAGAGATCAAACTACATTTACAGAGGTAATCATCCCTCGTCGCCTGAGCAGTCAAGACAGAGAGGAAATAAGACTGTGTATATGGCTACATCCCAATTCCCCACCTTCCTCCCAAAATGTGCACTTGCATTGCAGGCCCCAATTCCCTCCCTACCCCGTCAATGATTGCAGATTTGTAGTAGAAGCAAAATAATAAGGTTTAGTTTATGTCACAGTGTATAACACTGGCAGATAAAACCTGAATTGCAGTCCAAACATACAGTACCAGTCAAAAGTTTGGATGCTCCTACTCATTCAAGGGTTTTTCTTTCATTTTTACTATTTTCTACATTGTAGAATAATGAAGACATCAATACTATGAAATAACACATATGGAATCATGTAGTAACCAAAAAAGTGTTAAACAAACCAAATGTATTTTAGATTTTAGATTCTTCAAAGTAGCCACTATGCTTTTCCAACACTCATGAAGGAATTCCCGCATATGCTGAGCACTTGTGGCTGCTTTTCCTTCACTCTGCGGTCTAACTCATCCCAAACCATCCCAATTGGGTTGAGGTCGGGTGATTGTGGAGGCCAGGTCATCTGATGCAGCACTACATCACTCTCCTTCTTGGTCAAATAGCCCTTACACAGCCTGGAGGTGTGTTGGGTCATTGTCCTGTTGAAAAACAAATTATAGTCCCACTAAGTGCAAACCAGATGGGATGGCGTATCGCTTCAAAATGCTGTGGTAGCCATGCTGGTTAAGTGTGCCTTGAATTCTAAATAAATCACTGACTGTCACCAGCAAAGCACCCCCACCCCACCCCATCACACCTCCAACTCCATGCTTTACGGTGGGAACCACACATGCGGAGATCATCCATTCACCATTTCTTCACCAAATAGATGGTCTGCCTGTACAAGCCCCACCTGGACTGGACACAGCTAGACAAACTTATCTTTTTGAGAAGATCAGGGAGTTTTGCGATGAAGAGGCTATGGACATCACATGCCCTGCACCAAAGTCAAGGGCAGGACAGAAACAGGTTCTCCGAATATAGATTCCCTTGTTCATGCGTGGTTCTGACGGACCAGTCATCAGCACTATCTGCAGTGCCTCTATTCAAATGACTCTCTCCTAACATGCACACCATACATTGCTGCTACTATTTTTTATGTTTTATCCTGCTGCTCAGCCACTTTTCCCCTGACTGTATGCATATAACTACCTCATCTATCACTGATATTGTTATTGATATTGTTCTTGTACTGTGTATTATTTTAACACTATCTATTTCTGATATTGCTAATATGCAAGTAACCATTTGGCTGTACCATTTACACCTTCTGTAGAGATCCATCCACTTAGCAAGACTTAGCAAAATATTGATATATAAAATGAATATTGATATGTGTGGTCATAACATGATTATGTTACATACCACAACAATATCATGTGACCATATTGTTGGGTTCTGAGAATATAAAATATACTTATTCATGTCACTGATGGAGTGCTAAGGTTGAGGGTCTACACCAGAAGTTAAGGGTTATAGGAGGAAGGTATATAGTGTGTGCAACTAAGTGTCACGCCCTGGCCATAGAGAGGCTTTTTATTCTCTATTTTGGTTAGGCCAGGGTGTGACTAGGGTGGCGTTCTATGTTCTTTTTTCTATGTTTTTGTATTTCTGTGTTTTTGGCCGGGTATGGTTCTCAATCAGGGACAGCTGTCTGTCATTGTCTCTGATTGAGAACCATACTTAGGCAGCCTGTTTTCCCACTATGGGTTGTGGGTAGTTGTTTTCTGTGTCTGTATTTTCACCATACAGAACTGTTTTGATTTTCGTTGTTATTTTGTTATTTTGTGTTCAGTTGTAATAAATGTAACATGGACACATACCACGCTGCATTTTGGTCCGATCTATCCTACTCCTCATCAGACGAAGAAGTTTGTTACACTAAGCTTGGAATGTGTTGAGTGCAAGGAAGAGATTACATGTGGCAGGCATTGATAAGGGGAGACGGGTGGAGATCTTAGAAACTAACAATGTCACTGAGGGAGAGAGGGTGATGTATAATGTTTACATTATGTCAGGATATGTTATTGCTGGCCATCAGGGATACTCTGGGAGAAGAAGAGACACAGTCTGGTATCAATAAACATGAAAGCCTTGAGTTGGGGAGGAGTGAGCACTTTGGGGTAGAGGTCAGGTTAGATGAAGTGAGGAAGAACAGATATCAATCACTAAGGTTCTGTCTAGCAACAGAGATGCATTGGCTGTTCAGTTGTGGAGGAGGAGACTCATCTTAGGAGAAAGGATTAAATATCAGTGCTTGTGTGAAATGTCGGTTTGTCTGAATCCAGCGGTATCAACCCTTTGGGAAGAATTAAACTTGGTTAAGCTTCTAGGCGTCCGTGAGTTATTTACTCTGAAAATTAGAACTTAACAGTATCAAGTGTCCACCACATAAATATATGGCGCATCCACATAAAAATATGGCGCATGCATCTGTTTATGTACTGTACATGTGCACCTCACTCAGGTTACAACTCAGGTTGCATGGCCTTAACCTCTTTGGGGCAGGCGGGACGCTTGCGTCCCACATGGCCAATAGCCAGGGAAAATGCAAATACATTTCTATAAAAATCTAACTTTCATTAAATTGCACATGCAAGATAGCAAATTCAAGCTACACTCGTTGTGAATCCAGTCATCATGTCAGATTTCCAAAAGGTTTTTCGGTGAAAGCATAAGATGCTATTATCTGATGATAGCACAACAGTAAACAATGAGAGAGTAGCGTATTTCAACTCTGCAGGCGCGACACAAAATGCAGAAATAAAATATAAATCATGCCTTACCTTTGACGAGCTTCTTTTGTTGGCACTCCTACATGTCCCATAAACATCACAAATGGTCCTTTTGTTCGATTAATTCCGTCGATATCTATCCAAAATGTCCATTTATTTGGAGCGTTTGATCCAGAAATACACTGCTTCCAACTTACGCAACGTCATTACAAAATATCTCAAAAGTTACCTGTAAACTTCAAAACATTTCAAACTACTTTTGTAATACAACTTTAGGTAATTCTAAACGTATATAATCGATCAAATTGAAGACGGGATGATCTGTGTTCAATACAGGAGCAAAACAAACTGACGCTACTTTTCTGGTTTACGCGCCTCTATCAAAAGGTACACATGAAGTGACGTTCGTTCACTTAGGGGTGCACTCACTTTTGTTGCCAGCGGTTTAGGCATTAATGGCTGTGTGTTGAGTTATTTTGAGGAGACAGCAAATTTACACTGTTATACAAGCTGTACACTCACTACTTTACATTGTAGTAAAGTGTCATTTCTTCAGTGTTCTCACTTGAAAAGATATACTCAAATAGTTACAAAAATGTGAGGGGTGTACTCACTTTTGTGATATACTGTATATACAGGTGATACAGTCTTATACTCAGCTGGCCCCTCCCTGGATTTTGTGTTAAATGCTCTACAACAAAACTTTCTTAGTGTCCAACAAGCTTTCTCTCCCCTTAACCTTGTTCTGAACACCTCCAAAACGGGCGGCAACTTTGGACTAGTAACCAAAAGGTTGCAAGATCAAATCCCTGAGCTGACAAGTGCACAGTACTAAACAGAGCCATGGCTACATGGAACTCTAATCCACATCAAGTAACTCACGCAAGCAATAAAATCAAATTTAAAAAACAGATACAAATACACACTATGGAACTATTTGGAAAGTATTCAGACCCCTTCACTTTTTCCACATTTTGTTATGTTACAGCCTTAGTCTAAAATTGATTTTAAAAAAAATTCACATCAAACTACACACAATACTCCATAATCACAAAAACTGAAATATCACATTTACATAAGTATTCTGACCCTTTACTCAGTACTTTGTTGAAGCACCTTTGGCAGCGAATACTGCCTCAAGTCTCATTGGGTATGATGCAAAAAGCTTGGCACACCTGTATTTGGGGAGTTTATCCCATTCTTCTCTGCAGATCCTCTCAAGCTCTGTCAGGTTGGATGGGGAGCGTCACTGCACAACTATTTTCAGGTCTCACCAGAGATGTTCGATCGGGTTCAAGTCCGGGCTCTGGCTGGGCCACTCAAGGACATTCAGAGACTTGTCTCGAAGTCACTCCTGCGTTGTCTTGGCTGTGTGCTTAGGGTTGTTGTCTTGTTGGAAGGTGAACCTTCGCCTCAGTCTGAGGTCCTGAGCGCTCTGGAGCAGGTTTTCATCAAGGATCTCATTACTTCTCCATTCATCTTTCAATTGATTCTGACTAGTCTCCCAGTCCCTGCCGCTGAAAAACATCCCAACAGCATGATGCTGCCACCACCATGCTTCAACATAGGGATGGTATTGGCCTGGTGATGTGCTGTGCCTGGTTTTCTCGAGATGTGACGCTTGGCATTGAGGCCAAAGAGTTTAATCTTGGTTTCATCAGACCAGAGAATCTTGTTTCTCATGGTCTGAGAGTAATTTTCCTTTTACTGAAGAGTGGCTTCCGGCTGGTCACTCTACCATAATGGCCTGATTGGGGGAGTGCTTCAGAAATGGTTGTCCTTCTGGAAGGCTCTCCCATCTTCACAGAGGAACTCTGGAGCTCTGTCAGAGTGACCATCGGGTTCTTGGTCATCTCCCTGGCCAAGGCCCTTCTCCCCCAACTGCTCAGTTTGGTTGGGCAGCCAGGTCTAAGAAGAGTCTTTGTGGTTCCAAACTTCTTCAGAATGATCGAGGCCACTGTTTTCTTGGGGACCTTCAATGCTCCAGAAAGGTTTTGGTACCCTTCCCCAGATATGTGCGAATATTTTCAGAATGCACTGTACACACATGTACACCTGGATTGTGTGTTTAAGTAGAGTAGTAATCTGAGGGCACATACTTAATGTATTGTGAAATCTGTTGTAAAAATGTATTTTAATGTAAAATAAAAGATGTAATATAATGAGAGAGATGAGGCAAAAGGTATGGCAAATAAGTCTGGCAGCCCAACTGATTGGCAAACATACTGCAAATTAAGAAATCATGTGACTAAGCAAATAAGAAAAAACTATACTATGAAACAAAGATACAGTTGAAGTCGGAAGTTTACATACACTTAAGTTGGAGTCATTAAAACTTGTTTTTCAACCCCTGCACAAATGTATTGTTTACAAACTATAGTTTTGGCAAGTCGGATCTACTTTGTACATGACACAAGTCATTTTTCAAACTATTGTTTACAGACAGATTATTTCACTTATAATTCACTGTATCACAATTCCAGTGGGTCAGAAGTTTACATACACTAAGTTGACTGTGCCTTTAAACAGCTTGGAAAATTCCAGAAAATGATGTCATGGCTTTAGAAGCTTCTGATAGGCTAATTGACATAATTTGAGTCAATTGGAGGTGTACCTGTGCATGTATTTCAAGGCCTACCTTCAAACTCAGTGCCTCCTTGCTTGACATCATGGGATTTTTTTTTAAATCAGCCAAGACAGCAGAAAAAGAATTGTAGACCTCCACAAGTCTGGTTCATCCTTGGGAGCAATTTCCAAATGCCTGAAGGTACCACGTTCATCTGTACAAACAATAATACGCAAGTATAAACACCATGGGGCCACACAGCCATCATACCGCTCAGGAGGGAGACGCGTTCTGTCTCCTAGAGATGAACATACTTTTGTACGAAAAGTGCAAATCAATCCCAGAACAACAGCAGGGGGCCTTGTGAAGATGCTGGAGGAAACAGGTACAAGTATCTATATCCACAGTAAAACGAGTCCTATATCGACATAACCTGAAAGGCCGCTCAGCAAGGAAGAAGCCACTGCTCCAAAATCTCCATAAAAAGCCAGACTATGGTTTGCACATGGGGACAAAGATCATACTTTTTGTAGAAATGTCCTCTGGTCTGATGAAACAAAAATAGAACTGTTTGGCCATAATGACCATCGTTATATTTGGAGGAAAAAGGGGGAGGCTTGCAAGCCGAAGAACACCATCCCAACCATGAAGCACTGGGGTGGCAGCATCATGTTTTGGGGGTGCTTTGCTGCAAGAGGGACTGGTGTACTTCACAAAATAGATGGTATCATGAGGCAGGGAAAATAACGTGGATATATTGAAGCAACATCTCACAACATCAGTCAGGAAGTTAAAGCTTGGTTGCAAATTGGTCATCCAAATGGACAATGACCCCAAGCATACTTCCAAAGTTGTGGCAAAATGGTTTAAGGACAACAAAGTTAAGGTATTGGAGTGGGCATCACAAAGCCCTGACCTTAATCCTATAGAAAATGTGACGGCAGAACTGAAAAAGTGTGTGCGAGCAAGGAGGCCTGCAAACCTGACTCAGTTACACCAGCTCTGTCAGGAGGAATGGGCCAAAATTCACCCAACTTATTGTGGGAAGCCTGTGGAAGGCTACCCGAACGTTTGACTCAAGTTAAACAATTTAAAGGCAATGCTACCAAATACTAATTGCGTGTATGTAAACTTCTGACCCACTGGGAAAAGCTGAAATAAATCATTCTCTCTACTATTATTCTGACATTTCACATTCTTAAAATAAAGTGGTGATCCTAACTGACCTAAGACAGGGAATTTTCACTAGGATTAAATGTCAGGAATTAAATAAAAAAAACTGAGTTTAAATGTATTTGGCTAAGGTGCGTGTAAACTTCCAACTTCAACTGTATTACTGCCACAATTTTTACTGGACCCCAGCAGCTAATGGGGATCCATAATAAATACAAATACAAAAATATATTTGAAAATACACAGAAAATAAGTATTTAAAATAAAATTCTTAAATATGCATGTCTTTAAATTAGGTCGGTCAAACGATAAAAACAGTTAATTGACTTAATCACAGGAGCCGTAAATTTAAGATTTTTTATACAAGAATACTCACGTCTTGATTTTGTCCAAAGTAACGGTTATCAAAATCAGGTAAATTGACGAAGCAGTCTTTCTTTAAACTCAATGAAAACTTGTTTTGACATCACATTGTTGTTTTTAGCTGTATAGATTATGTATTTGGATGTTTTCAGTATATTTTGAACGCTTCAGCTAGATTTATTTTATTAGAATTTAGATGGAATGCATCTTGTGCTACAGAAAAATGTAATGTGAAGAACTTAATTCCCAGGTTTTTACGTACAAGCCTTCCCTGCATCCGTCGATGAGGGCCAGGAAGAGGGGCTTGTTGTGGGGGATGGTCTGCAGGATGTTCCCGTTGTTGGTGACGTAGCCAATGGCCCACTGGCCCAGTCGTGTGCAGCTTTGTCTGAAGATGTAGCTAGAATGAGAGATGGGAAACAGGGAGGTCAGACAAATCAAACATTAAAACAGTAATATTGTCACTGTCGGATGGAAACCTTGTATCTCCAAAAAGGCCATTTTTAAAGAACTGAAAAAATAGACATTATTTCAACAAAAAGTTCATAATTTGACAACATTCTGGGTCAGATATTCACACGTCACTAAAACATTGATGTTTTCAACAAAAAAAATCTATTTTAAATTGGAATTACACATTTTGAGCACATTATACGTGGTGATATGTGATTTTATTATCATTGATTAGAACGGGCAGCGTCTGAACCTGTGAACGCATTGCCATATTTGCATTAATTCTCCATTAATTGACAAGCATGAAAGATTATTTTATATGTGTATTTATCTTTTATGAGTGTAGATTCACACTTTGTCTGAATTAAACCCAACGTGTCTGCTTACTTTACCCTGCTCTTTCGCTTGTTCTCCCAATGGACTACAGCATACCGGTGGAACACATAGCCTAATTCGTCTCTTCTTGGCACAGGATTAATTAAATCTATCGACTGATCTGTTAGTGTGTGCACAAACAGAATAAAACAGCTTTGAATTCTGTAATGAATGTATTGTAATATTTTTTTCATTGTATCTGCCTTAATTTTGCCGGACCCCAGGAAGAGCAGCAGCTAATGGGGATCCATAATAAATACAAATTAGTGGATTCGGCTACTTCAGCCACATCCGTTGCTGGCAGGGGTAAAATATAGAGCACACAGCCATGCAATCTCCATAGACAAACATTGGCAGTAGAGTGGCCTTACTGAAGAGCTCAGTGACTTTCAATGTGGCACTGTCATAAGATGCCACCTTTCCAACATGACAGTTCAACTGTAAGTGCTGTTATTGTGAGGTGGAAACATCTAGGAGAAAAAACGGCTCAATCGCGAAGTGGTAGGACACACAATCTCACAGAACGTAGCGCATAAAAATGGTCTGTTCTCTGTTGTAAAACTAACTACTGAGTTCCAAACTGCCTCTGGAAGAAATGTCAGTACAATAACTGTTCGTAGGGAGCTTCATGAAATGAGTTTCCTTGGCCGAGCAGCCGAACAAAAGCCTAAGATCACCATGAGCAATGTCAAGCATTGGCTGGAGTGGTGTAAAGCTTGCCACCTTTGGATTCTGGAGCAGTGGAAACGCGTTCTCTGGTCGCAGGCCACCATCCCTGTGGAACGCTTTAGACACCTTGTAGAGTCCAGTCCCTGGCCAATGGAGGCTGTTCTGAGGTTAACAACGGAGTGCAACTCAATATTAGGAAGGTGTTTCTAATGTGTAATACCTTCAGTGTACAGTATATACATAGTTTTGTTAAAATTGCTTAAGCTCAGTAAATTTGGGAATTATGGATGGACAGCAATATTAAAACATTGTCTCTGTTTTTTAAAGCAGGTTTAAGTCATAATGGAGACTGGAACATTCAGGAACAATCAACACCTCCTGGAAATGTCACGTTCTGACCTTTATTTCCTTTGTTTTGTATGTATTTAGTATGGTCAGGGCGTGAGTTGGGGTGGGCAGTCTATGTTTGTTTTTCTATGATTTGGGGATTTGTATGTTTCGGCCTAGTATGGTTCTCAATCAGAGGCAGGTATCATTAGTTGTCTCTGATTGAGAATCATACTTCGGTAGCCTGGGTTGCACTGTTTGTTTGTGGGTGATTGTCTATGTTAGTTGCTTGTGTCAGCACAGATCTCATTTATAGCTTCACGGTCGTTATTGTTTTATTGTTTTTCTATTCAGTGTTCAGTACTTTCTTTAATTAAATATTCACCATGAACACATACCACCCCGCATTTTGGTCCTCCGATCCTTCTCGCCTCTCCTCTTCAGATGAAGAGGAGGAAGACCGTGACAGGAAAGCCATTCTGGTGTGTCTTTGGCATTACAATATGGGTAACCCTCTATCATAGGGTTAGATTTTCAGAAGACTGAGGTGGGTTTTCCTATAACTTTTTTACCTTCCCAGTAAAGCAATACAAAACCATCAAGCATCCCAGAAAAGTGCTAAAAATAGCCCACGTTAACATATGTATCTTAAGAAAGTTCATGAAATCAATCATTTGCTAGTAACAGATTACATTTATAGTCTCTCATATCTCTGAAACTCACTTAGATAATACCTTTGATGATAGAGTGGTAGCAAAACATGGTTATAAGATCTACCGAAAAGACAGAAGGTGGAGGTGTGGCCATTCATATTCAGAACCACTTTCCTGTAAAGCTTAGAGAGGATCTTGTGTTAAATACTGTTGAAGTAATATGGCTAACAGGTTCATCTGCCTCACCTAAAGCCCATTCTGGTGGGAAACTGTCACACCCTGAACTGTTTCACCTGTCTTTGTGCTTGTCTCCACCCGCCTCCAGATGTCGCCCATCTTCCCCATGTATTTATACCTGTGTTCTCTGTTAGTCTGTTGGCTGTTGACTCTGACCTGGTTAACTTCTTGGCGCACCCATCCCGTTAGCGGGATCATTTTCGTCAACATCCGCTGAATTGCAGAGCGCCAAATTCAAATTAAATTACAAAAAATATTGAATTTTCATGAAATAACAAGTGCAATATAGCAAAACACAGCTTAGCTCGTTGTTAATCCACCTGGCGTGTCAGATCTCAAAAAAGCTTTACAGCGAAAGCAAACCAAGCGTTAATGTAAGGACATCTTTCTCAGCAGACAAAACATTACAAACAGCTAGCAGCAAAGTAGATTGGTCACGAAAGTCAGAAAAGCAATTAAATGAATCGCTTACCTTTGATGATCTTCGGAAGTTTGCAATCACGAGACTCCCAGTTACACAATAAATGTTCCTTTTGTTCGATAAAGATTCAATTCATATCCAAAAACCTCCATTTGGTTGGCGCGTTTTGTTCAGTAATCCACAGGCTCGAGCGGTCACGACGGGGCAGATGAATTTCCAAATAGTATCCGTAAAGTCCGTAGAAACATGTCAAACGTTTTTTATCATCAAACCTCTGGTTGTTTTTACAATAAATAATCAATCATATTTCCACCGGACCGTAGCTTTTTCAATAGAAGAGAGAGAGAAAAAATGTCTGCTCCAAGCTGTTGGCGCATGTAAAACTCTGGGGACACCCAGCCGTCCACTGACGCGATATGATCATTCTCGCTCAGAATAAAAGGCTGAAACTATGTCTAAAGAGTGTTCGCACCATGTGGAAGCCATAGGGAAAGGAATCTGGTTGATATTCCTTTAAATGGAGGGAAGGCATGCAATGGAACAGGGAGGTTTCAAAATAAGAGGCACTTCCAAGTTGGACTTTCCTCATGTTTTTGCCTGCAATATCAGTTCTGTTATACTCACAGACAATATTTTGACAGTTTTGGAAACTTTAGAGTGTTTTCTATCCTAATCTGACCTTATATCCTTATATGCATATTCTAGCTTCTGGGCCTGAGAAATAGGCAGTTTAATATGGGTATGTTTTTCATCAAAACATCAAAATACTGCCCCCTACACTCAACAGGTTAATGAACTTCTGCCTGTCCTCGACCTGCCTATTGCCTGCCCCTTGTATTCTAATAAATATCAGAGGCTCAAACAATCTGCCTCCTGTGTCTGCATCTGGGTCTCGCCCTGTGTTGTTATAGTGTGAAACTGGCCATGACCCAGCAGCCTCGGACCGGCTCCGCAAAGCTGTCTCCCTGCAAGGAGCCACCATTGAAAAACATGAGGAGCTACGTTCTCCTGCAGGCTCTGGTAAATGCTTGGATTTCTCCCCCATTCCCGCGGAATACCAGGACCTCCTGGAGGTGTTCAACAAGGCTCGCATCCCCGGATTACATCTTCAATCTAAGGGCAAACACAGCATCTGTGACAGAGAGGGAAAATCGTCCATCCATGTATATGGGTAAGAGAGTCTAGCTAGCTAATTTAGAGTCTAGCTACCTAATTTTGTCAGAAAGTCATTTTCATTTCAAGTTAAAGTGTACTGTTAGCTGGCTAGCTAATGTTAGCTGGCTGGCTCGCGAGCTAATGTTACGTATATGATCTGTGCAGTAATGTTGATTATATCTCAGAGCCATTTGCTTTGCTAGTTATAGCATAATGTTAGCTAGCTAACATTGAACCTAGCTGGGACAATGACCCAACACACCTCCAGGCTGTGTAAGGGCTATTTGACAAAGAAGGAGAGTGATGGAGTGCTGCATCAGATGACCTGGCCTCCACAATCACCCGACCTCAACCCAATTGACATGGTTTGGGATGAGTTGGACCGCACAGCAAAGGAAAAGCAGTCAACAAGTGCTCATCATATGTGGGAACTCCTTCAAGACTGTTGGAAAAGCTGATTTAGAGAATGCCAAGAGTGTGCAAAGCTGTCATCAAGGCAAAGGGTGGCTACTTTGAAGAATCTCAAATATAAAATATATTTGTTTAACACATTTTTGGTTACTACATGATTCCATATGTGTTCTTTCAAAATGTTGATATCTTTACTATTATTCTACAATGTAGAAAATAGTAAAAATAAAGAAAAACCCTTGAGTGAGTAGGTGTGTCCAAACTTCCAAGCTTTACAAAAAGAAAATGTTTCCATGTCACACCTGCCCATTGATGGCCAAAAATTCAGGCAGGAGTAGTCTGTCTGAGAGTAAATCAAGAGGCCCGGAGAATCAATCACGGATAAACAGATAGATTTAAAAGAGCGTAAACCTGTTTCCAATAAGAGCCCTACTTACCCTCACCACATGTCCCTAAGAACACACACGCAAGCACACATGTTTACACACGCACACCAACACACCTTCCTGTGGCATGTACATACCTGCCGGGTTTGTTGGTGTATTTCTGTAGCCGTGCCTTAACCTCGTCATAGGTCAAGAAAGCCATGTAACCAGGGTGAGTCACAGCCAGGAAGTTCCAGTTTCTCAGGATGGAGCCCCATGGCTGATAGGGAGGAGAGAATAAGGAGAGGAGTCACACATCACACCCAGATAATTCCATTTGTATCAACAATAAAACATTGTGCATGCAAGGACTCCTAATTCTTGGAGGTCACAGATGGTCCACTCAAATAACACAATAACTTATCAAATAAGACAACTTAAGTGATGAGGAAGCATCAGATTCCATCCTGTCTTCCATTCTTATAGTGTACTAAACCAGGATCACTTGTACAGAGTATGCATCAACTTCAAGGGCACTATTTCTTGGAGCCGGGAGAAAGCCAAATTATTAATAATAGTGCATAGAAGGGCCTCCCGAGTGGCACAGCGGTCTAAGTCACTACATCTCAGTGCTTGAGGTGTCACTACAGACCCAGGTTCTATCCCAGAGGGCATCCGTAGACGTGTCCTCAGAACATGCACAGACCAGCTGTCTGGAGTGTTTACGGACATATTCAGTCTCTGCCAATCCCAATCTGCTGTCCCCACATGCTTCAAGATGTCCATCCTTATTCCTGTACCCAGGAAAGCAAAGATAACTGAATTAAATTACTATCACCCCGTAGCACTCACTTTTGTCATCATGAAGTGCTTCGAGAGACTAGTTAAGGATCATATCACCTCTACCTTACCCTAGACCCACTTCAATTTGCTTACCGCCCCAATAGATCCACATACGATACCATCGCACTGCACACTGCCCTATCCCATCTGGACAAGAGGAATACCTATGTTAGAATGCTGTTAATTGACTATAGCTCAGCATTAAACACCATAGTACCCTCCAAACTCATCATTAAGCTTTGGGGCCTGGGTCTGAACCCCGCCCTGTGCAACTGGGTCCTGGGTTTCCTGACGGGCCTCCCCCAGGTGGTGAAGGGTAGTAAACAACACCTCTACCCCGCTGATCCTCAACACTGGGGCCCCACAAGGATGGGTGTTCAGCCCACTCCTGTACTCCCTGTTCACCCATGCCTGCGTGGCCACGCACACCAACAACTCAATCATCAAATTTAAAGACGACACAACAGTAGTAGGCCTGATTACCAATAATGACGAGACAGCCTACAGGGAGGAGGCGAGGGAGGAGTGTGGTGCCAGGAAAGTAACCTCTCCCCCAACATCAACAAAAAAAAGGAGCTGATTGTGGACTTCAGGAAACAGCAGAGGGAGAAGCCCCCTATCCACATCGACGGGACCGCAACATCAAGTTCCTCGGCGTACACATCACTGACAAACTGAAATGGTCCACTCACACAGACATTGTGGTGATGAAGGCGCAAAAAAACCCTCACAAACTTTTACAGATGCACAATTGAGAGCATCCTGTCTGGCTGTATCACCGCCTGGTACGGCAACTGCACCGCCCTCAACCGCAGGGCTCTCCAGAGGGTGGTGCGGTCTGCACAACGCATCACAAGGGGAAAACTACCTGCCCTCCAGGACTGCACCTCAAAGATCATGAAGGACAACAACCACCCAAGCCACTGCCTGTTCACCCCGCTATCATCCAGAAGGTGAGGTCAGTACACGTTCATCAAAGCTGGGACCGAGAGACTGAAAAACAGCTTCTATCTCAAGGCCATCAGACTGTTAAATAGCCATCACTAGCACCTTAGAGGCTGCTGCCCTGTATAGATAGACTTGACATCACTGGCCACTTTAATAATTGGAACACTAGTCACTTTAATAATGTTTACATATTTTACACTACTCATCTCATATGTATAGATTTTCTATATCTATTCTATCTTAGTCTATGCCGCTCTGACATTGCTCGTCTAAATATTTATAGATTCTTAACTCCATTCCTTTACTCGAAATGTGTGTGTATTGTTGTGAGATTTTTAGATATTACTTGTTAGATATTTTTAGACTGCTGGAGCTAGACACACAAGCATTTCACTACACCCACAATAACATCTGCTAAACATGTGTTTATGACCAGTAACATTTGATTTGATGATTTGAGGCTGTGTCATCAACTGGCCATGACCGAGAGTCTCAAAGGGCGGCATACAATTGGCCCTACATTGTTTCTCTGAACGCACCCAGCTTGTCGCTTTGAATACAATTGGCCCTACATTGTTTCTCTGAACCCCCCCAGCTTGTCGCTTTGATCTATATACATTATTGTCTTGCTTTATGAAATGGGGTGGGGGAGGCGAGTGTGGAGTGAACCCTCGTTTCAGTTTTCATCTTTCTCAGATAGCTATGACAGTCTATTTATGTTATTTGGGTAACCCGAGGAGGAGGAAAGGGGGAGGATCATTCCCGAATTCTACTAAAAGAGAAAGAACATGGGAGGGGAAATATGTATTAAAAAAGCACGAGAAAATTAACAAAGTGAAATTTACCTGGAACAGCCTGGTGAAGATGTCGAACTCAAAGACAGATATGTAGTCGTTGCAGGTGAGGTCGATGGTGGACTTAAGGGCCATGGCCTCCAGGCTAGAGCTGATGTGATGCACTTCGTGAAGGCACTGTCGGAACACTTTCCAAGGCACGATGGTCCTGGAGGGCACAACCAGACCACAAACCAAAAGTCAGTGGAGCTAAACAACAGTCTAAAGTCACCAAAATAAACCGAGTGGTAGCTCATAATAAGAAATGGGGTTTTCTAGTTTTTACTGATAGCAATGACCTTCTGTGGAATATCACAATAAAGACAGAGCTTTTCATGCTATGTGCAGTGCCTTCAGAAAGTATTCATCCTACTTGACTTATTCCACATTTTGTTATGTTACACCCTGAATTCAAAATTGATTAAATATATTACATTTTCTCACTCATCTACACACAATACCCCATAATGACAAAGTGCAAACATGTTTTTAGACATTTTTGAAAATGTATTGAAAATGAAATACAGAAATATGTCTTCACACCCCTGAGTCAATACTTTGTATGAGCACCTTTGGCAGCGATTACAGCTGTGAGTCTTTCTCTGAGTTTTTCACACCTGGATTGTATAACATTTGCAATTTATTAATTAAAAAATTCTTCAAGCTCTGTCAAATTGGTTGTTGATCATTGCTAGACAAACATGCTCAGGTCTTGCGCTAGATTTTCTAATAGATCTAAGTCAAAACTGTAACTCGGCCACGTTCATGTTTTCTTGGTAAGCAATTCCAGTGTAGATCTGACCTTGTGTTTTAGGTTATTGTCCTGCTGAAAGGTGAATTCATCTCCCAGTGTCTGGTGTAATGTCACGCCCTGACCGTAGATTGCTTTGTATGTTTCCATTTTTAGTTTGGTCAGGGTGTGATGTGGGTGGGTATTATATGTTGTAGGTCTAGGTTTTCTTTTTCTATGTGTTTGTCTGGTATGGTTCTCAATCAGAAGCAGCTGTCTATAGTTGTCTCTGATTGAGAGCCATACTTAGGTAGCCTGTTTTACTATTTTGAGTTGTGGTTAATTATTTTCCGTTTCAGTGTTTTCACCATACGGGACTGTTTCGGTTTTCCTTTATTCTTTTGGTCATTTGTATTCGGTGTTCAGTTTATTAAAGGCATCATCAACACGTACCACGCTGCGCTTTGGTCTACTCCTTCTTCCACCAACGAGAATCGTTACATGTAAAGCAGACTGAACCAGGTTTTCCTCTAGGATTTTGCCTGTGCTTAGCTCCATTCCGTTCCTTTTTTATCCTGAAAAACTTCCCAGTCCTTAACTATTACAAGCATACCCATAACGTGATGCAGCCCCCACTATGCTGAAAGTATGGAGAGTGGTTCTCAGTCATTTGTTGAATTGGATTTGCACCAAACATTACACTTTGCATTCAGGACAAAAAGTTAATTGCTTTGCCACATTTTTTTTAGTATTACTTTAATGCCTTGTTGCAAACAGGATGCATGTTTTGGAATATTTGTAATCTGTACAGGCTTCCTTCTTTTCACTCTGTCATTTAGGTTGGTATTGTGGAGTAACTCCAATGTTGTTGATCCATCCTCAGTTTTACACTGCACAACCTTCAATGTTATGTCATAATTACGTAAAATTCTGGCAAATTAGTTCGCAAAGAGACAGACGGCCCAAACTGTTGCATATAACCTAACTCTGCGTGCAATGAATGCAAGAGAAGTGACACAATTTCCCTAGTTTAATATTTCCTGCTAACATGAATTTATTTTAACTAAATATGAAGATTTAAAAATATATAGTTCTGTGTATTGATTTTAAGAAAGGCATTGATGTTTATGGTTAGGTACATTCGTGCAAAGATTATGCTTTATTCGCAAATGCGCTTTTGTTAAATCATCCCCCGTTTGGCGAAGTTGGCTGTCTTTGTTAGGAAGAAATAGTCTTCACAGTTCGCAACGAGCCAGGCGGCCCAAACTGCTGCATATACCCTGACTCTGTTGCACAGAACGCAAGAGAAGTGACACAATTTCCCTAGTTAAAAGAAATTCATGTTAGCAGGCAATATTAACTAAATATGCAGGTTTAAAATATATACTTGTGTATTGATTTTAAGAAAGAGGTTGATGTTTATGGTTAGGTACACAGTGGTGGAACGACAGTGCTTTTTTCGCGAATGCGCTTGTTAAATCACCCATTTGGGGAAGTAGGCTATGATTCAATGATAAATTAACGGGCACCGCATCGATTATATGCAACGCAGGACAAGCTAGATAAACTAGTAATATCATCAACCATGTGTAGTTAACTAGTGATTATGTTAAGATTGATTGTTTCTTATAAGATACGTTTAATGCTAGCTAGCGCCTTACCTTGGCTCCTTGCTGCACTCGCATAACAGGTAGTCAGCCTGCCACGCAGTCTCCTCGTGGAGTTCAATGCAATCCGCAATGATCCGTGTCCAAAAATGACGATTACCGATTGTTTTGAAAACTTGAAATCTTCAAATAAATACAATCATTCAAAATAGGCTACTACACCAGAAAGCATGATTTGGCTACCGAGGATCATATCGACCATATCCCTGGTGGGTGTGCATATTCACCGTTTTTGTCATTGGGTCAGTGCCAGTTTTGTTTGTTTTTGGACAATCATTTCCTCCTCCAGGTTAGATGGACGTCATATTGTATGTGTGTCTCCCCTTTTCATAAGCCAAATAATGGATCATCGTTTTTATTGATCTGTTTGTCAGTGTCAGCAGAATAGGCTACCCTGTCATTTTTGTAGTATAAAAAAACTGCATGCACACACTTGGGTGTCCCATACCTTTAAGAAATTAAATCTACTTTCACCCCTGACCATAATAAACCTCATTAAATGGGCTTGATCATCCATTTTTATTAAAGTTTTAAATTAATAGTATAGACATTGATTCTTGAAGAAAATAACTGGTAAATAAATGCCTCACGAGCTTTAGTTCAACTGCCTTGCTCCATCACAACCCAAGCTTGTTTGAATTATACAAACAGTGTATAGCTTCAAATATAGAGTCAGCCCTTGCATCCAAAGCTCCACCAATGAATTTGAGAGTGATTTTATTTCTCCAGCACCACCCCTCACTGCTTAACAAAAACAAATTGGGGGAATGTTGTCATCCTAAAAAACTAACAGTAAAATTCGGCGTGCTGAACACTATGGCTGTCACTTTAGAACAACATAATGAAAAAACGACAGTCACCTATGACCTTTCTAAATCAGCCAGCAATAAAACAAGGGGAACCAAAAACCAAAACTGTGAGGTAAAACGGCTGCGTGCTGTGAGACAGACAGAAAGGTGCACTTCCTGTCACAAGACAAATAACTCAGTGTAATAGATACAGAGTTGTGTGAGCATGGAAAGATAGTTCACAATACACCCTAAACAACCCTCAAGGGAGGTTTCGGTGGTTGGCCCCTTTAGGGGAATTGGAAGCTAACAAGACAACATCACACCTATACTGAGCCTTTTGTCACGAGTAAATACTTATTTTCCACCATAATTTGCAAATAAATTCATAAAAAATCCTACAATGTGATTTTCTGGATTTTTTTTCTAATTTTGTCTGTCATAGTTGAAGTGTACCTATGATGAAAATTACAGGCCTCTCTCATCTTTTTAAGTGGGAGAACTTGCACACTTGTTTGCTGACTAAATACTTTTTTGCCCCACTGTATATTTAAGCCAGGGATAGCTGCAGCCATTGGGGAAAGTCACAACATAATTGTCACCAGGAGTCTTTTCTGATGTTTATGATCACAGGAGTCATTTTCAAAATGAGTGGCACCCACTGAGTGACACAGTCATTCCATGCAGGCTTTTGAGGGACACTAAGATGATGAAACCCCATGCCTTTGAATACTCTGGGTCTCATTCAGTCAAGGTTGCCTGGGAAAACTTCTAAATAAAGCTAGGTAACATATGTCACCATCAGCATCGCATTTCACTTGTCATAAAGCAGTATTTTTGGGATATGATGACATAGTGGATTATGTCACATTTGGCAAATCACCCTACACAAGGCCCTGCTATGTGGAAGTAATTAAGTTTACTGTAATTCCTTCAGAAAGTATCCACACCATTTGACTTTTTCCATATTTTGTTGCATTACAGCCTGAATTTAAAATTGATTTAATTTAGATGTTGTGTCACTGATCTACACACAATACCCCATCATGTCAAAGTGGAATTATGTTTTTAGAAATGTTAAAAAATTAATTTTAAAAATGAAAAGATGTAATGTCTTGAGTCAATGAGTATACCACTCCTTTCTTATGGTAAGCCTAAACTTGTACCAGTGAGGTTTTCCTATGCCTCACAAAGAAGGACACCTATTGGTAGATAGGTAAAAAGCAGACACTGCATATCCCTTTGAGCATGGTGAAGTTACTAATTAGATTATGGATGGTGTATCAATACACCCAGTCACCTACAAAGGTACAGATGTTCTTCCTAACTCAGTTGACGGAAAGGGAGGAAAGCGCTCAGGGATTTCAACATTAGGCCAATAGCCATATTAAACCAGTTAGAATTAAACGACTGAAATAGGAGAAAACTGAGGATGGATCAACAACATTGAAGTTACTCCACAATATAAACCTAAATGACAGAGTGAACAGAAAGAAGCCTGTACAGAATACAAATAAGGCAAATAAATTACCTTTTTGTGCTGAATATAAACCATTATGTTTGGGGCAAATCCAACACAACACATCATTGACTAGCACTCTTCATATTTTCAAGCATGGTGGTGGCTGCATCATGTTATGTATATGCTTATAATCGGCAAGGACTAGGGAGTTTTTAAGGATAAAAAGAAAAGGAATAGAGCTAAGCACTGGCAACACCCTAGAGGAAAACCAGGTTCAGTCTGCCTTCTAACAGACACTGGGAGATTCTTGCTTGAAAAATAGTTATTAGCTCAAAAGCTATTTTTGCCCATTTTAATGGAAATCTATTTTAGTAAGGTCCTAAATTGATTTGATATTGATATAAAAAACCTTTAAAAACAACACCAACGGCCACTGGCCAAAATTGTTGACCTGCTTCCTTTTTTCTTCCAAGTGGAATTTGTTTGGGAGGTGGAAATGGTATGGTAACATATTATCTATGTACTGGGACTGTACACAGTGAAACCATCATTGTAGATTTGGGTGATTTATCCTCTTTGTTCTTTTTCTTCTTTGACTCATACTTCATGAGTACTTCTCCACAGTCAGTGTTTTCTTAGGGGGTGCATGTGGGTGTGCGTGTGGGGGAAGACATTACTGTGTCTGCATATGACTGTTTTAGAAACTAACACAACTTTATTGTAGATGTAGACTATTTTCAGACTGCCTAGAATACATACATTAGGGCATTATATCATTAAACATGAGAGTTTCATTTAAAACCAAGTCAATACTACTGTAAACCTCAATTTACATGAACAGCAGGCTCACAGGCACATTTGTATTTTTGTACCTTTATTTTTCAGGGGAACCCAGTGAGACCAGGGTGTCATTTTCAATGGGGCCCCGAGGACAACACTTCATAAATATTTTCCCAATCACAATAAAAACAAACAAAAATATAATTTACAATTTCAGCTCCACAATCACCACAAAAACTAAAGGCGGACCCACATATGCTGAGCACTTGTTGGCTGCTTTTCCTTCACTCCGCAGTCCAACTCATCCCAAACCATCTCAATAGGGTTGAGGTCAGGTGATTGTGGAGGCCAGGTCATCTGATGCAGCACTCAATCACTCTCCTTCTTGGTCAAATAGCCCTTGCACAGCCTGGAGGTGTGTTGGGTCATTGTCCTGTTGAAAAACAAATGATAGTCCAACTAAGCACAAACCAGATGGGATGGTGCATCGCTGCAGAATGCTGTGGTAGCCATGCTGGTTAAGTGTGCCTTCAATTATAAATAAATCCCTGACAGTGTACCAGCAAAGCACCCCCACACCATCACACCACCTCCTCCATGCTTCACGATGGGAACCACAAATGCGGAGATCATCCGTTCACCTACTTTGCGTCTCACAAAGACAAGGCGTTTGGAACAAAAAATTGCGAATTTGGACTCATCAGACCAAAGGACAGATTTCCACTGGTCTAATGTCCATTGCTCGTGTTTCTTGGCAAGTCTCTTCTTCTTATTGATGTCCTTTAGTAATGGTTTCTTTGCAGCAATTCGACCATGAAGGTCTGATTCACGCAGTCTCCTCCGAACAGTTCATGTTGACATCTGGCTGTTACTTGAACTCTGTGAAGCATTTATTTGGGCTACAATCGGAGGCTGGTAACTTATCCTCTGCAGCTGAGGTAACTCTGGGTCTTCCTGTCCTGTGGCATTCTTAATAGAGCCAGTTTCATTGTAGGGACTGCAGTTGAAGAAACTTTCAAAGTTCTTGAAATTTTCCGGATTGACTTTCCTTCATGTCTTAAAGTAATGATGGACTATCGTTTCTCTTTGCTTATGGTAGCTGTTCTTGCCATAATATGGGCTTTATCTTTTACCAAATAGGGCTATCTTCTGTATACCACCCCTACCTTGTCAGAACACAACTGATTAACTCAAAAGCATTAAGAAGTAAAGACATTCTACAAATGAACTTTCAACAAGGCACACCTGTTAATTGAAATGCATTCCAGGTGACTACCTCATGAAGCTGGTTGAGAGAATGCCAAGAGTGTGCACAAATGTCATCAAGGCAAAGGGTGGCTACTTTGACAAATCTCAAATATCAAATATATTTAGATTTGTACTTTTTTGGTTACTACCTGATTCAATGTGTTATTTCATAGTTTTGATGTCTTCACTATTATTCTACAATGTAGAAAATTGAAAAAAATAAAGAAAACCGCTGGAATGAGTAGGTGTGTACAAACGTTAGTAGTATAATTGCCTTACTGAAGAGCTCAGTGACTTTTAACTTGGCATCGTCATAGGCAGGGTTGGGGAACAACAACATGTAAGGGATTACAAAAAACGGTAACTCTAATCCGTTATGTTACCAGCAAAAAATATTGTAATCACATTACAGATACTTCTGAAAAACTAGATGATTACTTATAAATTCAGTTTCTGGTAATTGACACTTGTTTTCTCAATGACGTTGAAATCAGCATTGAAAAAAGGCGCAAGTTTAAGTTTGTTCCACCTGAGCGAATCTGACCACAAGTCAGAGACCACTATGATGACACTAAATGTGTTTGATAGATCGCGGGAAAAGAGCAGGAATAGGCTTTTGTAGGCTACAGTCCAAGCTATGTCTTCCAATGGTGCGACTGCTGTCGGCATCCAAAGATTATCCAACTTGACTAAACGCTTGGAGGTAAGGATGACAGCAGTGGTGTAGTCTACTGTGATACAGATATCACTTATTATTGATATCTACATAGCGCATTGATGTGAATCACACTGCTGCTCTCTCATTTAGCTATTTGCGCCTTACGGATTGTGTTTGTTGTGGATGGCTGTTCACAAATCTAAATGTGTATTTGAACCCAATAATGGTTGAATTCAAGAAGTTTAAGCTGCCTATCAGTCATAGTTTTTGAAACTAGTGGACAACAAGTGAAAAATGTGCTCTTGCAACAGCTCCATAGTGCGGATCCCAACCTATAGAATAAAAGTGGGGCTTTAATTTCTGAATCTAATTCATGGTGATACACTTTTTTTTTAATCAATAGGCCTAATGGACACATGCTCACACTCAGACACTTTCGATAGACTTAAAGGGGCAATCTGTAGTTGCTACATCCATTTTTGGACATATATATATATATCCATTGATTCTTGAAGAATATAAATTCCTCATGAGCTTAGTTCAACTGTCACACTCCATGAGAACCCAAAATAAAAGCTTGTTTTTCTCTAATATTTGTAAACATTATAAATGTAAACAAACAATGTATAGCCTCATAACATGGTTAAAACAATCATTTTGATATCATGGATGGTCAGTCCTTGCATCCATAGCTCGGTTTGTGAGTGGTTACATTTGTCCAGGCACATCCTTCCGCTTTTTACCAAAACAGAGGAGGGGCATCCGTTTTGTTGTTGTTTATCTGTGGATTTGCCCTTTAAACAGCTGCATATTATCAATATATCAAAGTGTCGCCAACAAAAAGGTAAACAATAGGCCTTTAGAAAATGCAGCATATGGCATTCATTTTTCACATGTAAATAGCACTTTTCATTAGTGCTCAAAGCAAGCCATTCCATGAGGGCAGCATGTATTTTTTTAGACTCGAATCAATGAGCATAATCAGCAGTCCATGACAACAAAATCACTTTGGTTTTGAATGTAAAGATATCATTTAATCGTATTATTATATTATTATAAGTATAAAGCGATGGGTTAGAAGATGCCTACATAACCAACCCATAAAGTAAAATTTAACATCCATATATGGCCAGCTATGTAAACTTTAACATTGATTTATCCTGTAATAGATGTCGTTCAATTGATAACATACATTTTTGTCTTCTTCAACTGCCTCTTAAGGAGAAAGTAATCTAAAAGTAACTGAATGTAATCAGATTACGTTACTGATTACTATTTTGGACAGGTAACTGTAACAGATTACATTTAGAAAGTAACCTACCCAACCCTGGTCATAGGATGCCACCTTTCCAACATATCAGTTCATAAAAAATTTGCCTTGCTAGAGCTGCCCCGGTCAACTGTAGGTGCTGATATTGTGAAATTGGAAACATGTAGGAGCAAAAACGGCTCAGCTGCAAAGTGGTAGGCCACACAAGCTCACAGAATGGGATTGTCGAATGCTGAAGCGCGTAGCGTGTAAAAATTGTGCATGGTTGCAACACTCAATACCGAGGTCCAAACTGCCTCTGGAAGCAATGTCAGCACAAGAACTGCTTGTCTGGAGCTTCATGAAACTGGTTTCCATGGCTGAGCTGCCACACACAAGCCTAAGATCACCATGCGCAATGCCACGCGTCGGCTGTAAAGCTCGTTGTCATTGGACTCCGGACAGTGGAAACGCGTTCTCTGGAGTGATGAACCACGCTTCATCACCTGGTAATGGACAAATCTGTGTTTTGCGGATTTCAGGAGAACGCTACCTGCCCCAATGCATAGTGCCAACTGTAAAGTTTAGTGGAGGAGGAGTAATGGTCTTGGGCTGTTTTTAATGGTACGGCCTAGGCCAGCATACAGCATACAATGACATTCCAGATGATTCTGTGCTTCCATCTTTGTGCCAACAGTTTGGGGAAGGCCCACGTCAGAGACATCGATGCCTCACTCCTGGAAAAGCTAATCACCTTCTTCACCTGCTTCAAGGAAAACAACACTTAGCCGCCGACTTGGGCCCCCGCCACTCATGAGGACTGTGTGTGCCCAATCTCCATGGCCGCCGTGATTAAGACATTCAAGCGTGTTAATCCTCGCAAGGCTGCCGACCCAGACGGCATCCCAAGTCGCGTCCTCAGAGCATGTGCAGAACAGCGGGTGTTTATGGACATATTCAATCTCTCCCCACCCCATTCAGTTGTTCACACTTGCTTTAAGACATCCTCCATTGTTCCTGTACCAAAGTGAAGGTTACTAAACTACACTGAACAAAACTATAAACACAACATGCAACACTTTCAAAGATTTTACTGAGTTACAGTTCATATAAGTAAATCAGTCAGTTGAAATAAAGATACCTGGTCACAGATATCTTAAAAAAAAAAAAAAAAGTAGGGGCGTGGATCAGAAAACCAGTCAGTAACTGGGGTGATCGCCATTTGCCTAATGCAGCGTAACACATCTCCTTCGCATAAAGTTGATCAGGCTGTTGATTGTGGTCTGTGGAATGTTGTCACGTGAGTACATCAGCGAGTACGTGATTGTGTTGTGTGACAAAACTGCATATTTTAGAGTGGCCTTTTATTGTCCCCAGCACAAGATGCACCTATGTAATGATCATGCTGTTTAATCAGCTTCTTGACATGCTACACCTGTCAGGTGGATGGATTATCTTGGCATAGGAGTAATGCTCACTAACTATATTTGAGAGAAGGCAACATTTCTGGGATATTTTATTTTATTTTACATGTTATGTTTATATTTTTGTTCAGGGTAAATGACTATCTCCCCATAGCACTCACTTCTGTCATGAAGTACTTTGAGAGGCTAGTTAAGGACCCAATCACCGCCACCTTACCAAACACGCTAGATACACTACAATTTGCATACTGCCTCAACAGATCCATGGACGACGCAATCGCCATTGCATTTCACACTGCCCTATCCCACCTGAACAAGAAGAATACCTATGTGAGAATACTGTTAATCGACTACAGCTCAGCCTTCAACACCATAGTGCCCTCACAGCTCATCTCTGAGCCCTAGATTTCAACCCCTCAATGTGCAACTGGGTCCTAGACCTCCTGACGGGCCGACCCCAGGTGGTGAAGGTAGCCCACGCTGATCCTCAACACGGGGGCCCCACAGGGGTGCATGCTCAGCCCCTTCTTGTACTCCCTGTTCACCCATGATTGCTTGGCTATGCAAGTTTCCAACTCAATCACGAAGGAGCTGATTGTGGACTACAGGAGACAGCAGAGAGAGCATGCCCAGATCCACATTGACCAAAAGCTTTAAGTTCAGAGGGTAAAGAACTTCACATCACTAAGGACCTGAAATGGTCCCTCCACACTGACACCGTGGTGAAGAAGGTATAACGGCTTGGCCCCTAAGATCCTCACAAACTTCTCCAGATGCACCATCGAGAGCATTCTGTCGGCTGTATCACTGCCCGCAACCGCAGGGCTCTCCAGAAGGTGGTGCGGTTGGCCCAACGCATCACTGGGGGCACACTGCCTGCCCTCCAGGACATCTACAGTACCTGGTGTCATGAAGCTTACCGTAATTCCCCAGAACAGTTTAACCAATCACATGTTTGTTTGTAAATAGCACAACTGGAGAAAGTGGGAGCTTTCCAGATGTGTATTGACAGGGGTAGTGTTTTATATTCAATAGATTGATCAGGGACGTACACCTATAGTTTTCCTGCACAGAAAACACATTAGTGCAACACATTCGGCAGAAAATAGCTTCATTTTCATTAGATGACAAGTGCAAAATATTTGGCTGGCAGCCACACAAGTAGGCTAAATGAGCTTACAATGAAAAAGCAAGGTATTTCTGCAAAACCTATGCGTAGCCATAATATTTATGTTAATCATAGACAGAAGGTAGCCAGCTACATTTCCTAATGTTTTTCTTAAAGTTAATCTTGCATTTTGAAAAATAAAGGAGAGCTGCATACCCTAGAAGCACAGATGCAAAAAAGTTATGTCCAACGTTTCGACAGACAAGCTGTCTTCATCAGGGTATAATCTTGCATTTTACCATAGAAAAGCAGGCTGGCTACACCAAGAAAAGTAGCTACATATCAGTCAGATTACTGTCTGCTGATTGAATGCCCGTTCGTGAATTCTCATCCGAGTAGAGAAGTGCAACTGAAGCACAGAATTGAATTTGTCTGATGCCGAGCAGAAATTACAATAAGAAGCATTGAAGCAGCAAGATATTTATCATGCGTTTTATCTTTTTTTCCTGTGTGAAAAACAAAGAATTCTGCACTAACACGACCCCTAAGTTTAACTTGTTAGTTATCTAAGTAAGTGGCTGAATTAATGACGGGGCATCATATTGTGTTGGCTTTCTACTATGTTTGAGAAGTCAAAGCCCTTTGGATGAGTTATCTGTACACACTGCTATCTTTTGATTTCCTTTCATTTTTTTCAAATTTTTTTCTTTTTTCCTATGCACTTGTTAGCATATTTAGCTAGCAGCCTCCATGGAAATGTGTTATTACATGTGTTCATTTTGTTAGCATTCTCGTTAAAAGACGCTCAATCAGCTTCTTATGTGTTTTTTGGCACCCTCTTGTGTACTAAGCATCAAAGCTGGGACAGAGAGAATGAAAAACAGCTTCTATCTCCAGGCGATCAGACTGTTAATCTGTTATTAGCTGGCTTCCTCACCGTAAACAATGCTAGATTGTTCTGTTAAAATGTAATTTGATCTCTGAAAAATTGTACTAATTGATTACTCACTTCATATGTAAATACTATATATACTGTATTGTTAGACATTTACTGCACTACTGGAGCTAGAAACAAAAGCATTTCACTGCACCTGCTTTAACATCTGCTAATCCGTGTATGCAACAAATAAACTCTGATTTGATTTGCACCCAGCACACTAAGCACATCATCACTACTAACCAAGACACTTCTTTGTAGTACACCAAACACATCATGGCCTTACTGACCATGTCCAAGGCACTTTGATACACATTCTAAATTAATTGGCTAAACAAAAGCTAATCAAACTAGAAAAGTGAATTTCCTGAAAAAAATGTAGTGTGTTGTTTTAAAGTATTTATGGTTTGAAAGGTTTACATTTTTTTATGTTGTTTTAATGTTTGTAGCTGAAATGTTCGAAGAGCAGTCACATATAAAATGTCTACCACTGTGTTCTTATTTTTGGTATTGAAACCAGGAATTTTTATACTAATTTATGATAATTACCACTGTTCAACTTTTATAAAGGTTTTGAAGAATTTGACGTGAGGATAGCCTGAACAGGTTAAAGTTGGTTTGGTGTCTCAAGCTTGAACGATTCAATAGTTACTATTGGTGGGTAATTTTACGCTAATTTATACTAATGTATAAAATTAAGTTTAACCCATGTTAATTTATGCAAATGGTTATACTTAAAAACGAATAAATGTTATCAAAATTCTGAATGCAAGCAATCTAAATTGGGTCAGTTTGAACATCTCAACGTTTGTTTGGTGAAAGAGGAGATGTGTCACGCCCTGGCCATAAAGAAGCTTTTATTCTCTATTTTGGTTAGGCCAGGGTGTGACTAGGGTGGGCATTCTATGTTCCTTTTTCTATGTTTTTGTATTTCTTTGTTTTTGGCCGGGTATGGTTCTCAAATCAGGGACAGCTGTCTATGGATGTCTCTGATCGAGAACCATACTTAGGTAGCTCTTGCCCACATGGGTTTTGTGGGTAGTTGCTTTCTGTTGTGTACCTGACGGAGCTGTTTCGGTTGTTACTTAGTATTTAGTGTTCAGTTTTATTTAATAAATGACGAACACGTGCTGCGCTTTGGTCCTCACCTTCTTCCACCAACGGCCATTACAAGATGGCTATAGATTATCAAATTTTGTCACATTTTTTAACCAAGCCTAGTGGCCTTTTTTTGCTACTGAAATGCATTGGGAGCTAATTTAAATATTATTGTAGTTCAAAAAGTATAAATTAAATCAAATATTTTCTCAAGCAATTTAAGTTGGGGCAGTCTGGACATTTGGAAGTTAGTTTCGTGTTGATAGCTTAAATCTTTTTAAGCTCTAGAGTGGGCTGAAGAAATATAATCATAACTAGATGGTGATTTTCCATGAATATTTTTGTGACTTGTTCAGCTCCTTGAAAGTATTTTTGTAGCATAGGATACAGTGTTGCCAACTAATTTTCAGGTTAAGTTGCTAGAGGCAGGTTGATTTGTTGGTAAATGATGTTGTGATGTCATTGCGTGATAACGTAAACTGTGTCATTAAGTTGAATACACAATAACGTTACTCAAATTGATTGGCCAGCTTGGCAAAAAATATGATTTGACATTTGTTCAGGTACAGACTCCCACTCTTTTCTGTACATCTGGCTGTACAATTTTGACTGAGACGTGTTGATTGATGTTGTAAATTCTGTTCAAGATCAAACATTCGTGAGCAACTATATTCATTGGGTTTGGCTCGTCGAACCCGTACTGCTGCTGCAGTCAGCCAACAATGATTTGCAATTTGCTGAAATTGCTGCTGGCCTGCTGCTGCCTGTGCATGAGCTGAGCGCCTGCTGCTGACGTCACTCACAACGCATTTTTGCAGCCAGGCACATGTGTTGTGACTGAGTGTGTGACAGAGAACATCGTTTTTGTGTCATTTAGAGGGAAATTGCGTGCATTTTAGCATTTGAGTCACTTTTCAAAAGATGCTAAAAGTTCCAAATACATTTCTAAAAGTAGCTAAATTTGTTGCTAGGTGCTGTTTGAAAAAAAGTTGCCAGGGTAGTCTGAAGTTCCAAAATCTTGTTTGCATCACTGATTTGGAGAGCAGTGGAGTTACTGTTGGTGGGTTATCTTGTATATAGTTATAATTGATACAAGTTTAAAAACATTTTTGTTAGGATAGCCTGAACTTGTCAAAGTCGGTTTGGTGCCTGTAGCTTGAACGGTTCAAGAATAAAGTTTCTAAGACATTTTATACACTTTTTAAATGGTTATAGTTAAAAGAGTGTATTATTAGCATTCAAAATATTTTGACAAAAAATCTAAGGTCAGTCTGAACATCTTAACATTGGTTTGGTGTTGCTAGCTTAAGTAGTGAAAATAGAGGATATAATTTTTTAAAACATTTTATTTAACTAGGCAAGTCAGTTAAGAACAAATTCTTATTTGCAATGACGGCCTACTTGTAAAGCCCCCCGCCAAGCCAAACCCTCCCCTAACCTGGACGACGCTGGGCCAATTGTGCGCCGCCCTATGGTACAAGATCACTTTCTGAGTCAAAATATATTTTTACCTGACTTAAAAAACCAACGCCTATGAAACATTAACCGATTAAAGACAGTTCTGTAGCAACAAGGTTTGTGCCATTGGCTATAAGCCCAATACATTATCAGAGCATATTAGCTGTTCTTGATTTGCCCTACCAATGCGTTTTTTCTCATTTTGAAATTATATATATTTTTTAAACGGTATACGATCACACTTGTAATAGATAACAGGCTGCCTCTCACCGTCCCTCCGCTCTCCCTCTCTCCACTAAGAAAAGGGGGCACAGTCTTCTAGCTGATGGCAAAATTCCAGTTGCACTGCATTATCTGTATGTAGCCTCGCTAAGGTATATAGCCTGTCTTTTACTGTTTTATTTATTTACTTACCTATTGTTCACCAAATAAATTTTTTACACAATTGGTTAGAGCCTGTAAGTAAGCATTTCATTGTTGTATTCGGTGCACGTGACAAACTTTGATTTGATTATCTCTGCCTCAATATGAATAAAAACACTAACAACGCAAGCTTATCGGAACACGTTGCCGTATAAACTCAGCAAAAAAAGAAACTTCCCTTTTTCAGGACTCTGTCTTTCAAAGATCATTCGTAAAAATCAAAATAACTTCACAGATCTTCATTGTAAAGGGGTTAAACACTGTTTCCATGCATGTTCAATGAACCATAAACAATTAATGAACATGCACCTGTGGAACGGGTGTTAAGACACTAAAAGCTTACAGACAGTAGGCAATTAAGGTCACAGTTATGAAAACTTAGGACACTAAAGAGACCTTTCTACTGACTCTGAAAAAAAAAAAAAAGATGCCCAGGGTCCCTGCTCATCTGCGTGAACGTGCTTTAGGCATGCTGCAAGGAGGCATGAGGACTGCAGATGTGGCCAGGGCAATAAATTGCAATGTCCATACTGTGAGATGCCTAACACAGCGCTACAGCGAGACTGGACGGACAGCTGATCATCCTCGCAGTGGCAGACCACGTGTAACAACACCTGCACAGGATCGGTTTATCCGAACATCACACCTGCGGGACAGGTACAGGATGGAAACAACAACTTCGAGTTACACCAGGAACGTACAATTCCTCCACCAGTGCTCTGACTGTCTGCAAAAGGCTGAGAGAGGCTGAACTGAGGGCTCGTAGGCCTGTTGTAAGGCTGGTCCTCACCAGACATCACAGGCAACAACGTCGCCTATGGGCAAAACCCACCGTCGCTGGACCAGACAGGACTGGCAAAAAGTCCTCTTCACTGAGGAGTTGCAGTTTTTTCTCACCAGGGGTGATGGTCGGATTCGCGTTTATCGGAAGGAATGAGTGTTACACCGAGGCCTGTACTCTGGAGCGGGATCGATTTGGAGGTGGAGGGTCCGTCATGGTCTAGGGCGGTGTGTCACAGCATCATAGGACTGAGCTTGTTGTCATTGCAGGCAATCTCAACGATGTGCCTTACAGGGAAGACATCCTCCTCCCTCATGTGGTACCCTTCCTGCAGGCTCATCCTGACATGACCCTCCAGCATGACACCAGCCATAGTGCTTGTTCTGTGTGTGATTTCCTGCAAGACAGGAATATCAGTGTTCTGCCATGGCCAGCGAAGAGCCCGGATCTCCATCCCATTGAGCACGTCTGGGACCTGTTGGATCGGAGGGTGAGGGCTAGGGCCATTCCCCCCAGAAATGTCCGGGAACTTGCAGGTGCCTGAGAGTGGGGTAACATCTCACAGCAAGAACTGGCAAATCTGGTGCAGTCCATGAGGAGGAGATGCACTGCAGTACTTAATGCAGCTGGTGGCCACAACAGATACTCTTTGTTACTTTGATTTTGACCACTCCCCTTTGTTCAGGGACACATTATGACATTTCTATTAGTCACATGTCTGTGGAACCTGTTCAGTTTGTCTCAGTTGTTGAATCTTATGTTCATACCAATATTTACACATGTTGAGTTTGTTGAAAATAAACACAGTTGACAGTGAGAGGACGTTTCTTTTTTGATTAGTTTACATTGCAGCTGCAATGCTGGTTGTAGTGACTTTTTATGGCTTATACAAGTGTTGAACAAAGTGTTGACAGTGCTAAATAACAACTTAAACATGAACTTACTCTCTCTCTAGGCATAATTTGAAAACTTTTGAAATCTCACAGTATCAACTTTGCTATGCATTCAAGGCTTCTTTTTAAAGTCTATGGTTCGAGGAAACGGTGCATATCTTAGCTATCTAATGGGCCAGGGGTAGGCCTATAGGGTTGCTGAATCAAGTGCACCTACCGCCAACGGTGTGAAACAAAAAACTAGGAAAGCAAGGCTTTATCGTTTTTTTTTTTTTTTACTGAAATGTTTGGTGATCGACTAGGAATGCCTTGGAGATCGACCAGTCGATCACATTTGACAGGTGCAGAACTTTAACATTTAATTATTTATATATTTTTTTACATTTTACCCCCTTTTCTCCCCAATTTCATGGTATCCAATTGTTTTAGTAGTTATCCAATTGTTTTAGTAGTTACTATCTTGTCTCATCGCTACAACTCCCGTAGGGGCTCGGGAGAGACGAAGGTCGAAAGCCATGCGTCCTCCGAAACCCAACCAAACCGCACTGCTTTTTAACACAGCGCGCATCCAACCCGGAAGCCAGCTGCACCAAATGATCTGCTACCAATCACAATTACAGCTGTTTGTTGGAGTTGAGTGACGAAAAGTAGGTAACTAACGCCAACTAACATCTCTCTCATGTCTCGTCATTCAGCAGTCGAAACGGAGCTGTTGCTATGGATACCAATGCATTTGAGTGTGCAAAAAAGGGCCATAAAAAAATATATCTCTTTTTTTATCAAAAGTTCTGCACCTGGCGCCCTTTTTTGCACACTCAAATGCATTGGTATCCATAGCAACAGCTCCGTTTCGACTGCTGAATGACGAGACATGAGAGAGATGTTAGTTGGCTCTAGAGAAGTAGACAAATGTCATACCAAAGACAGTACAGTATGAAGATATGCAGAAACTGCTTCTCCAATAGAAATCCCCGTTCACGCGTGTAGGGATGTCATTGCGACATTAGCTAGCTAAGCTCATGCGCAGAAACACGTCATTGGATCTAACTGTCCTCTCGGGCCAAACTGCGCATGTTCAGGCCGTCAAATCAAAGGCACTCGTTCAATATAAAGTTGTTTTTGACGAAAATGAAAATGTTGCCTTCAGCAAGTACATCTAATAAATATAGTTGCAAGCAGCAATGTTGGGGGTTCAACCTGTTGGCCCACTGTGCCACCATCAGCAAAAATTGGACACAACGCCCAAGGATGAGGTACTTCTGTACTCCTTACCACGTTTGGCAAATATCAGAACTCAAAATCAACCATATCAAGCAATATGCTTTTGATGTCATTTAGATGTTTTTTTTATGATATTGACTACATTACGCATATTCTTCTCCTGAACCGCTGGACCCAGTCTCCTTTTCACCTCATTTAACACCTCATTTACTTCACAAAAGGCACATCTCAATAGGTGGTCCAGGTATGTCATGACATAGCACAAGTGGGGGGGTGGGCCTTTCCTCTTTAGTTCTCTATTACTCCTCTATTGTTCCTCAAGCAAGGGGGGAGGCCGATGACATCACGGATTCCCATCAGACCAAATCTTTGAATGCCTTTCTCCTTGAAGTTTGAAGTTGTCTAAATAACACTATTTTGCTCAAAGCATATTTTTTTTACCCTTTAGTGTAAACAACCAATCCAATGGTACAACCAATGGTAAAGTTTCAGTCACCAAATTGTTGCCATTGGTACACCACATTTATGGAGGATGAGATTTTGATGTTTTATTTATGTAATTGAACTGATAACTTGCATACAACAACAAAATAATATAAGGATGAAACATACTTTTCTCCAAAAAATCTCCTCCAGAATTCGCCGGCGTCTGCTTTGGTGATGCGGAATGTGTTACCCTGGAACTGACCCCCAGGAAAGATGGCCTTGATCTCTGCCAGGATGTGGCTGAAGATGAGTGAGAGCTTGGTCAGGTTACGCCTGTCAGTAGAGACAGAGAAGGAGAGATGAGTAACCCTGTAAAATATTAACATGAGTAACCTTGTCTGAGACTTGAACACCGGAAAGTCAAACTTACGTGGTACAATTATGATTACATAATAATGACCAAATAATCAATTCTGTGCTGGCCTATTACTAGGTTGTAACTCATTGCATTGAATTCTTAATACAGAAAGTAAATACCCAAAAGTACCCATTGTTTCTACACAATATCTCAGAAAATACCAGCTGAAACAGGACTGTAAACACATAATGTATTCCATGGAAAGGTGACTCGGAATACACAATGTATTCCATGGAAAGATAACTGGGAATATGGCCGAATATAAACAGTGTAGTTATTCCCTCCGCAAGGCAATCAAACAAGTGAAATGTCGATACAGGGACAAAGTGGAGTCACAATTCAATGGCTCAGACACGAGATGTATGTGGCAGGGTCTACAGGCAATTATGAACTACAAAAAGAAGGACACCGTCTTGCTTCCAGACAAACTAAAACACCCTCTTTGCCCTCTTTGAGGATAATACAGTGCCACTGACGCAGCCCGCTACCAAGGACTGTGGGCTCTCCGTCTCTGTGGCAGACGTGAGTAAGACATTTAAACGTGTTAACCCTAGCAAGGCTGTTGGCACAGACAGCATCCCTAGCCTTGTCCTCAAAGCATGCGCAGACCAGCTGGCTGGTGTGTTTACGGACATATTCAATCACTCCTTATCCCAGTCTGCTGTCCCCGCATGCTTGAAGATGGCCACCATTGTTCCTGTACCCAAGAAAGCAAAGGTAACTAAACTAAATGACTATAGCCCCTTTAGCACTCACTTCTGTCATAACGATGTGCTTTGAGAGACTAATCAAGGATCGTATCACCTCTATCTTCCCTGACACCCTAGACCCACGTCAACTGAAAAAGCGTGTGCGAGCAAGGAGACCTACAAACCTGACTCAGTTACACCAGCTCTGTCAGGAGGAATGGGCCAAAATCCACCCAACTTATTGTGGGAAGCTTGTGGATGGCTACCCGAAACATTTGACCCAAGTTAAACCATTTAAAGGCAATGCTACTAAATACTAATTGAGTGTATGTAAACTTCTGACCCACTGGGAATGTGACGAAAGAAATAAAAGCTGAAATCATTCTCTACTATTCACATTCTTAAAATAAAGTGTTGATTCTAACTGACCTAAAACAGGGAATTTTTAGTGGGATTAAATGTCAGGAATGTGAAACTGAGTTTAAATGTATTTGGCTAAGGTGTATGTAAACTTCTGACTTCAACTGTATGTTGTGTAAGGTGCTGTAAAAGCTAATTCTTTGCTCGTTGTCTCAGCTAAAGCTGGAAAAAGCTAACATGATCACAGATAGTGCTGCTGCAAATTTGTTGTTTGTTTTGTTTTATATTTTGTTTATATTATTTGTCTGCCACAATCTGTGAATGTGGAATGTCTTGTATGTGTTGATTGAAAAACAAGAACTTTAAATAAAATTGGTGCATTTTTTCCCCCATATTCCATTCATTCAGTTCGCTTTATTTTTATAAGATATTACACTTGATCTTTCTTGAATAAGTTCCTCCATTTCTTTTTGATTTTCCTCTAACTTATTCTGTGCCTCTATGCTACAGTTTTATAACTATCTGTTCAGTTAGTCCATTTCCTTTGTTAATACGGTCTCTTTTGACCTCAAGTGCTTTTGTTTTAGAGATGAGTACAGAATGGCATGACCTCTAAAGACACATTTAAGTGTCCCATACAGTAAGGGGATCTGTTGTTCCTATGTTGTCGGAAAAAGTCAGTTATGGATGATTCTGTCCTAGTTATAAACAAGTTATCATCTAATAGGCTTTGATTACATTTCTAATATCCTCGCACACGTGGAAATTCTGTAAGAGTAATGTATATGCCAATTATTTGTTGATCCGACCTCATTTTGTCCCCTATAAACACTTTTTAAACTTTTGGTGCCAGCGAGAATGACAAAAGAAGATGACTAGCTTGATTGAGCCTCTGCTATATATATCTAACTAGGTCATTATATTTAAGCCTCCATATAGCCACTAGGTCTATTATATCCATGACATTCATGATTTCCTTAAGTGCATGAGGGTGATAGTTTAATGTGATTTCCTTTACGGTCCATTGAGGTATTTAAAACCATATTATAATCTCCCACCATAATAATAGTTTTGTATTGCTTGTAGGGTTGATACATTATTTATTTTCAAAAAAGTGTGGATCATCATTATTTGGATCGTATAGGTTAATAAGCCATATCTGTTTGTGGTCCAATAACATATTTAAAATCATCCATCTACCTTGAGGATCTGTTGGACAATTTGCACATTCGGATCAAAATTATTGTTCATGAATATCCTCACCCCTTTTGAGTTTCTTTGCCCATGGGAGAAATATATTTCACCCCCAGTCCTTTTTCCACACAACTTCATCTAAAATTGTTGAATGAGTTTCCTGTAAACAATAGATATCAGATTCCTTCTCTTTTAATCCAGGTAAATACTGGTCATCTTTTCTTATTATCTGCTAAGCCATTACAATTATAACTGACTATACTTTCAAGATTTACCATAATGAGATTAAAGTTTCTAATCTATTTATCATAATATATGTTTGTAAACTTACCATTAAAAAGTACCATAGTGATTGAGTGTCCATATAGCTGTACCATGATATTAGCAAACAGTTATTCTGATTCATCCTATATTGTCCCTAAAGTCATTACCCCATAGCAACAGATGTGGGATACACACACACACACACACACACATTCACACTCAACCCATATCCCCCAAAAACAACCACAAGCTCAGCTGTTCAACGGTTCCATCTACGAGCCCAACTCAAGAAAAGACTTGATGTGCGAATGCATATACACTTGCAACTGTTTGAGACATCCTGCAAAGTTTAGCAAAAATTGGGAAATTTGATTAACCAATGTGAAGTCCTAGCCATGGGTTACTGCAGCTAGTGTTGCCAGCACTGCCACTACCTGGGTGGCAGTGCCCTATATATTCTTTGGGGTGGCAGGGTAGCCTAGTGGTTAGGGCGTTTGACTAGTAACCGGAAGGTTGCAAGTTCAAATCCCTGAGCTGACGAGGTACAAATCTGTCGTTCTGCCCCTGAAAAAGGCAGTTAACCCACTGTTCCCAGGCCGTCATTGAAAATAAGAATGTGTTCTTAATTGACTTGCCTAGTTAAATAAAAGGTCAAAATAAATATATTATGCTCTCCCATCAGGGGGCTTTGGCTTTGTAGGATCAACCCTGCCAGGCAGGCTCAGAATCTTGAGGGGGCAGTACTGCTTTAGTAGGCCTCTGACCACATTCATCTTTCTGATTTGGCTGCATATAGGCTACTTACAGATGGCCCATAAAACAGATAAGGACTTCTCCTTAGTGTATGGGTCTCTCAGGTAGGTGTCTAGGGTATAGGGTTGGGGACCATTCTATCATGATAGGACAACAAATCAAATACAAAAGTGTATCCCATATCTGAACAAAAAGCTCTCTCTCACAACCCCTGCTTGCAGACACACATGGGCTCTGGGATTTGCCACCATAATCCTTTTTCACTCACTTAACTCCACAATAATCCAAACACAAAACCACACACCCCACCTACAACCACTCATACCCACATAGTGTGCCTTCTATGTATCAATTTTTGTATTTGATGGTTTTCCCATATATTTTGACATTACAATCCCTACCATGGATAGTATTGGGTGTTCCATTATTCAACTCCTCTATGGGAACTTTGTAATACAGTGGGGCAAAAAGGTATTTAGTCAGCCCCCAGCATGACAATGATCCCAAACACACCGCCCGGGCAACGAAGGAGTGGCTTCGTAAGAAGCATTTCAAGGTCCTGGAGTGGCCTAGCCAGTCTCCAGATCTCAACCCCATAGAAAATCTTTGGAGGGAGTTGAAAGTCCATGTTGCCCAGCAACAGCCCCAAAACATCACTGCTCTAGAGGAGATCTGCATGGAGGAATGGGCCAAAATACCAGCAACAGTGTGTGAAAACCTTGTCAAGACTTACAGAAAACTTTTGACCTCTGTCATTGCCAACAAAGGGTATATATAACTTTTGTTATTGACCAAATACTTATTTTCCACCATAATTTGCAAATAAATTCATAAAAAATCCTACAATGTGATTTTCTGGATTTTTTTTCTCATTTTGTCTGTCATAGTTGAAGTGTACCTATGATGAAAATCACAGGCCTCTCATCTTTTTAAGTGGGAGAACTTGCACAATTGGTGGCTGTCTAAATACTTTTTTGCCCCACTGTATTTCAAATAGCCATGGAGTGGTCTTGGTGTCTAGGAACATATGGTTATCAAGATACAGTTTATCGACTATGAGAGCTACACGTTTCCATTTGAATCTATTATAAACAGAACTCTGCGACGTTCTGCAATTTCCGTCGGGAACTGATCATTCATCCCTATTTTTGTTCCAGCGAGTCGTTTACCCAGGCTATTAACCTTTATTTTATCATGGAAGAATGCAAATTTGGAAATGATTGGGCTCTCATATCTCTGTCCTCTGTCCGAAACGGTGTACACGTTCGAGGATCTTCACCCTCTTTTTCTTTGATACCAGAAAGCACCAGATTTTCACTCATAGATCTAGTCTGTATGTCAAGTAAGGCTTCTCTCAGAAACATGCTCTCCTTTTTAAGTTTATTAACTTCCAAATTTCAATCATATTGACTGTACCTTTTAGCTTGTTTGTTTCTTTCTCCATTGTCACAGCTGTCTCTTTCCTTACTACACAAGCTGGGCATCATTCACAAGTCATTCACAAGTGATACTATATCATTCACAAGGGATTCTACATCATTCACAAGTGATACCACATCATTCATAAGTGATACTACATCATTCACAAGTGATACTAAATCATTCACAAGGGATACTACATAATTCACAAGGGATACTACATCATTCGCAAGAGATACTACATCATTCACAAGTGATACAATATCATTCACAAGTGATTCTATATCATTCACAAGTGATACCACATCATTCACAAGAGATACTACATCATTCACAAGTGATACTACATCATTCACAAGTGATACTATATCATTCACAAGTGATAGGCTAATATTGTCACTCGTCAGACCATTCTTAATTGAATGTTGTCTTTACATATACTAAATAATAAATGTGAGATTAGTTTTGATTTAGAATGGACCATTTTCATGCACCTGTCTCTGAGCAGGGGCATAAATACACACTTAAATAGTGAATGGAGGATGCTCTTCCTGTTGTTCATTTTGATGACAGCCAGGTAGGCTATACTCCTGTTGTGAAGAGAAGCAATGTGCTTAATATTAGGAATGTTGAGAAATAAATATAGTAGGCCTAGCCTGTAGAAAGCTGATGGGATCACCCTCCTTTTATTAGCAGCCATCACGGTTTTCACACAATTTTATAGCATATCGTATAGAAAGGTTAAGCAACTTGGGCTTATAGGAACACGTATTTAAATCCATGCATTAACCAGATATGAGGAGCTGTCTCTCGCTGTGCAACAGGTGATCCTATTCTGCTCAAACTCTGAATGCCAGGGCTCTCAAGTGTTTGATAAGAATCTCGATGGATTTGCATTGATGTCAGAGTAATTAGAGGGACAATAGAGCATTGAGTGCCAGGCCATTTCTGACTGGAAGCTAGCAAGTTTGTAAGCCTAGTCACATGGAATTTGACTGCGGTCATGACTCATAAAAGCCCTAGTCCCACCTGCCCAATTAGCTTTCAGAGTCAAATCACATTGACCTGGGTTGTACAGATCAAGCTCAAAGTTCTCCTCTGTCTGAGAGTCAGAGGAGGTTCAAAGTTAAGTCGATACAAGACAACGCTTTACCATCACTCGCGGTGACACCTGCGTTGGTGTAGCTTAACAGTCGATGTGATATTTTCCTGCTTTCCTGTCACCTGTGAGACGACACTACCCAGTCTCTGTGACTAGCATTTTCCCAACGAGGTCACTGCGACATACATTCCCCCCCATGATAACAGGGGCTGGAACCCAATCAAACATGGCTCAGCAATGTTTACACAGCGACTTTATTTACAAATGACTGTCCATGCACACACTTTCTCTTCCTGAAAATTGTAATATGATACCAGCTGCAGCAAATACACATTTGATATCCAAAGTGCATGGACACCTTTCCAGAAACAAGTCTCTCACTGTTGCCGCTTGCTATAGACCACCCTCTGCCCCCAGCTGTGCTGACGGGGGGGCAATCAGTTCAATTTTAATGGTAGGTTTATTTGAACAGTGAGAGACAGAATAACAACAACAAAAAATCCAACAATGCCAGCAAGGGTTTTGCCACCAAGTACTAAGTCATGTTTTGCAGAGGGGTCAAATACTTATTTCCCTCATTAAAATGCAAATCAATTTCTAACATTTTTGACATGCGTTTCTCTGGATGTTTTTGTTGTTATTCTGTCTCTCACTGTTCAAATAAACCTACCATTAAAATTATAGACTGATAATCTCTTTGTCAGTGGGCAAACGTACAAAATCAGCAGGGGATCAAATACTTTTTCCCCTCACTGTACTACCCACCACTGCGACCTGTACGCTCTCGTTGGCTGGCCCTCGCTTCATACTCGTCGCCAAACCCACCATACTTATTTTCCACCATAATTTGCAAATAAATTCATTAAAAATCCTACAATGTGATGTTCTGGATTTTTTTTCTCATTTTGTCTGGCATAGTTGAAGTGTACCTATGATGAAAATTACAGGCCTCTCTCATCTTTTTAAGTGGGAGAACTTGCACAATTGGTAGCTGACTAAATACTGTTTTGCCCCACTGTAATAAATATTAAGCAAGTTTGAAAGAGGGAGAAATGGAAACATTTTCTGCCTGGACCATTGGACCATTAATGGGGGTATGAAGAGGAAATCATTGGGTTCTCTCTTGCTGGAAACAATACACCTCCACCAGACCAGACGAATACACTCCCTCTCTCAGTGATACTGTGCCACGTGTCAGCTGGATAACTCATAGATACACCTTGAAATAAGTCTTACCCTTGCATTTTAGGGAAATCCAGTCCCCAGTACAAATGGGCATTATCATCAACAGTGTATTATTGGTGGGCAGATCAGGCATTTCAGATGTCCATCATTGTGGAGTTCTGACAACATGAAGACATCTGGGTGATTACGGACACATGGCAACACAATATGTTCACCCATTTCCGTCTCGTGCAAATAACATGCCTCAGATGCTCAGAGCATATCAAGAAATATGCAAATCCTTTCAACATATTCATCCACACACCAATGTTTTGTCTAAAAAACAATGCCCTCATTTTGGTCACGACCGTGTCACAGTAAATAAAACGTTGAATACAAACACATCCCAAATACTAACTGTCAAATTCTGCAACAACCGCAACAACATGACTATCACTTGGCAAGACGGCTTAATCAATCACATTGAAACAAAATGGGGCTAGTTTGCTTATGTGTGTGTTTGTATTAAAGCTATTTGTGCCAAACCATGCTAAATGCCATCCTAATTGAAGACGTGGAGAAGGTAGGATGGTCCCCAAGGGCGATGGATGGATGGATGATGCTGGCTGCCCCACAGCTCCCTGTCCAACACTCACCATATGTTTGACATTTCAAGCTCATTACATAAGCTGTGACAGAGAGTGCAACTATGAAAGGCATGCTTGGGACTGCTCACTGTACGCCTTCTTAGACATTGGTTGACGTTTCATTTGCTTCTCCATTCATTAACACAAAAGGGGAAGACATGTCATAAACACTACATGCTCATGGCTTCATTGATTAAATAACTGAATACTGTCCAAACATAATCAGGAGTGCTCTCGATACTGTCTTGAGAGGCAATTGGATAGAGCAGGGATCATCAACTAGATTCAGCCGCAGGCCAATTTCTTTTCCTGAGCAGATGGTCAGGGGGCCGGAGCATAATTACATATCATTTGTAGACTGCAAATTGACCGTAAGAAGCCCAAACATATATGTTTGGCTAAAACATAATTATTTCAAACCTTGCTTACATTTGTACACTCAGATATGTTTCAGCTGTCCTTGTGCTTGTCTCCACCCCCCTCCAGGTGTCGCCCATCTCCCCATTATCCCCTGGGTACTTATACATGTGTTCTCTGTTTGTCTGTTGCTAGTTCGTCTTGTTCGTCAAGTCAACCAGCATTTTTGTCTCAGCTCCTGCTTTTCCCAGTCTCTCTTTTCTCACCCTCCTGGTTTTGACCCTTGCCTGTCCTGTCTCTGAGCCCACCTTCCTGACCACTGGCCCCGACTGCCGTCCTGTACCTTTGCCCCACTACTCTGGATTACCGACCCATGCCTGCCTTGACCTGTCATTGACCTGCCCCTGTTGCTGTAATAAACATTGTTACTTCAACAGTCTGCATTTGGGTCTTACCTTAAAAACCTGACAGCTCCTTTTTCAAAGAGTGTATCTAGAACCTAAAAAGGATTCTTCGGCTGTCACCATAAGATAACCCTTATGATAACATTTTGGTTCCAGATAGAACTTTCCACAGAGGGTTCTACATGTAACCCAAAAGGGTTCTACCTGGAAACAAAAAGGGTTCTCCTATGGGGAAATCCGAAGAACCCGTTAGGAACAACTTTTGGAACAGTGTACACATTCACGTCTCTCTAATATGCAAGGGAATACTTGGAAACAAAATCACTTGGAGCTGATCTCCTGGTATTTTTACAGTCTTTTATGACCAACAATGAAAGAGAACTTGAGGGGCTCAAATAAAACACAGTTGGGGAACCCTTGGAAACAGGATATTTGATTTGATTTATTAGGATCCCTATTAGCTGAAGCCAATGGAGACAGCTAGCTATAAGATGGAAGAGAGTTCCATGCACTCATGGCTCTGTTTAATACTGTACGTTTCCTTGAATTTGTTCTGGTCCTGGGGACTGTGAAAAGACCCCTGGTGGCATGTCTAGTGGGGTTAGTGTGTGTGTCAGAGCTGTATGTATGTTGACTATGCAAATTTGGAATTTCCAACACATGAATGTTTCTTTAAAAAAAACAAGAAGTGATGTAGTAAGTCTTTCCTCAACTCTTAGCCAAGAGAGACTGGTATGCATAGTATTAATATTAGCCCTCTGATTACAATGAAGAGCAAGATGTGCCACTCTGTTCTGGGCCAGCTGCAGCTTAACTAGGTCTTTCTTTGCAGCAGTTGACCATATGACAGGACAATAAACCAAGATAAGACCAAACTAGAGCCTGCATGACTTGTTTTGTGAAGTGTGGTGTCAAAAAAGCAGAGCATCTCTTTACTATGCACAGACATCACCCCATCTTTACAACCATTGAATCTATATGTTTTTACCATGACAGTTTACAATCTAAGTTAACACCAAGTAATTTAGTCTCCTCAACTTGTTCAACAGCCACACCATTCATTACCAGATTCAGCTGAGGTCTAGAATTTAGAGAATGATTTTCTACCAAATACAATGCTCTTAGTTTTAGAGATGTTTAGGACCAGTTTATTACTGGCCACCCATTTCCAAACTGACTGCAACTTATTGTTAAGGGTCAATCATTTCAAAGGCTGTACTGAAATCTAACAGTCATTTGTGTCAGTGCAGTGCAGGTTGAGTGCCCTTCTCTATAAGCATGTTGAAAGACTGTTGTTCATTTGTTTACAGAGAAGTAGCATTGTATTTGATTAAACACAATTTTGCTAAGAGCTGGCAGCAAGCTGATAGATCTGCGGTTAGAACCAGTAAAAGCCGCTTTACCATTCTTGGATAAAGGAATTACATTGGCTTCCCTCCAGGCCAAAGGACAAATACTTTCCTCTAGGCTCAGATTAAAGATAGGACAGATAGCTGACTCTATAGGCACTCCTACCATCCTCAGTAGCTTTCCATCTAAGATGTCAATGCCAGGAGGTTTGTCATTATTGATCGATAACAATACTTTTTGCACCTCTCCCACACTAACTTCACAAAATTCTAACTTGCAATGCTTTTTTTCATTACAATTTTTTTTTAGACATGAGTATGACTGCTTACTGTTTGTTGTTGGCATTTCCTGCCTAAGTTTGCCCACTTTGCCAATGAAGTAATCATTACAATAATTGGCAACATCAAGTGGTTTTGTGATGAATAAGCCGTCTGATTGGATGAAAGATGGAGTTGATCCATAATTTCATTTAAGGTATTCTAAAGTTTTTTCCATCAATCTTTTTATCATTGATCTTGGCTTCATAATAGAGCTCCTCTTTTTTGTTGAGTTTAGTCACATAATTTGTCAATTTGCAGTATGTCAACCAGTCAGATGTGCAGCCAGAATAATTAGCCACTCCTTTTGCGCATCACCTTCAACTATACAGTTTTTAAATTGCTCATCATCCATGGAGCCTTAACAGGTGCATGTTTACCAAAAATGTGAAGATTTTTTTTTATGAATTCATCAAGTGCAGCGTCTGGATTCTCCTTATCACATCAACAAATATTTTCAACATAATCCACATAAGAGTCACAGCTAAATATTTTGTATGACCTCTTATACACTATTTTAGGCCCAGCTTTTGGAACTTTCCTGGATGTAGCCACTATATTGTGATCACTGCATCCAACGGGTATGGATACAGCTTTAAAACAAAGTTCTACAGTGTTAGTAAAAATGTGATCGATACATGTGGATGATCTTGTTCCTGTAGTATTTGTAAACACCCTGGTAGGTTGATTAATAACCTGAACCAGATTACAGACACTGGCTACAGTGAGAAGTTTCCTCTTGAGCGGATTTGATGAAAACCAGTCAATATTCATGTCACCAAGAAAGTAGACCTCTGTTTAAATCACACACCCCACACATATTATTTAGATACTGACTGTTAAGGACCCGGTTGTGAACCCGGGTCTCCGGTGTGAGAAACAGTCACTTAGCAAACTGAGCCACGAATAGTCGGCAGAACCCAGAAAATGAGGCAGACACAGCAGTACTTGAGACGATGTTTTAATAAAGTAAAAAGGAAAGTTCTTCAGGCAAAAATATAAATCCACAACGTCAAAAGTAATTCCAAGAGAATAAAGGTAATCCTCAAAGTCAAAAAGGTAAATCCACAAGGTGGTAGGTACAGCAGAAAAAAGCCTCAAAAGATAATCAAAAATAAACAAACAAGAACAAAAACAGAGTACCACAAGAGAGTCCAACAGGCGCAACAAATGTTCACAGCATCACTGAGGCTGGGTGCTAACATTCAAACACAGAGCAAAGAACTGAGGAAAACTAAGGGTTTAAATACATTCAAGGGAAACGAGGCACAGGTGCAAATAATAACTGGAAACAAGGGAAAACAAAAGGGTCAAAAGCACATCTAGTGACCAAAACCGGAACAACCCTGGCCAAATCCTGACAGTTAGCACTTGGTGGCATATAGCAACACCCCAAAAGAAAAGGCTCTAGATGTGCCAGGTGAACCTGCAACCACAACACTTCAATAACACTTGACATAAGATCTTCTCTAAGCATTACAGGGATATGGCTCTGAATATATACAGCCACACCTCCCCCATAAGCATTCCTGTCTCTTTAGATGTTATATCCTTGTATTGCTGCTGCTGTATCATCAAATTAACTATCTAAGTGAGTGTCAAAAATGGCTAATATATGAATGTTATCTGATGTTAGCAAGTTATTGATTTCATTAACCTTATTTCTAAGGCTACATATACAGTGGGGCAAAAAAGTACTTAGTCAGCCACCAATTGTGCAAGTTCTCCCACTTAAAAATATGAGAGAGGACGGTAATTGTCATCATAGGTACACTTCAACTATGACAGACAAAATGAGGGGAAAAAATCCTGAAAATCACATTGTAGGATTTTTTATTTATTTATTTGCAAATTATGCAGATAGCACGGTTAGCCAATGTGCGGGAGCACTGGTTGGTCGGGTCAATTGAGGTAGTATGTACAAGAATGTATAGTTAAAGCGACTATACATATAAGATAAACAGAGAGTAGCAGCAGCGTAAAATAGGGGTTGGGGGGAGGGGGCACACAATGCAAATAGTCTGGGTAACCATTCAGGAGTCAAATAGTCCGGGTAACCGGTTCAGGAGTCTTGTGGCTTGGGGGTAAAAACTGTTGAGAAGCCTTTTTGTCCTAGACTTGGCACTCCGGTACCGCTTGCCATGCGGTAGTAGAGAGAACAGTCTATGACTGGGGTGGCTGGGGTCTTTGACAATTTTTAGGGCCTTCCTCTGACACCGCCTGGTATAGAGGTCCTGGATGGCAGGCAGCTTTGCCCCAGTGATGTACTGGACTGTACGCACTACCCTCTGAAGTGCCTTGCCGAGGAGGCCGAGCAATTGCCGTACCAGGCAGTGATGCCACCAGTCAGGATGCTCTCGATGTTGCAGCTGTAGAACCTTTTGAGGATCTCAGGACCCATGCCAAATCTTTTTAGTTTCCTGGTGTGTGTACGTGTGTGTGTGTGCTGTGGGGTTGAAGCTACGAACCCATAGGCTTGGCTCTCTCATCCCTTCCAGGCTTCTGGGAGGGAGGGTGGACAATGAGCCTGTCATAGCGGATGTAAGCAATGTCCCCATGCGCTCTAGAAGCTTTGATGGCTGAGATAAGTCCATCCAGGTCTCGTGGAGATTCTGCAATTTCGTCCGCAACCATGTTATTCCACCTTGATTATCCCTTGAGATAATCTGATTTCTCCATCATTGTTATCATGGACTCACATACAGAACTGATGTCCACTCTCAATGACTTACAGATTGCTGTCATCTTTCCGTTCTCCTGTTTAAACTCATTGATATGACCCTGGGAGAACTGCATTCTGTTCTTCAGGTCCTGGACCTCTCTGGTCAGGTCGTCCATTCTTTTATTAGTTGACTCCATCAGTATTTAAACAAAACACTATGTTCTTGTTGTTGTAACAACTGCTTGTAGAACTATTTTTGTTTGTTTAAAATATCCTTCACCTGTGATCGAGAGACCCCACTGTCCTCAACGGTACTCTCCCCAGCTTTGGTCTTTATCATGGTAACAATGTAGGTTACGCTGCTACTCCTCGCAGTTCCAGACAGGGCATGTCGCAAGCAAGATTGAAAACAACAACAAACAGCAGGGATCTAGACAGCCACAAGCCAGAGATAGTCCACGGTCCCACCACAAAACCCTGCAGCTTGATAGGCAGCGTCACGGGATACAAACTCAAAAGGTAGCTAGCTAGTAACCAAACTTTTTCAATAGACTTACAAAACTTCCCAAAACAACAAACCGAGGTCTCCCTCGTTCAGCGGTCAACAGGAAGTGACGACAGTTGTGAGACAAAGACAAGGGTGAGAGAGAATTGTGAATGAGAGAATATCAATGTGAATGAAGAAACCAGGCCTTTATATATGAATAATTAATGAAAAGTCACTACGCCACCACAGCAATTAGCTATCTGCAGGGGGATGTGCATGGTTTAATCATTTCTGTATCAGATATACTTCAAGGGCCTCTGTCAGTTATTTTGGTCAATGTGAACATGAACTTAAGATGAATAAATACATGGTGGTTAGGTTAGGTGACCCCACTAAGCTTGAGAGAAAGAGAGAGTAAGAAAAAAAACATGGCTACTGTTTTCGCAACGAAGAGGAGAAAGCCAGTATTCATCGTGTGTGGCCATGTTGACTTTTACCCCCAAATTATAAGGACCCAGAAAACACAGGGCTGTCATATTGCAGACCTCCGACTAAAGAGGATGAGACAATTATTTATTTATTGGGAGTCATCTGTTGCCAGATGAATGACAACAAATGACGTTTGTCATACAAAATTTGTAAAAACGGTCCACCTTTTCATGTATGCTAATCTAACAATAGTTGACTTGACTTGTACTTTTGACGGAAATAAATCGGACAATGATGTAGGTCATATACCATTTTCAGCGATGTTCATGTGTCTCATTATGTTCCCAGCCTTTCCTAAAAAGCTGATGCTAATGCTAACAAGCCCCATATTGTTGGGTTGTCCGGGTGCATACCTCCAGTCCGCTGTATTCATCATTTATTTGATTTGAATAAAAGCAAAGTATCCCTTCAAGAGCCACCCACACAGAAATATAGAATCTGTGGCGGGAATCTGTGGCGGGTTCAAGCGAGTCATGACTCGACTCGTCACTCACGCACTCTGCTGGGGAGGCAGCGTAGCCTAGTGGTTAGAGCGTTGGACTAGTAACCGGTAAGGTTGCGAGTTCAAACCCCCGAGCTGACAAGGTACAAATCTGTAGTTCTGCCCCTGAACAGGCAGTTAACCCATTGTTCCCAGGCCGTCATTGAAAATAAGAATATGTTCTTAACTGACTTGCCTGGTTAAATAAAGGTAAAATTAAAAAAATAATAATAATAAAGGACTTGGAATCAAATACTAAGGACTTAGGACTCGACTCGGACCTGAGGTTTAATGACTTGACTACATCACTGCTTACAGTAGCAATTTGACTCAACCACCTCTTTAACCTAGGACTATTGTCTTTGAATCATTCAGGACTCTTCAGGACTATGTATTCATTGAGAACTATTCATTCATTGCTCTCTTTTATCAACATATTCATCTGTGACTGAGCTGTAAAAACACTAATTCAAACACAGAGGATGACCGTTTATAGGAGGCTAATTGTCTGCAAGAGAAATGGCTCCACTGGATCCTACAATATATAGTCTCTTCTTCCTCTGACAATACTCCAGGGAAGGGGGGTAGGGAATCAGTTCATGTTCACTGAGGGGGAAGCTTTCATGGCTTTTCAAGAGGAAATGCAACTACTGCAAATGCAAAGGAGAGAGAGAGAGAGGGCATTAGGAAGTGTAGGGAATTAACAGGATATCATTTTCACAGCTTGAAGTCGCAAAGAAAACAACACCTCCACCTGCCTTGATGTGATAGGAAATCAACTTCTGTTCATATTCCAAAGCAATAATGCGCCTGCCAGAAAGACCTGTGAATTATTGTTTGGTAATGTAGGTCTTCAGTTTGCGTAAGAGATCTAGAAACAATACTATTATTTTCTCTTCAAAACCCCAACACATAATTACCTTGAGAAGGAGGTAAATTGTAGTTCACTCCATTGATAAAAAAAAAACATAAAGTTGGTTAGTTAATCAAAAGTGAAGCCAGGTGTCAAATACCATGTCAACCAGTGTAGCACAATACAACAGTGCAGAAAATAGTGACGTAATGGGACCATGAAATATGTGATAATCATGTTGATAGAATGTATGGGAAATACATGAATGGTATTTTTGGTTACAATATTAATGATATATGAAAAATATTAGTTATTTCAACAAGTTCATGAAAGCCAAGGTCTAGGGCAGTGGAGGCTCCTCAGAGGAGGAAGGGGAGGACCATCCAATTTTTCATTTTTTTTTTTATTGTGAAACATTAAAAAAGTGATCCTTTTTAGATAAAACTATACTAAATATATTCATATGTCACCAAATAATTGATTAAAATACACTGTTTTGCAATTAACGGCAGTGGTTCCCAAACTTTTTATAGTCCCGTACCCCTTCAAACATTCAAACTCCAGCTGGGCACCCCCTCTAGCACCAGGGTCAGCGCACTCTCAAATGTTGTTTTTGCCATCATTGCAAGCCTGCCACAAACACACTATATGATACATTTATTAAACATAAGAACATAAGTGTGAGTTATGTCACAACCCGGCTCATGGGAAGTGACAAAGACCTCTTATAATAAATAATAATATAATAATAATCAATCCTTTTGCTCTTCATTTAGCCATCTTACATATAAAACCTTTGTGAACAACTCACCACAGGTTAATTAGAAGGGTGTGCTTGAAAGGATGCACATAACTTTGCAATATTGGGTGGTATTGGAGAGAGTCTCAGTCTTAAATCATTTTCCACACAGTCTGCGCCTGTATTTAGTTTTCCACTCTCACATACACTACCGTTCAAAAGTTTGTGGTCACTTAGAAATGGCCTTGATTTTGAAAGAAAAGCTCATTTTTTGTCCATTAAAATAACATACAATTGATCAGATATACAGTGTATACATGGTTAATGTTGTAAATGACTATTGTAGCTGGAAATGGATGATTTGTTATGGAATATCTACATAGGCGTACAGAGGTCCATTATCAGCAACCATCACTCCTGTGTTCCAATAGCACGTTGTGTTAGCCCCGGACACCATATATGAATTGATTGCGCCCATCTATCTTCAGAGATCGTACTGTTAGGTGACCTAAACTGGGACATGCTTAACATCCCGGCCGTCCAACAATCTAAGCTAGATGCCCTCAATCTCATACAAATTATCAAGGAACCTACCAGGTCAAACCCTAAATTCGTAACCTCTTAGATATCATCCTGAAAAACTTGCCCTCCAAATACACCTCTGCTGTCTTCAACCAGGATCTCAGCGATTACTGCCTGCGTGCGTAATGGGTTTGTGTGCGTAATGGGTCTGCGGTCAAACGACCACCCCTCATCACTGTCAAACTCTCCCTAAAACAGTTCAGCGAGCAGGCCTTTCTAATCGACCTGGCCCGGGTATCCTGGAAGGAAAAAGAAAAGCCATTCTCAGACTGGCCAATAAGAAGAAAAGATTAAGATGGGCAAAATAACACAGACACGGGACAGTGGAATTCTGCCTAGAAGGCCAGCATCCCGGAGTCGCCTCCAGGGCTTGTGGATGACCAGGGCTTTATTCAGGAACATTTCTAGGGATACTTTGATGTGTCAAGTGGATGAGACGCGAGGTCTGTGTTGGACTTTATGAATTTTGAGATGTTTGAGTTTAACTTCAAAGTGAGAATTGTTGTCCAAAACTACGATGGCGCAACTGTAATGGAATGTATCTGCGATTTGTATTTACAGCTAAGACCCCTCCTGTTTCACTGTTGACATTGAGACTGGTGGTTTGCGGGTACTATTTAATGAAGCTGTCATGACTGGAACAAAACAGAAAGTTGAAAACGCATGTTTTTTACTTTGTATTATCTTTTTAATGTGTTATATTCTCCTACATTTACTTTCAAGTGGTATCAATAATATGCATATCCTTGCTTCAGGTCCTGAGCTACAGGCAGTTAGATTTGGGTATGTCATTTTAGGCCAATTTTTTTTTTAAAGGGTCTGATCCTCTTGTAACTACCCATCCCGGATCCGGGAGCGTTGTCATCAACTGACACGAATTAGCATAACGCGACGGACATAAATATTACTAGAAAATATTAATATTCTTGATATCAGAAGTGAAATACATTGAAACACAGCTTAGCCTTTTGTTAATCACCCAGTCATCTCAGATCTTGAAAATATGCTTTACAGCCAAAGCAAGACAAGCATTTGTGTAAGTTTATCGATAGCCTAGCATAGCATTATGCCTAGCTAGCAGCAGGCAACCTGGTCACGAAAATCAGAAAAGCAATCAAATTAAATCGTTTACCTTTGATGAGCTTCGGATGTTTTCACTCACAAGACTCCCAGTAAGATAGCAAATGTTCCTTTTTTCCAAAAATATTATTTTTGTAGCCAAGTATTTTTGTAGTTCTTCACGTTTGGCTGAGAATTCGCCCGGAAATTGCAGTCACGACAACGCCGAAAAATATTCCAAATTAGCTCCATAATATCGACAGAAACATGGCAAACGTTGCTTATAATCAATCCTCAAGGTGTTTTTCAAATATCTATTTGATAATATATCAACCGGGACAGGTGGCTTCTTAGTAGGAAAGAGAGAAACAATGGCCGCATTTGTATTTTACACACAAAACACTCTGAGAGACTCCAGCTGACCACTGACGCAATGTTGACGTTCAGGCTAATTTTTTCAAAATAAAAGACTGAAATGATGTATTGTGACACTAGACACATTAGGGAAGCCATAGAAAAAGGAATCTGGTTGATATCCCATTCACTGCTCAATAGGGACGCATAGGAACGCAGAGCTTTTGAAATAAGAGTCCCTTCCTGATTGGATTTTTCTCAGGCTTTCGCCTGCAATATCAATTCTGTTATATTCACAGACAATACTTTTACAGTTTTGGAAACTTTAGAGTGTTTTCTATCCTAAGCTGTCAATTATATGCATATTCTAGCATCTTGTCCTGACAAAATAGCCCGTTTACTTTGGGAACGTTATTTTTCCAAAAATGAAAATAGTGTCCCCTAGATTCAACAGGTTAAGAGGTTTAAAGGTCTACAGTAACTTCAACAGCACTGTCTGGGAAAGCACCATGGTGTAGCCGGAGGACAGATAGCTTCCGTCCTCCTCTGGCTACATTGACTTCAATACAAAACCTAGGAGGCTCGTAGGCCTGACCCCCTTCTATAGAGATACATGGTAATTAGGACCACTTCCGGAGGACCTCCTCCAACCAATCAAAGCTTTTTCAGTATGAACTGATATGTTGTCCATCCAATCATATATTTAGGATCAGAGAATGAACCTAGTGTGTTGTATTGGGATTGTGCCACAGACCATTATGGGGGTTCTATGTGTTGAGAAGCTTGTTTACATTGTTGAATAGAGATTAAGAGTGAAAGTGTAGCCTTTTTTTGGATATTATACATTCAAATGAATTTTTTCAAATTACAGGAGATGGAGGAGGTATATTATAAATTATTTTCTTGGTTTTAGAACTTCATTTTTGTGTCCAGTTAGTGCAATTTATTGAAATTTGCCCTGCTAACTTCAGTAGCTAGCTAGCTACCAGTGCGAGTGTGCAGTTTTCTCCGGCAGAATGGTCAACACTGCCGAAAATGTTGTGGACTTTTTGTTTAAGAACCCCTTTCATTCTCTGGGGTACACGGAAAAGGTGTGAATTAAAAGCGAGGGTCGACCTCTGCCTGAGATCAGTTTCATGAAGAAGGATGAAAAGGTGAGGGTGTTCAATACCAACTGGTATCAAAACTATATAGGTATATCTGGTTAACAGGGAACCTTTCATCAAGCCACCTGTATTGCTGGCCTTGCCTGCTTTTTGGAAAGCCTTGGTCGAAAGGTGGGTACAGTGACCTGAAGAACATCGATCGTTCAGCTAAATGGCAAAACAAAAGCATGGAGCATAAAAATGCTCACATCAAATTCAAGCTTCTGGGAAAAAGGTGCATCGATTATGACGAAGGTCTGTGTATTCAAACTGCGCAACGAGAAAGTAAGAAGAAACAGGGATGTTCTCAAGCGTCTTATCAACACCACTGCGTTTTTGTGCATGCAATAATTTGCTTTTAGAGGACACGACGAGAGGGAAAGTTCTGCCGACAAGGGCAACATACAAGGAGCTTGCAGAGGTAAATGCACGTCACGATGCTTTACTTGCTGAACATATCAAATTTTCGACTGCCTTTTCTGTCAAAAACAATTCCGAATGATTTGATAGCTTCCAGGCATCATCCATTAAAAGATTAAAGAGAAGGGCCTCCCGGGTGACGCAGCTGTGCCACCAGAGACTCTGGGTTCGCGCCCAGGCTCTGTCATAACCGGGCCGCGACCGGGAGGACCGTGGGGCGACGCACAATTGACCTAGCATCTTTCGGTTTAGGGAGGGCTTGGCCGGTAGGGATACCAGCGACTCCTGTGGCGGTCTGGGCGCAGTGCGCGCTAACAAAGGTTGCCAGGTGCACGGTGTTTCCTCCGACACATTGGTGCGGCTGGCTTCCGGGTTGGATGCGCGCTGTGTTAAGAAGCAGTGCGGCTTGGTTGGGTTGTGTATCGGAGGACACATGACCTTCAACCTTCGTCTCTCCCGAGCCCGTACAGGAGTTGTAGCGATGAGACAAGAGAGTAGCCACTAACAATTGGATACCACGAAGTTGGGGAGAAAATTTCAAAAATTAAATTAAAAAAATTAAAAAGATTAAAGAGAGAGGTTGACGCGGAGCATTTTTTTTGCTATTTATTTATATGATAACACAATCACTCTGGACAGAGACCAGCAAAAACTCATGACATAAATGTTACGGCAGCCTAGGACACCTAAACATTAGAAATCTGACGCTCTGTATGTGTTGAAAATAATACAATTTTTTCAGTCTGATCAACCGTAGGTTACTAATAAGAGCAGCTGCATACAGCCTATGCACGCTGTCCATCTGGTCAGGGTAACTAATTGGTAACGTTATGTATTTATAGTCCATTTGTGTGTCAGGAGAAAATGTGAATGTCAAAATTGGTCTGGCTTGACTGCCTATACGTTTTTAATACCAAATTATTAACTGGAATTAATCAATCAACATAATAGTGATGACAGATGTGAGTAAATGTTTTATAAGGCCTAAAGTTTCATCGGCCTGCATGATGCAAACATGCATAAAGCAAGCTCAGCCCTGTGGGTTCTATTGTCTGTCAGTTGTTGTCTATGTGTCTGGGTAGAGGAAATCCCCTTCCTAATCTAGTCTAAATATAATTTATACGAACAAATATAAGGTAGCTGTAGTTTGACAGGGTTTTCATCCCTGTCAGGGCCAGGAGTTTTTTAAAACCATTTGACCTGATCATGAAAAACTGGTCCCGTTATAGCCCATATAAAACCTTTTTACAATTCATTACTCACTGCCTTCTAGGGTCCAGAGTTTTCCTAGTTAGGTTAACATAAGAAAACATCCAGACACCAGGGGGTAAAAATTGCTTTGGGACCTATGGTGCCACCAGTCTGCTTGCCGTTGTCAGTTATCATCGGGTATGTGGATGACCAGGGCTTTATTCAGGAACATTTCTAGGGATACTTTGATGTGTCAAGTGGACGAGACGCGAGGTCTGTGTTGGACTTTATGAATTTTGAGATGTTTGAGTTTAACTTCAAAGTGAGAATTGTTGTCCAAAACTACGATGGCGCAACTGTAATGGAATGTATCTGCGATTTGTATTTACAGCTAAGACCCCTCCTGTTTCCTGATTAAGAGGTGATGACTACTCCCCTCCACTACCATTGTCAACTTTCTCCTGACATGAACTGAAGCCACGTCTCATGTGCCCGCTTATCCACTGGCACATTGAATGTTTCCCCTCCAAGCACTGTAAGTACACCTATCATCTCTCATTAATGTATGTAGAGTCAATCACAAACACAGTCATTATTACACGTCAATGATTTTACTCGTTGTTTGGACTCATTCTTAGCTCTTTTGTCTAACTGTATAGTGTGTTGTGTTATTGTTTTTTGTCTTCCCAGTCAAATCCTGTCCTGCACTGGTCAAGCCTCTGAACCCCTCAACTCATGCCTCATACCCTCGTTCAATCACTGCTGTGATCCCTTTCCAACACGGTGTAAGTAGCCCTCTCATTCCAGTTCCCATAATATTGTACTATAAATGTTTTAGATTCAAAAATGGTCAAAGACGAATTATTTTAAACACACTTTGTCGTCTCCGTGCGTTCAGTCTCCCATGGTCCGCAATTTTTCAAGTCACCAGCCTCCACTGGTCTAGGGGTATGAATGGATAGGTGACCATTTGCAATGATGTGCAAAGGTAAGAGGAGGATGAGGAGGTGGAAAGCAGTGAAGTGGGGAGTGAGGCTAGGATTGCCTGCTTGCAGTGATCCACTGCTTTGTCATCAGATGGCTTTGGTGAGAGTGAGTAAGTGGGAATGTTTGGTAAAGTCCTGCTGTTTCCTACATGGCTGGAGGGAATTGGGATACTCATTCCTTAGGCCTGTGCCCGTATCCACAAAGCATATCAGAAAAGGTCCTAGGAATCCTGTTAAAACCAGTTTTAAGACAACAACAAAAACTCCCAGCTCAGAATAGGTTTTAGGATGACGTTAAGACACTGCTCAGACAAACTGAGCCAGAAGTAAAATCAACTCATAAAAGTTTATCTTAACTAGTAATCACAACAGTTTGAGGTACCGCAAAGGAAAGATAGTGATGACGCTCATTGACATTTTGCAAATGATGGGGAATAACCAATCGCAATGAGGCATCGCCAGCTGTGAAATTTATATCACATTTCAGACAACCATGGTGAATCAAATATTGCAATGGTAAAATGTTGGATATCATTTTAATTTTGCCTACTCTTAATTCATGCCTAATATGGCATGCATAACCTTTGTTACCAATTCTGATATTTTGAATAATGTGATCTGCATTTTGCACGGAATCGTACAGTAGAATTTTTATAATATTACCATTATATCCACACACTCATCACTCCCGTTAAACAACTCTAAAATACTTTGAATTGACACAGTAGTTACTTGCAGATAATGTTGCAGAAAACATTTGAAAGGTATAAGATTTTTACAGAACACAATGAAATGCTTTTAAATGCCCACTTGGGAATAACCAATTTAGGCTTCTTTTTTAACAAGGTGATATTCTGCTTAAGATAACATGATGTACTGTAGGTTAATGAAATAATTGAAAGAAAAATGTAGTTATCTGTTAGCCTAGTGGTTATAAGTTATCTATGCATATATCATGTGAATTAGGAATTAAGCGCAAGAGGCTAAGCGCAAGAGGTACTGTTGCATGTAGGTCTAGATTAATTATGGGTTGACCATATAGAAATATCTAAATATTCTTCCAACTCCAAAGCAATTTCCTGTATATGGTGCAGGAACCACTGACTCGCTGTCGTTTTCTATAATCAAGACACCTGCTGGTAACGCTTAACTGGTTAGAACAGCTCATGACATGTCCTAAATATCTGTCTACTAGGTGTGACTCTTATGACTAAAGGCTTCGTACATAGCTTTTATTTTTACCCATAAGAGTAGGAGTAAAATGTCTATGTGCAGCATTTATGAGCAATTGTCTACTCTGAGACAGTGCACTGCGACCGTGGGGCCTTAGTCAGAGTGCGAGGGAGGGATTGAGTAAGAAGAGTCTCCGCCCCTATGCATCCTGGGCCCTGGCTGGGCTCGCTCACTTCCACTTCTGGTCCCACAATATCTCCCCAGAAGCAACAGGTAAAGTACATTTCAAGAGACTGTTAGGATAGGTGAATGTCATCAATACATTCTGCCTACTATTCTTGTCAGCATTCAAACAACAATCCTTGCTGCTGTAAAATATTGTGTTCTCTTGTGCACACAGCTTTGCTAATAAGCTTAAATATAAACTACTTTGCAATGAAGTAATTGAGAATCAGCTGGACACAACACAGGAAATGACATCAGTCCTCTCAGGATTACAAATTAGAATATCTGAAAGCCCAGTATACTGAAGAGAGTAATATTCATCCATTCTGAGGATATTCTGATGTAAGGGATATCCTTAAAAGGAGTGTTTTGCCATCACTTCCACACCACTATTTCATGAGTGTGCACTGGCTCTCTTTAAAATTGACAAATTATACTCTGTGGACATTCTCCTAAATGTGGCTACTGCCTATATTTGTGACAGTGACTTAAAAAATAAAAGGATTAACTTGTCAAGACTTCAAAGGGTTATTCCTAGCAGGCTATTTCAAGTAGCGTATTTGCAACTCAAAATTCTAGTGTTAGTTGAAACCTTACAGATAGACGCAGTCACACAAAGTCCTGGACCCATACTTAATCAGTAAAACACTGGAATTCCACTGGCTCCCTATTGAAGCCACAGAGTAGGGGGTGGTTTATACTGTATACGGCCATTTCACAGTCAGCCTTGAGAGAGGTCAAAACAGAGAGCAAGTCCTGTTCCCCCACAGCAACATTCTACTTCCAGTCAAAAACACAGCACTTTAAATCCAGACGATTCTATAACAGCCTCCAATCTTCTGGGAAGGCTTTCTACTAGATGCTGGAATATTGCTGCAGGGACTTGCTTCCATTCAGCCACAAGAGCATTAGTGAGGTCGGGCACTGATGTTGGGCGATTAGGCCTGGCTCGCAGTCAGCGTTCAAAATCATCCCCTAGGTATTCGATGGGGTTGAGGTCAGTTCTGTGCAGGCCACTCAAGTTCTTCCACACTGATCTCGACAAAGCCTTTTTATATGGACCTCCCTCTGTGCACGGGGGCATTGTCATGCTGAAAGAGGAAAGGGCCTTCCCCAAACTGTGGACACAAAGTTGGAAGCACAGAATCGTCTTGAATGTCATTTCATGCTGTAGCGTTAAGATTTCCCTTCACTGGAACTAAGGGGCCTAGCCCGAATCATAAAAAACAAACCCAGACTATTATTCCTCCTCCACCAAACTTTACAGTTGGCACTATGCATTTGCGCAGGTAGCATTCTCCTGGCATCCGCCAAACCCAGATTTGCCCGTCGGACTGCCAGATGGTAAAGCGTTATTCATCACTCCAGAGAACGCGTTTCCACTGCTCCAGAGTCCAATGGAGGCGAGCTTTACACCACTGCAGCCAAAGCTTTGCACATGGTGATCTTAGGCTTGTGTTCAGCCATGGAAACCCATTTCATGAACCCGACGAACAGATTTTGTGCTGACGTTGCTTCCAGAGGCAGTTTGGAACTCGGTAGTGAGTGTAAAGCTACGTGCTTCAGCACTCGGCTGTCCCATTTTGTGAGCTTGTGTGGCCTAGACATTTCCACTTCACAATAACAGCACTTACAGTTGACCGGGGCAGCTCTAACAGGGCAGAAATTTTACGAACAGACTTGTTGGAAAGGGCATCCTACGACGGTGCCAGGTTGAAAGTCACTGAGCTCTTCAGTAAGGCCATTCTATTGCCAATGTTCATCTATGGAGATTGCATGACTGTATGCTCAATTCTATACACCTGTCAGCAATGGGTGTGGCTAAAATAGCCGAATCGACTAATATGAAGGGGTGTCCACATACACTATATATACAAAAGTATGTCGGACAAACGTTTTGTGTAGTCCACTTGTTGCAAGTTTCTTTTTGTTTAAACCAGCAGTTCCCAACCAGTGGTCCGCGGACCACTATTGCAGGTGGTCCACAAATTAGTAGTTTTTTTGTGTGAAAAACTATAAAAGTTGGGATTAGTAATGGTATCATGACCAATTTTATACATTACTTTTCACAATGCAAAATATTTAACAAACATCGATCTGTAATAATAGGCCTTTCATCTTGTAAATTCACTGGTAAATTTGACTCCCTTTAAGATTTGTTATTTTAAAAGATTACACGATTCCAACTGCGCATGGCGGACCTCAAAAGCTTTTGACGGTGATCTGGACATCCCGGTCCCGGGAAAATAAAAAGTTGGGAACCCCTGCTTTAGACTTTAAAGATACATTCTAAAAGCCACGCTGATCTTGGTTGGGTATCATTCCATCAGAGAGGGAGAGAAAACTATAACATTAAAGGCATCAAGCCTAAACATTCATAAAATACAAGTGAGCTAATTGTTCTCAGACACATCTAGACGTCTATTTGACAACAGTTGGTCCCCATGACCTTGATTTAGGTTGAGCAGTATTTTTGACCATATTGTTAATTCCTAAGTATATGTATAAATCTGGTTCACAGCCCTCCACAAAATTACAACAAGAATGGATGACACAGTCAACATTTAACAGAGCCCTCAGAAAGTATTCACAACCCTAGACTTTTTCCACATGTTGTTGTGTAACAACCTGAATTTAACACGAATTACATTTAGATTTTGTCGTCACTTTCAACACACAATACCTCATAATGTCTAAGTGTAAATATGTTTTTAGAAATGTAATAAAAAAATGACATCTTTCTTCACCCCCAACATACTGTACATTCCAGTGAGCGCACACACGTCGCGATAATGCTTTAACCGAAGGCCCACGAGACAAAAGAAGGTATTCTCAGGTTTCAAAGACTAACGTTTGGAGTGCTACGGAAATAATGATGACATCCGCCCACATGAGGTATGAATACAAGAGGAACCCAGAGTACCTGAAACTGAGGACACAGAGAAATTGATAGATTAGCGGGTTGGGGGGAGTAAGATAATGAAAGAAAGACGGCTAGAAAAGCCCGAAAAGGAAGAGGGCAGGACATGAGAACCGATGTTCATGACACTCAAAAAACCCACCAGCATGAAACAAATAAACCTCAACATAAATCATTACTTAACGGGATATACATATACATTCTTCAAAATGTGTCTACAGTGTGAGCTTTTGTATTGTGGTCAATCTAGATGGCTTCCGCAAAAGGCAGATAGCCCTTTGGGAGAAAAAAATAAGCGGGTGGGTGGCTGATGATGGGAGGGGGGAGGTGTTTGGCTCTGTCTGCCAGGGGAGGAAGGCACCAGTCCCTCAGACTCTAGAAGAAGAGACAGATCAGAGGCCCAGTACAGCCCCTTCTTTGTGATGTGATCATTAAGAGAGTGAATGCAAAAAGGAAACACATGAACAGGATGTAACTACGGCTTTTCTACTCTCCCCCTTCATTAACTCCATTTCTGTCTCTGAGATATTAAAGAAGAATGAAAAACAGCACAAATTGTAAAAACAGAAATCTTATGAAACCTCTGTCTTAGCTATTTAAAAAGTTTCAAATAGACTAATCCATGTTGATTGTGACAGGCATGTGGTCCTATAGCATATTTGTATTTATTATGGATCCCCATTAGTTCCTGCCAGTAGCTACTCTTCCTGGGTTCCAAACATAATAAAGCACTTACATTACATATAAGACAAAAGATAAAACAGTGCAACATTATTACATCACTACCATACAACAATATCACATTGTATGTGTATGCATGTGTCCATACCTGTGTGTGTCTCTTCACAGTCCCTGTTGTTCCATAAGGTGTATTTTTACCAGATGAATACATTTGCAAAATGTTCTGAAAATCTGTTTTTGCTCAGTCATTATGGTGTATTGTGTGTAGATTGATGAGGGGGAATGATTTTATCCATTTTTTAATAATGTGGAAAAGGTTGAGGGGTCTGAATACTTCCCGAATGCACTGTATAATGTGGAAGAGCTGAATTTTTTTTCGTCCATCAACAATGACAAGTCACTGGGTCTGACAACTTGGATGGACAATTTCTGAGGATGATTGCAGACTATATTACCACCTCTTAAATCTAAGCCTACAGGAAAGTGTGTACCCAGGGGTGTCTCTCTATCACAGGTGAAGGATCTTTTAAACAAACAAAAATAGTTCCACAAGCAGTTGTTACAACAACAAGAACATAGTGTTTTGTTTAAATACTGATGGAGTCAACTAATAAAAGAATGGACGACCTGACCAGAGAGGTCCAGGACCTGAAGAACAGAATGCAGTTCTCCCAGGGTCATATCAATGAGTTTAAACAGGAGAACGGAAAGATGACAGCAATCTGTAAGTCATTGAGAGAGGACATCAGTTCTGTATGTGAATACATGACAATGACAGTAATTCGATTATCTCGAGGAACGATCAATGCGGAACAACATTATTGTAGACGGAATTGCAGAATCTCCACATGAGACTTCCATCCGATATGACAGGCTCATTGTCTACCCTTCTTCCCAAAAGCCTGGAAGGGATGAGAGAGCCAAGCCTATGGGTTTGTAGCTTTAACCCCGCTGCACACACACACACACACACACACACCAACGGATGAATGGACTGCAGAATGTATGTTTTATTTTCTCTTGTTTTGTTTGCTCTTTTCCATATTATGTTGATCTCTGAGAAGCTACCCAGGAAAGGGCTGAAAATAGCTCATAATATATGTAGCCTCAGAAATAAGGTTCATAATCAATAACTTGACCAAATGAGATAACATTAACATATTAGCCATTTCTGAGACTCACTTAGATCATTCCTACAGCAGTAGCAATACAAGGATATAACATCTATAGAATAGACAGGAATGCTTATGATCGATAGATATACACACATACATACACACATATACTACCGTTCAAAAGTTTGGGGTCACTTAGAAAGGTCCTTGTTAATGAAAGAAAAGCACATTTTTTCGTCCATTAAAATAACATCAAATTGATCAGAAATACAGTGTAGACATTGTTATGTTGTAAATGACTATTGTAGCTGGAAACAGCAGGTTATTTATGGAAAATCTACATAGGCGTACAGAGGCCCATTATCAGCAACCATCCCTCCTGTGTTGCAATGGCACATTGTGTTAGCTAATCCATGTTTATAATTTTAAAAGGCTAATTGATCATTAGAAAACCCAGAGTAACTTTGCTGTATCATGGATTGAGAGCTATCTAATGGAACTCAGATGGTTTTCTACGCTCAGGGCTAGGGGGCAGTGTTCGGAAGTTTGGATAAATGACGTGCCCAAAGTAAACTGCCTGTTACTCAGGCCCAGAAACTAGGATATGTATATAATGGTAGCATTGGATAGAAAACACTCTGAAGTTTCTAAAACTGTTAAAATAATGTCTGTGAGTATAACAGAACTGATATTGCAGGCAACAACCCAAGGGAAATCCATCCAGAATTTATTTTTTTAAGTCACTGTCCATTTCACCGCTTGTCAATGGGATATACAAATAAATAGCTCCCAGATTACAGTTCCTATGGCTTCTACTAATGTCAACAGTCTTTAGAAAGGGTTTCAGGCTTGTTTTTTGAAAAATGAATTAGTAGTTGTAGTTTTTCAAGGTGGCTCTCATTTTGACTGTAGTCTTGTGGCGCGCATGGATGAGGGTGCACACCTCGTTATTTATCTCCGGAATTCAACATACTATATTCCGTCTTAAATGTTATCATTTATTTACATTTAGGGTACCTGAGGATTGATTAGAAACGTTGTTTGACTTGTTTGGGCGAAGTTTATTGGTAACTTTTGGGATTCCTTTGTATGCATGTTGAACTAGTGGAAAGGGTGGATTACTGAATCAAAAGCGCCAACTAAACTGACTTTTCGGGATATAAAGGACTTTATTGAACAAAACGACCATTTGTTGTGTAGCTGGGACCCTTGGGATTGCAAACAGAGAAAGATCTTCAAAGGTAAGTGATTTATTTTATCATTATTTGTGACATCTCTGCTGGTTTGGAAAATTATTGTAAAGACTGTGTGTCCCTGTATGCTGGTGACTCAACATTATACATGTCAGCTACCACAGCAAGTGAAATCACTGCAACACTTAACAAAGAGCTGCAGTCAGTTTTAGAATGGGTGGCAAGTAATAAGCTAGTCCTAATTATTTAAAAAACGAAAAACATTTGCCCTGATATTAGGGACAAATTATTCACCAAACCACAATAAAGCGCGGCTCTGCTTTCTCAATATTTCTGTCAACAAAACAGTCCTGCAGGCACTAGTTTTGTCGCACCTGGACTACTGCCCAATCATATGGTTAAGTGCCACAAATAGGGACATTGGCAAATTACAGTTGTCCTAGAACAGAGCAGCACAGCTGGCCCTTAAATGTGCACAGAGAGGTAACATCAATAACATGCATGTCAATCTCTCTGGCTCAAAGTAGAAGAGATATTGACTGCATCACTACCTATCTTTGTGAGAGACATTGACATGTTGAAAGCATCGAGCTGTCCATTCAAATTGGCACACAGCTCAGACACCCATGCATACCCCACAAAACATACCACAAGGGGTCTCTTCACAGTCACCAAGTCCAGAACAGACTATGGAAATGCACAGTACTACACAGAGCCGTGACTAAATATTTCCTGATATTGAAGTCTATTCCACATCAAGTAACTCCTGCAAGCAGTAAAATCAGATTTAAAAAAAACATAAAACTACACCTTATGGAACAACGCGGACTGTGAAGAGACAAGCACACAGGCACACACATGCTAGCACAAGCACTCTACACACACTTATGTATGGTGATATTATAAATTATGTATTGTCGATATGTAGATACAGTGGGGCAAAAAAGTATTTAGTCAGCCACCAATTGTGAAGGTTCTCCCACTTAAAAATATGAGAGAGGCCTGTAATTTTCATCATAGGTACACTTCAACTATGACAGACAAAATGAGAAAAGAAATCCAGAAAATCACATTGTAGGATTTTCAATTAATTTATTTGCAAGACCTAGAGTACAGCATAAACTTGCATTTATTTGCATTTAACTCAGTTTAACATCAGTAAGTGATTTTTGGATTGATGCTGAAGGTCACATGCTGAAGGTCACAAATGGCCTGTCGCACTCTAATAAATCCATGTAATATAGCCTACACCATCACAATAAATCCATTATTTATTTTAGACAGGTCTAAAGAAACATGATACGAAGAAAATGTAGTCTAATTCAGAAGAACAGTTGTCCTTATACTAGGCCCTGATGTGGCTATGTCAGATTTGCTTAGAATTCCATGGCATTATTTTATATATGTATATTGAGCTATATGCTCCTATATGCTTAATGTAGAGTTATTCATGTAACTTTAGTTGTTCAGCAAACACTGGGCTATATTTTCTGATTTTTAATACATTGCAAGGCTGCATGATGCGACTCTAATGATGATCTGAAAGTTGCATGAAAGGCATGAGCTCTGCTTTGCTTTTTGCGCAGGCTGAACACAATTAACATTCTGAACATAGTCCAGGACAGTTGTGGGATCCGATAGATCCCGAATTAATACAACCACTAGCATAAAAAAAAACGATTTTAAGCAATGAGCCTGACGCAACAGATGGGAACGTTTAGCTTAAAATGTTGATAAACTAATAGGCGCAGCAATGTCCACACAGCAATAAGAGAAAATGTTCTATTAGCAGGAAAACACCATGAACACAAATGTGATTATGCATGTAATGCTTTTATTATAAAAGGGGCATTGTTATGGTGAAAATTATCTTGCCCAAACTTGAAACTCACGCGCTGCGTATGTATGCCAGACTAGACTCTACACCCGTTCTAAACCGGATTAATGGGCTCTATTTTAAGAAGTTATTTGGCCACTTGATACAAACCTTATCAAAACATATAGGCCTATGGGCTAGTGTGAAAACTATGATTTGAAAAAGCATGCGCTGTTTGCCTTCACAAGTGATAGGCTAATATTGTCACCAATTACACTATTCTTGATTGAATCTTGTCTTTACACATACTAATTAATATGTGTGTGAAGTTTGTTTTGATTTTGAATGGACCATTATCATGCACGTATCTCGAATCAGGGGCAGAGGGAAAAAAAGATGTGTAATCCATAGCGAAAGGAGGACGCTGTTCCCGTGGTTAATTTTCATGCCAGCCAGGTAGGCTATACTCCTGTTTTAAAGAGAAGCAGCAATGTGCTTAATATTAGGAAAGTTGAGAAATAAATATAGTAGGCCTAGCCTATAGAAAGCTGATAGGATCCTCCTCTTTTTAAGAGGCCATCACTCTGTTTCCTAACACAATTGTATAGCCTATAGAAATGTTGCGCAACATGAATTCATGGGCTTTCATGAAGTGTTTGATTAGATTTTTGATTACATTTGCATTGATGTCAGAGTGATTAAAGGGACAATAGAGTGCTGAGTACAAGGCAGTTAGCAAGTTTGGCAGTCTACTAATGACCATCAGCAGCATCAGAGCTTGGAGAAGACTAATTACCGTGACTAAACGGTCACATGGAATTTGACTGCCATCATGACCCGTGACCACCGGTGTGGAGGAAATACAGTCACCGTAACAGCACTAAACACGCCCCCATTTACATCGAAGGGGCTGTAGTGGAGTGGGTCGAGAGCTTTAAGGTCATTAGTGTCCACATCACTAAGGATGTATCATGTTCTAAACATACCAACATAGTCAGGAAGAGGGAACGACAGGAGGCTGAAAAGACTTGGCATGGACTCTCAGTAGGTTTGGGCGGTATCCAGATTGTCATTCTGTTTCTGTACCATACCAGGTATACGGTATTACCAAATGTACACACAAGGTTCACCATTTTCTTTTATGGACAAAAGTGTTTAAGCAACAGGGATCTTGATCCAGGAGAGGACTGAAGGTCTCTCCTGTAAACAAGAAGCTTGATTTTGACATCTAGACACTAATCTAGCAAGTTAGCAAACCAAATGCATAGCTGGAGCCCTGGGCTGGATATAATGTATTTATCTTAGACTTCTTATAGTTATATTTAATATATAGTTAGAAGCAGTGGCATAGCACGCACCCCCACAGCCTGTGGTATTGAAAATCATATCGTCGGTATTTCGAAATACACCGGTATAGGGTATAAACATTATTTCGCCCAAGCCTAGCCCTCAGAACCTCAGAAAGTTATACAGCTGCACCATTGAGAGCATCTTGACCGCTGCATCACCGCTTGAATGGCAACTGCTTAGCATCCGACCGTAAGGCACTACAGAGGGCAGTGTGTACGGCCCAGTACATCACTGGGGCTGAGCTCCCTGCCATCCAGGACTATACCAGGCGGTGTCAGAGGAAAGCCCTAAATATTGTCAAAGACTCCAGCCACCCAAGTCATAGACTGTTCTCTCTGCTACCGCACGGCAAGCAGTACCGGAGAATCATGTAAAGGCTACTGAACAGCTTCTTCCCCCAAGCCATAAGACTCCTGAACAGTTAATCAAGTGGCTACCCTGACTATTTGCACTGACTCTCTAGCACCGGCTCTATGCACACTCACTGGACTCTACCCACACATGCTACACTGACACTCCAACACACAAACCCACACACAGAACATGCACACATAGGCATATTGACATAAGCTTCTGCTACTCTTTATTATCTATCATGATTGCCAAGTCAATTTTACCCCTACCTACATGTACAGTACCAGTCAAATTTTGGACACACCTACTCATTCAAGGGTTTTTCTTTATTTGTACTATTTTCTACATTGTAGAATTATAGTGAAGACATCACAACTATGAAATAACACACACATGGAATAATGTAGTAACCAAAAAAGTGTTAAACAAATCTAAATATACAGTGCCTTGCGAAAGTATTCGGCCCCCTTGAACTTTGCGAACCTTTTGCCACATTTCAGGCTTCAATCATAAATATATAAAACTGTATTTTTTTGAAGAATCAACAACAAGTGGGACACAATCATGAAGTGGAACGACATTTATTGGATATTTCAAACTTTTTTAACAAATCAAAAACTGAAAAATTGGGCGTGCAAAATTATTCAGCCCCCTTAAGTTAATACTTTGTAGCACCACCTTTTGCTGCGATTACAGCTGTAAGTCGCTTGGGGTATGTCTCTATCAGTTTTGCACATCGAGAGACTGAAATGTTTTCCCATTCCTCCATGCAAAACAGATCGAGCTCAGTGAGGTTGGATGGAGAGCATTTGTGAACAGAAGTTTTCAGTTCTTTCCACAGATTCTCGATTGGATTCAGGTCTGGACTTTGACTTGGCCATTCTAACGCCTGGATATGTTTATTTTTTAACCATTCCATTGTAGATTTTGCTTTATGTTTTGGATCATTGTCTTGTTGGAAGACAAATCTCCGTCCCAGTCTCAGGTCTTTTGCAGACTCCATCAGGTTTTCTTCCAGAATGGTCCTGTATTTGGCTCCATCCATCTTCCCATCAATTTTAACCATCTTCCCTGTCCCTGCTGAAGAAAAGCAGGCCCAAACCATGATGCTGCCACCACCATGTTTGACAGTGGGGATGGTGTGTTCAGGGTGATGAGCTGTGTTGCTTTTACGCCAAACATAACGTTTTGCATTGTTGCCAAAAAGTTCCATTTTGGTTTCAACTGACCAGAGCTCCTTCTTCCACATGTTTGGTGTGTCTCCCAGGTGGCTTGTGGCAAACTTTAAACAACACTTTTTATGGATATCTTTAAGAAATGGCTTTCTTCTTGCCACTCTTCCATAAAGGCCAGATTTGTGCAATATACGACTGATTGTTGTCCTATGGACAGAGTCTCCCACCTCAGCTGTAGATCTCTGCAGTTCATCCAGAGTGATCATGGGCCTCTTGGCTGCATCTCTGATCAGTCTTCTCCTTGTATGAGCTTAAAGTTTAGAGGGACGGCCAGGTCTTGGTAGATTTGCAGTGGTCTGATACTCCTTCCATTTCAATATTATCGCTTGCACAGTGCTCCTTGGGATGTTTAAAGCTTGGGAAATCTTTTTGTATCCAAATCCGGCTTTAAACTTCTTCACAACAGTATCTTGGACCTGCCTGGTGTGTTCCTTGTTCTTCAGGATAAGTTACCAGGCTCAGAAATTGCAGCCCAAACAAATGCTTCACAGAGTTCAAGTAACAGACACATCTCAACATCAACTGTTCAGAGGAGACAGGGTGAATCACGCCTTCATTGCCAAATTGCTGAAAAGAAACCACTACTAAAGAAACCACTACCAATGAGAAGAAGAGACGTGCTTGGGCCAAGAAACACGAGCAATGGACATTAGACTGGTGGAAATATGTCCTTTGGACTGAGGAGTCCAATCTCTTCAGTGGGTCATATGATTGAGTGTAGTCTGATTGAGTGAACGGAAAGGCTCTGGAGCAACGGACCGCCCTTGCTGTCTCTGCCTTGCCGGTTCCCCTCTTTCCACTGGGATTCTCTGCCTCTAACCCTATTACAGGGGCTGAGTCACTGGATTACTGGGGCTCTTTTATACCGTCCCTAGGAGCGGTGCGTCACTTGAGTGGGTTGAGTCACTGATGTGATCTTCCTGTCTGGGTTGGCACCCCCCCTTGGGTTGTGCCGTGGCGGAGATCTTTGTGGTCTATACTCGGCCTTGTCTCAGGATGGTAGGTTGGTGGTTGAAGATATCCCTCTAGTGGTGTGGGGGCTGTGCTTTGGCAAAGTGGGTGGGGTTATATCCTTCCTGTTTGGCCCTGTCCGGGGGTGTCCTCGGATGGGGCCACAGTGTCTCCTGACCCCTACCTGTCTCAGCCTCCAGTATTTAGGCTGCAGTAGTTTATGTGTCGGGGGCTAGGGTCAGTTTGTTATATCTGGAGTACTTCTCCTGTCCTATTCGGTGTCCTGTGTGAATTTAAGTGTGCTCTCTCTAATTCTCTCTTTCTCTCTTTCTTTCTCTCTCTCGGAGGACCTGAGCCCTAGGACCATGCCTCAGGACTACCTGACATCATGACTCCTTGCTGTCCCCAGTCCAACTGGCCGTGCTGCTGCTCCAGTTTCAACTGTTCTGCCTTATTACTATTTGACCATGCTGGTCATTTATGAACATTTGAACATCTTGGCCATGTTCTGTTATAATCTCCACCCGGCACAGCCAGAAGAGGACTGGCCACCCCCATAGCCTGGTTCCTCTCTAGGTTTCTTCCTAGGTTTTGGCCTTTCTAGGGAGTTTTTCCTAGCCACCGTGCTTCTACACCTGCATTGCTTGCTGTTTGGGGTTTTAGGCTGGGTTTCTTGTACAGCACTTTGAGATATCAGCTGATGTACGAAGGGTTATATAAATACATTTGATTTGATTTGATGATTTTTGGTTCCATCCGCTGTGTGTTTGTGAGACGCAAAGTAGGTGAACAGATGAGTGGGGGTGCTTTGCTGGTGACACTGTGATTCATTTAGAATTCAAGGCACACTTAACCAGTATGGCTACCACAGCATTCTGCAGCGATACGCCATCCCATCTGGTCTGCGCCTAGTGGGACTATCATTTGTTTCTCAACAGGACAATGACCCAACACACCTCTAGGCTGTGTAAGGGCTATTTGACCAAGAAGGAGAGTGATGGAGTGCTGCATCAGATGACCTGGCCTCCACAATCACCCAATTTCAACCCCAGTAAGATGGTTGGGATGAGTTGGACCGCAGAGTGAAAGAAAAGCAGCCAACAAGTGCTCAGCATATGTGGGAACTCCTTCAAGACTGTTGGAAAGGCATTCCAGGTGAAGCTGGTTGAGAGAATGCCAAGAGTGTGCAAAGCTGTCAAGGCAAAGGGTGGCTACTTTGAAGAATCTAAAATATATTTTTTTGATTCTTTATTATATATTATAATTATATATATATTATAACACTTATTTCACAGTTTTGATGTCTTCACTATTATTCTACAATGTAGAAAATAGTAAAAATAAAGAAAAACCTTTAATGAGTAGGTGTACAAACTTTTGACTGGTACTGTACCAATTACCTCAACTACCTCGCACCTCTGCACACTGACTTGGTACTGGTAGTCCTTGTATAAAATCTTGTTATTGTTATTTTGTTACGACTTCCTTTTTGGTAAATTTTTTATACTTTTTAAGTTTGCATTGTTGGGAATGGGCTCTTATAAGCATTTCCCGGTAAAGTCTACACCTGTTGTATTCGGCACATGTGAAAAATGAAATTTGATTTGATGAGAAGCTGCTGCCGAATGGGGATCCTTACAAAGGAATTAAATTACATGAGGGGAACAGTTTTGTTGACGCTGAGAATGGAATGTATATGTTTTTAAATAACATCCTTAAACATTTTTGAACATCATTAAAGTTTTCTTGTGATTTTTTATTAAGTTTTCTTCATGTTCTGAGAAATGTTTTAAAGTGAATTGTGTGGAATATATATATTTTTTACATTCCCAGAATATTGCCAACAAGAATCATACAACCTCTGAACATTCTGAGAACATTGCTTAAGTCACACCATTTTTGTGAACATTCCCAGAATGTAGTACAATATGACATAAAACTAAAACCACTTTAGAACATGTGTGGAATGTTCTGTGGAAGTACTGAAATTCCCACAGAATGTTGTTTCTTAACGTTCTCAGAACAATTTAACTTTAAATAGAACCATAGATTACCCACAACCAACAATGATGAGACAGCCGACAATCACCAAGCTCTAAGAAACATATGGTTCTCAGAACGATATGTGCTAGCTGGGAGTTTTCTCTACCCAGCCAGCCAGGTGCTTCCTGTTTCACGATTGGATCTTGTTTGCTGAGGTTAAAAATATACTAGACCCGACTTCATGTCCCTGTAACGGAGCACCTAGCGATCAAGATGATGCACTCACTAGGCAGACTCAGGGCTGCTGTATGTTTGAAAGCTGCAGGTTTGAACAGTAGCATCCAAAAATGTCTGAAAACCTATTTCTTCAAAGCGCACCTTGGTTGAACCCCCCCAGAAAACAAAATAATATTACTCTTACTGTTGCACTTCTAAATGGGTCTGAACAGGTGTGCAATAGTGCTTGTTGATGTTACCGTTTAAAAAAAAACACCCAGCCAGTGCTTAATTTGTAAATCGGTAGGTGCCGGAACAAAAGGTGAGCGTGAGAGGGGGTGACCTGGGGAGCTCTGAGGTACCGGAATGTATGATAAAAATCGCCTTTATAATAAAACATTGCATACATGTAATTAAACTTGCGTAGTGCCAAAGAGCAATAGAATAGTGGCACTTCCAGAAGTTGCACACCACGGGGAACATCTTTTTTTAAACACATTTCATGCAATTCTATGTCATATTACACGACTGGAGACCTTCGCAGAATCTTATTCAATATCCCACATCGAAATGACAGACAACTTTGACACTAAGAAACTGAGATCAATGAAAACGACGTGGCCTTGAATCCATCAATAGCCCAGGCCTAGGTGTGTGGAGACACATTGTAGGCTACAATATGAGGAGGAAATGATTGTCTTAAAAAAGCTTTCCAGTGATGCACAGCTCACTCGCTGGTGATGGCCGATGCACTCGAAACAAAAGCCTCTCTCTCTCTCCTGTTTTACTTTGTAAAACAATATTTGGAAGTTGATCAAATATTTTGATCGCCTACAGCACACTGATTAGAGTCTTACCTCTCATCAGGAGCCATTTGCTTTCCAACCTTAGTTTTCCCGCGATTGTATTTGAAATATTGCGAAAGGCCTGTTTTGTCTGCATACAGATTTGCCGCCCAGTGGAATGGAACACTGGTGTTACAATTGCAAAGCAGAATTTGCGTGGCTCAACCAGTTGGAACGTTGTCAAGGAGGGAGGTCACGTGTGTTGCGAAACATAGGATCACTGGTTTGAGCGCCATATGGGACAGTTACCAGCACACTGACCCCGATACAAAATAATTGCTCCTGGTTTTCCCCCAAAAAAATGTAACGACTATCAGGGTCGATATGATCAATACAATCACACAGTTTGTATTCTTCCGCAAGAAATTGTATTGATACAAGTCTATTTGATGTAAAGACTGGTTGAAGTGCATAGTAAAAGCCACTTGTTTTCTCAGTATTTTCAATTGTGGTGTCACAAGGGGGGGGTCTGACCAAAGATGGCCACCAGCTACAGCTCCCATAATCCTTTGTGCTACAGGTCACCTGACCTAGTTATGGGCTAAGTTGGCAGTGCCTGTGCAACACTGAGAGCTTGGCACCAGAACACTAGCATGGCCTGCTGAAGGCTCTCCACAGCTCAATTAACTTTAGTGTTTGAGTCAAGTGTTGATGATTAAGTCATTTTATACCCAGACAGAGCTAGGCCTTTTAAGGGAAGTTTAATCATGTACACTATATATACAGAAGTATGTGGACACCCCTTCAAATTAGTGGATTCGGCAATTTCAGCCACACCCGTTGCTGACAGGTGTATAAAATCGAGTACACAGCCATGCGATCTCCATAGACAAGCAATGGTGGTGGAATGGCCTGTACTGAAAAGCTTAGTGACTTTCAACGTGGCACCGTCATAGGATGCCACCTTTCCAACAAGTCAGTTCATCAAATTTCTGCCCTGCTGGAGCTGCCCCGGTCAACTGTAAGTGCTGTTATTGTGAAGTGGAAACATCTAGGAGCAACAACGGCTCAGCCACGAAGTGGTAGGCCACACAAGCTCACAGAACCGGACCGCCGAGTGCTGAAGCACGTAGCGCGTAAAAATCGTCTGTCCTTGGTTGCAACACTCACTACTGAGTTCCAAACTGCCTCTGGAAGCAATGTCAGCACAATAACTGTTTCAAGGGCTGAGCAACTGCACACAAGCCTAAGATCACCATGCGCAATGCCAAGCGTCGGCTGGAGTGATGAGTCACACTTCATCAGGCAGTCCGACGGATTAATCTGTGTTTGGCGTAAAGTTTGTGGAGGAGGAATAATGGTCTGAGGCTGTTTTTCATGGTTCGGGCTAGACCCCTTAGTTCCAGTGAAGGGAAATCTTAATGCTACAGCATTCAATGAAATTCTATATGCTGTGTTTCCAACTTTGTGGCAACAGTTTGGGGAAGCCCTTTCCTGTTTCAGCATGACAATGCCCCCATGCACAAAGCGAGGTCCATACAGAAATGGTTTGTCGAGATCGGTGTGGAAGAACTGGCCTGCACAGAGCGCTGACCTCAACCCCATCGAATACCTTTGAGATGAATTTGAACGCTGACTGCGAGCCAGGCCAAATCACCCAACATCAGTGCCCATTATTTATTTAACCTTTATTTAACTAGGCAAGTCAGTTAAGAACAAATTCTTATTGACAATGACGGCCTACCAAAAGGCAAAAAGGCCTCCAGTGGGGACGGGGGCTGGGATTTAAAAATAAATCTATATATCACGACAAGAGAGACAACACAACACTACATAAAGAGAGACCTAAGACAGGAAAGTCTTCCCATAAGAGGCTGTTGTAGCAGCAAAGGGGTACCAACTCCATATTAATGTCCATGATTTTGGAATTAGTTTGACGAGCGGGTGTCCACACACTTTTGAGCATGTAGTGTATTTCTATGTTTTTAATTTAAAGCCTTTTTTACTGAAACCTGTCTCAATAGCATTTGTGCAGTTATCATCCTGCCTATTTATGGTCCCTGTGTGTCCCTGTGTGTTCGGTCAACCCCTACACCACACAATTGTCAATTATTTCACTAGTAACTGCAGATCATGGAGTGAAGTCCAGTTAAATAATTTAGTATTTATGGGAGGTAACATCTCACTTGACACAGATGTCAATTCAACGTCTATTCCACATAGATTCAACATAATTGCATTGAAATTACGTGGAAACAACGTTGATTAAACCCATGTGTGCCCAGTGCGATGCACAAATGAGCTGTTTTTGCATAGCACATACCATAAGAACAATTCATGTGGCTGACACTGCTCATACGTGGTGGACCACTGGCTCAAACCAGTATTTCCTTTCCCAATTTAGGCCTATATTCCCTGTCACTGTCCATAGAACTTACTCTACATTTAAGACAAAATATCCACAGGAAAGTATCATTAAACCAACATTTCAAAACGCTGGCACTTACTGGTTTCTTTCTATCATCTGAGGCATGCGCACACGATATAAACACGTGCACGAGCTCTGCTAGTGTTAATCACACTGCATACATATAATGTGCCTACAGAAAGTATTCACACCCCTTGACTTTTTCTACATATTGTTGTAGCCAGATGCTGGATATCGAAAAGAAGGGCACCTACTGTATTGGTAGATTGGTAAAAAATCAAATAAGCCAACACTGAATATCCCTTTGAGCATAGTAAAGTCATTAATTACACTTTGGATGGTGTATCAATACACCTAGTCACTACAATTATACAGGCATCCTCCCTAACTCAGTTGCTGTAGAGGAAGGAAACCTCTCAGGGATTTCACCATTAGGTTAATGTTTAATGGCTGTGATAGGAGAAAACTGAGGATGGGTCAACAACATTGGAGCTACTCCACAATACTAACCAAATTGACAGACAGAGTGAAAAGAAGGAAGCCTGTACAGAATAAAAAATATTCCAAAACATGCATCCTGTTTGCAACAAGGCACTAAAGTAAAACTGCAAAAAAAAGTGGCAAAGAAATTAACTTTATGTCCTGAATACAAAGCGTTATGAATGGAGCAAATCCAACACAACACATCACTGAGTACCACTCTTCATATTTTCAAGCATGGTGGTGGCTGTATCATGTTATGGGTATGCTTGTCATCGACAAGGACAAGGGAGTTTTTTTTATGATAAAAATAAATGGAATAGAGCTAAGCACAGGGAAATCCTAGAGGAAAACCTGACTCAGTCTGCTTTCCAATAGACACTGGGAGGCAAATGTACCTCTCAGCAGGACAATAACTTAAAACCAAATAGGCCAAATATAAACTGGAATTTCTTACCGAAACCTAATTGAATGTTCCTGAGTGGCCTCGTTACAGTTTTGAGTCAAATCAGCAAGACTTGAAAATGGCTGTCTAGCAATGATCAACAACCAACCAGACAGAACTTGAATAATTTTTGAATTAATAATGTGCAAATATTGTACAATCCAGGTATGCAAAGCTCTTAAGAGATTTACCCAGAAAGACTCACAGCTGTAATCGCTGCCAAAGGTGATTCTAACATGTATTGACTCAGGGGGTTGACAACTTATCTAATCAAGATACTGCATATTTGTGTTTTATTTTTATTTTTATAAATGTTAGAATTTCTTAGACTTTGATATTAGAGTATTGTGTAGATCGTTGACAAAAAAAATGACAATTAAATCCATTCTAATCCCACCTTGTAACACAACAAAATGTGGAAAAAGTCCATGTGTGTAAATACATTCTGAATGCTCTGTATTTACACCATGTGCGCCTGCCTCAAGTGATGGAAACAACACCAATAGCAACAGTAACATAGGATATTCACCAAACAGAGGCAAGGTAAACTTATACTCAAAACACACGTAGACCTTCTTTTCCTTACCTGTCCTGGGACTGCTCCTCATACATCCTCTCCTTGCCTTCTTTGAAAAGCCGGATAGCCCTTTTCGATTTCTTCATTAGGCTTTCAATGTAGACCTTAAAGTAATCATTCTCGCTGAGCTGAGTCAGTCTCTGGCTCTCCTCATATTTGCACTGAATTAGCCGCAGATGCTGGTACGTGTCAGGTAAGATATCCAAGATGTATGGGGGGCTGTTTTTCAGCTGTAGTCTAGGGTTCTGACAGAGACGAACCTGCAGAGAGAAGTTTGCAATACCATGAGTTATTAGGAGGATAGTTCAGACATGTTAATTCTGTTTGTTGCATTCTGCCTAACTGAGCTACAATTGCAATTTCCCTTTGACTCATGTTCATCCCAATATATTAAATCTTAACTAAAATAACAACATTGTATTTTGACCAATGCTTAAAACCGAATGATTAAACAACTCCTAATTTGCCTGCACACATAGGGGGAAAGGCAATTTAGGTTTACGTTATTGAAACTGGAAAGCATTCGATCAAATAGGGAGGAAAAGTCAGTCTACTGCAGGTATAAGCTCATTCGAAGCATAAATTATGCAATCGAATTGAAACAAACGTACCACTTTGTCCATAAGTTTCCACGTTTTTTCAACTGTTCGGCGGTCAGCAGCAGCCTGTTTTGGGGGTCCGACTGCATCCTGAATGGCATCAATAATGCCTAAAATCCGACCTTTGCGTTGGTTTGGTCCGCGTCCACCTGGGTTATGGCCACTTAGAGCAGTTGCCATTGTCTATACACTGAGATAAATAAAAATAATCTTAGGGTCTACAAGATGGTAACACTTTACTGCAGGTATTATGCATTATGATGTGGTTATAATCCTGTGTCTTGATACATAGATACTTTACATATCATGAACCTTATAATAATTGGCTCATACTGCTTATAACAAATGATAAAGAATAGTTTTAAGAAAAGTGTTACCGCTTTGCAAGGTGCCACTAACGCAAAAGTACAACGCAAGACAACCATGCAAATTAGAAGGCCAAGTAGGCTATGCATTAGTCTATGTGTAGTAGCCAAAGCTATTATATCATCACGGTCACAAAGTGGCATGCCTGACTAGTGACCTCCTGCTGGAAACTTCAATTTAAGGCCGGCTCCTTAACTCGAAAAACAAAAAAGAGCAGCCTCGCCACTTGATTTGCCATAAAGCTGAGGGATAGAGCTGAAAACATGTAACCGATCTCAAATGCATAGATGGCTATGAATGCAAGGACTAGCAGTCCATTAGGTAAACATGAAAGTTTTAACCATATTTTGAAACTACCCTCTGGGCACAGACATCAAATCAACTTCAATTCCACGTTGGTTCAACGTAATTGAATTGAAATGACATGGAAACAACGTTGATTCAGCCAGTGTTAGCCCAGTGGGTAGTTCGTTTTTATTTTTTTCTAAGCCATAATATTTGGGTTATGATGGGGTGAACTAAGACCATGGGGAATGTATAATGGTGGGGTTAAACAGTTGAGCTAAAATCATCGAGCATTATCTAGTATGCTATTCAATAATCAAAATGGGTATATCATTAGGCTAATTTAAATGATCAAAAACGGCACAGAGTAGGCCTAAGTTTTAAATCGTCAGCATATAGAAAGAGTAGACGAGTCTATTACACGAAATGAAAGTAGGCTAGCTCCCAATTCTGACAAAAGTGTGGCGACTGTGTCTTTATCATATGCAACCAATTCATGAGCGCATTTGACGTTCACAAATGCATAGGCTGTATCAAACTTTAAGACTACAAAAGAGTCCTGTGCGGCTATAATAAATACAAACAGGCAACATAAGACAATGGTTTCGTAAAGCGTAGTGCTATGACTTGTATTGATGATCGTGATAATAATGTTTTTAAAAACTACAGAAAAATAAATCATTGACTTACTGCGCACCACGCAGGAGAATGTCGACGGAATGATCCTGTTTCGAGGCTCGTGGAATAAACAACCCGACTGAAATGACAAATGGAGAGGAAATGTACGTGGAAACTACCACAGATCGCGACGGTCATTGGTTATCAATCATCCCACTTTTTGCTTTTCCAAATTCAATGTTTATAGATCAAATCAAATTTTCCCGAACTGAAGGAGCCAGTTGGCTCTACGTGGAAATGTAAAATGGTTGTGGGCGACAAAAATTATTATACGTCCCACTCTGCCCTGACATCCAGTAGGAGCTGTAACACTTAGCTGGATGTTCCATCCAGAATAGCATCCAAGTCAGAGTTACAATATTCAGCATCCGGCTCAGAGTTACATCCAGCTCAGAGTTACATTAACATCCAGCATCATTCACATACTTACATCCAGCATCTGGCTGAGAGTTACATCCAGCATCCTGCTGAGTTATATCCAGCATCTGGCTGAGAGTTACATCCAAAATACAGCTGAGAATTATATCCAGTTTCTGGCTCAGATTTACATCCAGCATCTGGCTCAGATTTACATCCAGAATACAGCTGAGAGTTACAGTGGGGCAAAAAAGTATTTAGTCAGCCACCAATTGTGCAAGTTCTCCCACTTAAAAAGATGAGAGAGGCCTGTAATGTTCATCATAGGTACACTTCAACTATGACAGACAAAATGAGAGAAAAAAATCCAGAAAATCACATTGTAGGATTTGTAATGAATTTATTTGCAAATCATGGTGGAAAATAAGTATTTGGTCAATAACAAAAGTTTATCTCAATACTTTGTTATATACCCTTTGTTGGCAATGACAGAGGTCAAATGTTTTCTGTAAGTCTTCACAAGGTTTTCACACACTGTTGCCCATTCCTCCATGCAGATCTCCTCTAGAGCAGTGATGTTTTGGGGCTGTTGCGGGGCAACACGGACTTTCAACTCCCTCCAATGATTTTCTATGGGGTTGAGATCTGGAGACTGGCTAGGCCACTCCAGGACCTTGAAATGCTTCTTACGAAGCCACTCCTTCGTTGCCCGGGCGGTGTGTTTGGGATCATTGTCATGCTGAAAGACCCAGCCACTTTTCATCTTCAATGCCCTTGCTGATTGAAGGAGGTTTTCACTCAAAATCTCACGATACATGGCCCCATTCATTCTTTCCTTTACACGGATCAGTCGTCCTGGTCCCTTTGCAGAAAAACAGCCCCAAAGCATGATGTTTCCACCCCCATGCTTCACAGTAGGTATGGTTTTCTTTGGATGCAACTCAGCATTCTTTGTCCTCCAAACACGACGAGTTAAGTTTTTACCAAAAAGTTCTATTTTGGTTTCATCTGACCATATGACATTCTCCCAATCTTCTTCTGGATCATCCAAATGCTCTCTAGCAAACTTCAGACGGGCCTGGACATGTACTGGCTTAAGCAGGGGGACACGTCTGGCACTGCAGGATTTGAGGCCCTGGCGGCGTAGTGTGTTACTGATGGTAGGCTTTGTTACTTTGGTCCCAGCTCTCTGCAGGTCATTCACTAGGTCCCCCCGTGTGGTTCTGGCATTTTTGCTCACCGTTCTTGTGATCATTTTGACCCCACGGGGTGAGATCTTGCGTGGATCCCTAGATCGAGGGAGATTATCAGTGGTCTTGTATGTCTTCGATTTCCTAATAATTGCTCCCACAGTTGATTTCTTCAAACCAAGCTGCTTACCTATTGCAGATTCAGTCTTCCCAGCCTGGCACAGGTCTACAATTTTGTTTCTGGTGTCCTTTGACAGCTCTTTGGTCTTGGCCATAGTGGAGTTTGGAGTGTGACTGTTTGAGGTTGTGGACAGGTGTCTTTTATACTGATAACAAGTTCAAACAGGTGCCATTAATACAGGTAACGAGTGGAGGACAGAAATCTTGCTTGTTTGTTATTGACCAAATACTTATTTTCCACCATAATTTGCTGATAAATTCATAAAAAATCCTACAATGTGATTTTCTGGGTTTTTTTCCTCATTTTGTCTGTCATAGTTGAAGTGTACCTATGATGAAAATTACAGGCCTCTCTCATCTTTTTAAGTGGGAGAACTTGCACAATTGGTGGCTGACTAAATACTTTTTTGCTTCACGAAATATACAGCATCCGGCTCAGATTTACATCCAGCATATGGCTCAGATTTACATCCAGCATCTGGCTCAGATTTACATCCAACATCCTGCTGAGAGTTATATCCAGCATCTGTCACATACTTACATCCAGCATCTGGCTGAGAGTTACATCCAGCATCTGGCTGAGAGTTATATCCAGCATCCTGCTGAGAGTTACAGCCAGCATCCGGCTAAGACTTACATCCAGCATCCGGCGCAGAGTTACATCCAGCATCCTGCTGAGAGTTAAATCCAGCATCTGGCACAGAGTTACATCCAGCAGGCGGCTGAGAGTTATATCCAGAAACCTGCTGAGAGTTATATACAGCATCTGTCACATACTTACATCAAGCATCTGGCTTAGAGGTACATCCGGTTTTGCATAGTTTTCACTCAGTCATTCACACACACAGATTCACGCATCCATGCACTTTACATACACCTTACATTATGATACTTCCACACTTCATTCCTTTTTCTAAGTTTAAAGTTAATAGTTTTCTATCTGACCCTGACTCCACTTTGCTCCTCCTTTCCTATAGGCAGAAACTCAAACAAGAAGTACCCGTGCCAAGGACTATTCAACGCTGGTCTGACCAATCGGAATCCACGCTTCAAGATTGTTTTAATCACACGGACTGGGATATGTTCTGGGTAGCCTCAGAGAATAGTATCGACGTATACGCTGATTGGGTTTATAAGGAAGTGTATAGGAGATGTTGTACCAAGTTGTCAAGGATTTCCTCCTCTTCTTCCGAAGAGGAGAGGCGAAAAGGATCAGAGGACCAATATGCGGCGTGGTAAGTGTCCATGGTTCTTTTAATATGTAAACGTACACATGAACAACTGATTACAAAAAAACAAGAAACGTGTGAAACCCTAAACAGCCCTATCTGGTGCAAAACACAGAGACAGGAACAATCACCCACAAACACACAGTGAAACCCAGGCTACCTAAGTATGATTCTCAATCAGAGACAACTAATGACACCTGCCTCTGATTGAGAACCATACTAGGCCGAAACATAGAAATACCCAAATTATAGAAAACCAACATAGACTGCCCACCCAACTCACGCCCTGACCATACTAAATAAATACAAAACAAAGGAACTAAAGGTCAGAACGTGACACAAGTGTGTTTATTAAAACCTACCCTAACTAGAAACAGTGGATAGATGGTGGAATTTGCGCAAAATTGAAAGCCTGAACCACCACATTTAACCATGGAAAGGTTACTGGGAATATGACCGAATATAAACCGTGTAGTTATTCCCTCCGCAAGGCAATCAAACAAGCGAAATGTCAGTATAGAGGCAAAGTGGAGTTGCAATTCAACAGCTCAGACACGAGACGTATGTGGCAGGGTCTACAGACTTTGATGGACTATAAAAGTAAAACCAGCCACGTCACGGACACCGACATCTTGCTTCCAGAACAACTAAAAACCTTCTTTGCCCGCTTCGAGGATAATACAGTGCCACCGATGCGGCCCGCTACCAAGGACTGTGGGCTCTCCTTCTCTGTGACCGATGTGAGTAAGATATTTAAACGTGTTAACCCTCGCAAGGCTGCCGGTCCAGACGGAATCCCTAGCCATCATGAAGTGCTTTGAGAGACTAGTCAAGGATCCTATCACCTCCACCTTACCTGTCAACCTAGACCCACTTAAATTTGCTTACCGCCCAAATATGTCCACAGACAATGTAATCACCATCACACTGACCTATCCCACCTGGATATGAGGAATACCTATGTAAGAATGCTGTTCATTGACTATAGCTCAACATTCAACACCATAGTACCCTCCAAGCTCATCTTTAAGCCTGAGGCCATGGTTCTCAACTAGAGGTCAACCGATTAATCGGAATGGCCGATTAATTTTGGCCGATTTCAAGTTTTCATAACAATAGGAAATCGGTATTTTTGGGTGCCGATAAAAAACATTTTTTTATACCTTTATAGTCAGTTAAGAACACATTCTTATTTTCAATGACGGCCTAGGAATGGTGGGTTAACTGCCTTGTTCAGGGGCAGAACGACAGATTTTCACCGTATCAGCTCTCGGGATCCAAACTTGCAACCCTACAGTTAACTAGTCCAACGCAATAACGACCTGCCTCTCTCTCGTTGCACTCCACTGTTATGCGAATGCAGTAAGCCAAGGTAAGTTGCTAGCTAGCATTAAACTTATCTTATAAAAAACAATCAATCATAATCACTAGTTAACTACACATGGTTGATCATATTACTAGATATTATCTAGTGTGTCCTGCGTTGCATATAATTGACTGAGCATACAAGTATTTAAGTATCTGACTGAGTGGTGGTAGGCAGATGCAGGCGCGTACACATTCTTTCAAACAGCACTTTCGTGCATTTTGCCAGCAGCTCTTCGTTGTGTGTCAAGCATTGCGCTGTCTATGACTTCAAGTCTATCAACTCCGGAGATGAGGCTGGTGTAACCGAAGTGAAATGGCTAGCTAGTTAGTTGTTCCCCTTGCTCTGCATGGGTAATGCTGCTTCGATGGTGGCTGTTGTCGGTGTGTTGCTGGTTCGAGCCCAGGGAGGAGCGAGGAGACGGACGGAAGCTATACTGTTATACTGGCAATACTAAAGTGCCTATAAGAACATCCAATAGTCAAAGGTTAATGAAATACAAATGGTATAGAGGGAAATAGTCCTATAATTCCTATAATAACTACAACCTAATACTTCTTACCTGGGAATATTGAAGACTCATGTTAAAAGGAACCACCAGCTTTCATATGTTCTCATGTTCTGAGCAAGGAACTGAAACGTTAGCTTTCTTACATAGCACATATTGCACTTTTACTTTCTTCTCCAACACTTTGTTTTTGCATTATTTAAACCAAATTGAACATGTTTCATTATTTACTTGAGGCTAAATTGATTTTATGATGTATTATATTAAGTTAAAATAAGTATTAATTCAGTATTGTTGTAATTGTCATTATTATAAATAAATAAACCGGCCGATTAATCGGTATCGGCTTTTTTGGTCCTCCAATAATCGGTATCGGCGTTGGAAAATCATAATCGGTCGACCTCTAGTCTGGACCATCTGCAGCAACGGAGTTACCCCCCTGTAGTGGGCTTAGCCTCTGCTTGGAGCCGCCTGACAGCCAACAAGACAACAGCCAAGGCTTTACCCTACAATATTACAGTGGACATGACCTGTACCGCTTTGATGTCTTGTGCAGTCAGCTGGTGTCTAGTTGTCAACTTGGTCAGGGTTAGACCTATATTTACTGTTGGACTGAACTTTTGCGATGATGGGTGGAGGTGCTGCGATGTTGGATGGTACTCTGTCTGGCTGATAGCGAGGCACCACCATGGCCAGGGCTTGGAATGTAATTTGTGGAGCCTGTTTGGGTTAGGTAAGATGTAAGGAGATATTACGAAAGTATATTTGGTATCAATATGTGGTGTCAATACAACTCCATCCAGACAAATAAACAAACGTGTTTGTAGAAGTACAATAGTTGTTTGTCTTTTATTAAATCAGTGGTCCCTACCTGAGAGGTGTCATGTGAGGGGGGTATGAGCTGCGATAGGTCTGGTTCGGGGACCAACAGGATGTTGTTGGGGTAGTTGAGGAGGTAGGAAACCACAATGGTGTAACCACCCTTAGCACCTCCTCTTCACTCTCCTATCCTTCCGTGTCCTCCTCGCTGCTGGATGATTCTAAGATCTCACTCATGTCCATCATCCAACTGTCAGGGATCAACTTGATTTTGAGGAAATGCACTGTCCCGTCCAACCATGGTTGTATCCCACATGTTATACATGTGGAATACAACCACCCCAGATCTGCAGATTATGCTGCGAAGACACAGAATCGTTAGATCATTTGTTGTTGAGTCCATATATAGCTGGTTTTTGGTCACAGGTTCAGGAACGGCTGAAGAATTTTAACATTTACCTGGAGCTAACTCTGTAAATAGTACGGCTGGGTGATTTAAAAAGTCAAATCGATCAATAATATAATATTACTTATAGTAAAAAAAATGTTTTTACAATCTGTGGAAACGATGAGAATAGAAAGGTTCAGAACTTTTGTGAAATAGCACAGTTGAAAAATATCCAGAAGTCAAAACTGGCTGGTCTTCAGAGATACTGTAGATGGGAGGGGACTAAAAACAAACAAAAAGGTAACTATTGTAAAATATACTGTGTCCATAAAATGTCTATGGTATGTATAAGCTGGAAGTAGAAGCCTAAGTGTAGTTATCCATTAGTTTACTCCAATTAGAGGAGGGGTGGTAGGGTTAGGGGGAAATAATGAATGAATATATATAACCGTTGAAAAGATTGGGGTCACTTCGAAATGTTCTTGTTTTTAAAAGAATAGCAAAAAATGTTGTCCATTAAAATAACATCAAATTGATCAGAAATACAGTGTAGACATTGTTAATATTGTAAATGACTATTGTAGCTGGAAACTGATTATTTTTTAATGGAATATCTACATAGGCGTACAGAGGCCCATTATCAGCAACCATCACTCCTGTGTTCCAATGGCACGTTGTGTTAGCTAATCCAAGTTTATCATTTTAAAAGGCTAATTGATCATCAGAAATCCCTTTTGCAATTATGTTAGCACAGCTGAAACAGGCTCAAAACGATTACAGGCTCAAAAGAGCCAGAAACAAAGTACTTCCTTCTGAAACTCGTCAGTCTATTCTTGTTCTGAGAAATGAAGGCTATTCCATGTGAGAAATTGCAAAGAAACTAAAAAGATCTTGTACAACGCTGTGTACTACTCCCTTCGCAGAACAGAGCAAACTGTCTCTAACCAGAAGAGAAGCCCCGGTGCAGAACTGAGCAAGACGACAAGTACATTAGAGTGTCTAGTATGAGAAGAGTATCCTCTAGTATCCTCAACTGGCAGCTTCATTAAATAGTACCCGCAAAACACCAGTCTCAACATATATATATATATATACATATAATCCAGTCCATATATATATATAAATTAAAGGTACTCTGCATTCTGCTTCCTCCTATAGGAAAACCACGCTACTGTAGATATAATGTAATTTGACGTCATTGTATCTGTGGCCAATAACCTTGAGCCTACTTGGATGGGTACTTAGATTTTGCGGTGATGTCGTGTCCCTATGAGACAGAACACTGAGCCAATCACGGCGCAACTGGAGAACATTCCCCAATCACGGTGCAACTGGAGAACATTACCAACCCCTTCGCTCCGCATTTTCCGCTGGCTGCCCCACCACCACAAAAAGCACTGAACTAGGCTGAAACACCTGCATTTTGGAGCTGCCTTACTCAAGAAAGCAAAAAAGAGACCAAGTTTGTATGTGGCTATATTAAGTCAATTATTTTATTCATTTTTTTTTTTTAAACTGATATGTGACAGGTATTAATGTCAGAATAACATGCAAAACATGTTGGGCCTCCCTCAAAACAGGTGGAGCTCCGCCCCACCTGCCTTGATTGACAGGTCACAGCTGGATGTGACCAGGTACCAGGATGTCCGGTCTGTCCCGATCGTCCTCTCATCTTCACTGGAGGATGACTCCTTGTCCTCATCTGAACTGAGGTGTTGAATAAAAGGGACCCTCAGTCAGAAACTTTACAGGTCAGAAGCGACACTCTCGGTCAGAAGCGTTATTCTTAGTATAGAGCTCTTTATAAACCGGGTAGTTTGCATACTGGATGCTGATTGGCTAAAAACAGCATTTAGCCGTGTGAATGTGAGACTGTATACGGTCACCATGATATCATTGCGCCTTTTCACCTCGATAAAATGGATACAGCAACAATAGTTCCACATGCCGATGTAGAAAATAAACGTTAAAATGAATTTGAGAGAAATCGAAACGAATTGTGAAACAAACAAAGTGGGCACTTACCCGTTTCACTGACTGGTGCGGTATCCTGACAGGGATACACTGAGTTTGTGAATACAACCAAAATGGAGCCGAAAGTCATTCTACGGGACTTTTATGGTTAAGTGAGAAACATGAATGGCGAAAAAGATGGGATTAGCAGATAAACTGCCGCTGGATTTGAACCGACATATCAATGACACCTCTCAGTCTGGCATGGAATATACATGACACCGAAATCACAACGCGCAACAATGTGTCGTCTCTCAGCGTAATTAAAAAGTTGAGGAAGAGGGGTGCGACAAAGCAGTGAATGGATACGTATGATATGTAACTGTTAGTTAGCAAGTTACATCAATCTAAATGTACCCTGACAATATAACCGGTCGTTTTGTAGTCCTAACTATTAGCTAACGTTGTTTTCCCCTGTGTTTCAAGGTACACATGTCAAGAGCCGATAGGAGTGAACACCCTCGCAACAATGCTGCCAAAATCCTGAAAAATAGCTGGCTCGTCACAGATGTACACAAACTACTACCTCCGTCATCCATTTACAGTAGCGTGGAGCCAACAAACATGGGGAAAAAAAATCATTTGTGCACAATAAATGACAACATTCAGATCAACGTTAATAATTAATTGTCATGTGTTAGTCATTCTATAAAGGGGCGCTAATGCTCGGTTTTTGCATGCATTTAATGTAAGCTTGCCATCTAGCCTGTGGTTATGTTGCAACCAGTTTAGCGTTGAGACTTTCGTCCGGACTACTTTTTCTGGCAGTATATATTTATTGTGAATGTATTTATTAAAGCAACATTTTCAATAAAGATGTGTAGTTTCTTGCCTTACTGTGTTGGCAACCGGTTTATAAAAGCAATAAGGCACTTTGGGGGTTAGTGGTATATGGCCTATGTACCACGGCTAAGGGCTGTATGCAGGCACTCCGCGTTGCGGCGTGAAAACAACCCTTAGCTTTGGTATATATAACCCATATACCACACCCTCTTGGACCTCATTGTTTAAATAGACGCTCAGCGCTATATCAAATCGCAAAGGTCCTACACTGGAGCAAGTTCCAAATGTTCAACCGTAAACAATCCTAACATTTTGTTCATCGTTATAATTGGTCAGGGGAACATATCCATCGATCTAACTGTTGTATATAATGACCCTCGCTTGGTTAGCTGCCGAGACTCAATAGCGCCCCACGTCATGTGCCAGTACCACACGGCAGGTCTGGCATTGTAAATGGCCATTATTTTTGTTCCTGAAGGGACTTCGGAGGAAGTTTCATTTGATTGAATGCTCTAGTAGTTAATCGATGTGAAGACATTTCAGTGTCTGTGTTTGCAAGACATGATCTGTAGAAAACGTTATGCTTAAACTTTGACATTTTAAACTTGAATGTGCCAGGTGAAATTGGCTGTGCCCTTGTTGCGCTAATATTCTGCAGGCTGGATGCTAATGTTCATTTCTATAATGTTTTATTTGTTAGCGATTCATGCTGGGCGATCTTATTGCTGCAACTGTTTACATTGAGATACACTACATGACCAAAAGTATGTGGACATCTTCTATTTGAACATCTCATTCCACTATTGTTAGGGTTGCGTCAATTCGAATCTGGTATCAGGATAAGTATGACACTGAGTCACCGATTGTATACTATGTATTTTTTACTAGCTAAGCAATAAGTGGTAAATGCAATTTTCGTATATACGGGCTCTCTGTTCCACCTCGCAGGGCAAACAGAGAACTGACTTGTTCCTGACAAAGATATTATAAATATACTCTGACAGAGGTAGTTCCTGCTTCCGAGCCGGCCTGTCAGAGTAGAGACTGGGCTTGGTTTAGACTATCGTTGTTTGTGTGCGCAGAGCTGGTCCCGGCCCCCGGGGCGCTTCAGGGGCCAGTCGTAGTTGTGTAGAATATACAGTTATCAGGCACCTGGCTCCTGTTATCTAACAAAAGACTGTTTGTTCTCGCAACACTACGTTCTGAATGTGCCCCCCCCAACTCATTGCACAGTTCCTGTCTTCATGTTATTCTGTATTTTTCCATCATGAGAAAGGCCCATGGCCCTGAAACTGTTAACAGTGTCTCAAGTCAGCAATGTTGCATAACACATACATCCACACAAGCCAACAGCAGATCATATTCAATCACATATATGGTAACGGGCTATAGTGCATAATACAGAACCTCACACTATTAGCGCCAGATACACTACATGACCAAAATAATGTGTACACCTGCTCGTTGAACATCTCATTACAAAATCATGGACATTAATATGGAGTTGGTCTCCCCTTTGCTGCTATAACAGCCTCCACTCTTCTGGGAAGGCTTTCCACTAGATGTTGGAACACTGCTGCGGGGACATGCTCCATTCAGCCACAAGCATTAGTAAGGTTGGACAATGATGTTGGGTGATTAGGCCTGGCGCTCCAATTCATCCCAAAGGTGTTAGATGGAGATCAAATCAAATTTAATTTGTCACATACACATGGTTAGCAGATGTTAATGCGAGTGTAGCAAAATGCTTGTGCTTCTAGTTCCGACAATGCAGTAATAACCAACAAGTAATCTAACTAACAATTCCAAAAAAACTACTGTCTTATACACAGTGTAAGGGGATAAAGAATATGTACATAAAGATATATGAATGAGTGATGGTACAGAGCAGCATAGGCAAGATACAGTAGATGGTATCTAGTACAGTATATACAAATGAGATGAGTATGTAAACAATGTGACATAGTTAAAGTGGCTAGTGATACATGTATTACATAAGGATGCAGTAGATGATATAGACTACAGTATATACGTATACATATGAGATGAATAATGTAGGGTATGTAAACATTATATTAGGTAGCATTGTTTAAAGTGGCTAGTGATATATTTTACATCATTTCCCATCAATTCCCATTATTAAAGTGGCTGGAGTTGAGTCAGTGTGTTGGCAGCAGCCACTCAATGTTAGTGGTGGCTGTTTAACAGTCTGATGGCCTTGAGATAGAAGCTGTTTTTCAGTCTCTCGGTCCCAGCTTTGATGCACCTGTACTGACCTCGCCTTCTGGATGATAGCGGGGTGAACAGGCAGTGGCTCGGGTGGTTGTTGTCCTTGATGATCTTTATGGCCTTCCTGTAACATCGGGTGGTGTAGGTGTCCTGGAGGGCAGGTAGTTTGCCCCCGGTGATGCGTTGTGCAGACCTCACTACCCTCTGGAGAGCCTTACGGTTGTGGGCGGAGCAGTTGCCGTACCAGGCGGTGATACAGCCCGCCAGGATGCTCTCGATTGTGCATCTGTAGAAGTTTGTGAGTGCTTTTGGTGACAAGCCAAATTTCTTGAGGTCAGGGCTCTGAGCAGGCCAGTCAAGTTCTTCCACACTGATCTCGAAAAACCATTTCTGTATGGACCTCGCTTTGTGCACGGAGGCAATATCATGCTGAAAAAGGAAAAGGCCTTCCCCAAACTGTTGCAACAAAGTTGGAAGTACAGAATCGTCTAGAATGTCATTTCATGCTGAAGTCTTAATATTTCCCTTCACTGGAACTGAAGGGTCTAGCCCGAACCATGAAAATAAGCCCCAGACCATTATTCCTCCTCCGCCAAACTTTACAGTTGGCACCATGCATTCGGGCAGCGAGCGTTCTCCTGGGCTCCGCCAAACCCGGCTTTGTCCTTTGGACAGCCAGATGGTGAAGTGTGATTCATCACTCCAGAGAACGCATTTCCACTGTTCCAGAGTCCAATTGCGGCGAGCTTTACACCAATCCAGCTGACACTTGGCATTGCGTATGGTGATCTTATGCTTGTATGTGGCTGCTCGACCATGGAAACCCATTTCATGAAGCTCCCGACTAACAGTTATTGGGCTGACGTTGCTTCCAGAGGCAGTTTTGAACTCAGTAGTGGGTGATGCAACCGAGGACAGACAATTTTTACACACATACTCGGCAGTCCCGTTTTGTGAGATAGTATGGCCTACCACTTCGCGGTGGCTGAGCCGTTGTTGCTCCTAGACATTTCCACTTCACTATAACAGCACTTACAGTTGACCGGGGCAGTTCTAGCAGGGAATAAATGTAACGAACTGGCTGGTTGGAAAGGTGGCATCCTATGACGGTGCCACTTTGAAAGTCACTGGGCTCTTCAGTAACGCCATTTACTGCCAATGTTTGTCTATGGAGATTGCATGGCTGTGTTTCTTTTACACCTGCCAGCAACAAATCCACTAATTTGAAGGGTTGTCCACAAACCTTTGTAGATATAGTGTTATAAGAGAACGGAGTTGAGCTTTCCTCAGCTATGCATAATGAAGGCAAATTATTTGTCTACTTTATTACTTAATCATGACACTGTAGAGGTGGAGCAGCTTGAGGTATCAGAAGACCCTAATATTTGTATTTATTAAGGATCCTCATTTTCCCCAAGGATCCCTACTCTTCCTGGGGCAGTTATATACAATAAAAAATATTACAGTACATTCCATAACACTTTACCCAATACATTTAGTGTGTTCCCTCAGGCCACTACTCCACTATCACATATTTATAATACAACATCCATGTGTATGTGTGTGTCTTATGTGTATATCACTAACACACAAGCCCCCAAAGCAGAAACCCCTACTCCAGACACCCTCACCACAGAGGAACCCAGACGAAACCCTCCACCACAGGAGCAGGTAGTCACTAATATAGAGGAGGATAAGTAGGAGGTAGGTCCGGTCCATAGTTACCGTGCTGGAGGATGAAAAGGAAGGGAGAGATGCACCATTTCCCAAGAAAGCCTTGACTACCGTGGCCTGTCTTCCCATTTCTTGCTCCTGCTCAGCCTCCCTCCAGAAGTATCTCCTCCACCAATGTTCCTTTCAGAGGAACTGCACTAGCCAAGAGAGGGAGCCAGAGGCACCCCCAGCCCTAGGAAACATCACCACCCCGTCACAGCAGTTTCCCATCATCCCCATGGCCATCCAGACCCCCGAGCAGCCCCACACTCAGGGGGAACAGTCCCAGGAGAGAGCGCCCAGCTCAGCGTCCGGGGGAGAGGGGAGCATGGCCCACTGACACCCCACCTGGATTCCAGCCAGACCTCCACCCTGCCCGGACCCAGCTCCATTGACACCTCCTCCAAAGACCTACCTGGCAAGAAGCACCCCGTCACCGTTGCAGAGATGAGCCGGGAGGAGTACAGACGGCCTGCTCCCATTTTTTCCACCAGCACCTCTAGCACCAGTGGCCCATTGGAGCAGAGTTGGGGAGCTTCTCTAGAGGAGAGACCCTGTCTGGAGGTCCAGCCTGCAGAACAAAACAACTTCCCGGTCATCCACACCCCACGTGGCCCATCCACCCCCCCCCCCCTTTAAAATAAGTTGTGGGTTGTTTTAAATCACATTGCCTACTGTCAAAGGGAAAGGCAGCGAGCACGGCAAATACCAAATAGATTGTCAGTGAAAAGTAGAGGCCTAGCCAGGAATATCGCAATATTTCAAAATACAATCGCTGGATAGCATAGTTTGGAAAGCAAATGGCTATTGCTGTAAAGAGAAGACAATTAAATTTAGTAATCAAAATTCTCAACTTAATTCAGCGAGCAACAGTATATCTTATTGGCACCAGTTGAGAGCCATCGGCCATTACCCGATAAGTGCGCACACTGCGCATATTCACTCTTTATCATTGTTGGCTCAGTGCCACTTAGTTTTTGGACAATATTTTCCTTCAGCAGTTTAGATGGACATCATATTCTATTTGTGTTTTCCCTTCTCACAGTGCCTTCAGAAAGTACTCGCACCAATTGACTTTTTCCAAATGTTGTTTGTTGTATTACAGCCTAAATTTTAAATGAATTAAATTGAGATTTTTTTGTCACTGGCCTAAGCACAATACCCCATGATGTCAAAGTGGAATTATGTTTCTCTACATTTTACTAATTAATAAAAAAAATTAAAAGCTAAAATGTCTTGAGTCAATAGGTATTCAACCTCCTGTTTTGGCAAGCCTAAAAAAGTTCAGGAGTAAAAAATGTCTCAATAATAGTGTTTAACATTATTTTTGAATAACAACCTCATCTCTGTACCCCACACATACAATTATCTGTAAGGTCCCTCAGTTGAGTAGTGAATTTCAAACACAGATTCAACCACAAAGACCAAGGAGGTTTTCCAATGCCTCACAAAGAAGGGCACCTATTGGCAGATACATTTTTTTTTAAATTGAAGAAAAAAAAGCCGACATTGAATATCCATTTGAGTGAAGAAAAAGAATGCACCTCTTAGGGTCCCCAGGACCGTGTTTGGGAAACGCTGAGTTACTTAGTTTAATGGCTGTGATTGGAGAAAAGTGAGGATGGATTAACAACATTGTAGTCACTCCACAATACTAACCTAATTGACAGTGTGAAAAGAAGGAAGCCTGTACAGAATAAAACATATTCCAAAACATGCATCCTGTTTGCAACAAGGCACTAAAGTAATACTTCAAAAACTATAATATCCATAAATACTTACTCAGTGTATTTGTAATGCCACCATGTGGCGCCATTTTACTGTTACATTTTTCCCCCAACGTTTGGATATTAGTTTTATGCCAAAGTATTTAACTTCTAATGCGTTTGATATTGTATTCATCACATTTATTACTCCATGTACTGCAGTGTGAAATCTAACATTGTTCTAAACTTTGATGTCAACGTGCTCAGATAAAAAAAAAAAATAATAATAATAATAACCTGCATCATATATCTGCATGTTAGGATGTCCTTTGTACAATGTACAGTTGAAGTCAGAAGTTTACCATAGCCAAATACATTCCAACTCAGTTTTTCACAATTCCTGACATATAATCATAGTAAAAATTCCCCGTCTTAGGTCAGTTAGGATCACCACTTTATTTTAAGAATGTGAAATGTCAGAATAATAGTAGAGAGATTATTTATTTCAGCTTTTATTTCTTTCATCACATTCTCAGTGGGTCAGAAGTTTACATACACTCATTTAGTATTTGGTAGCATTACCTTTAAATTGTTTAACTTGGGTCAAACGTTTCGGGTAGCCTTCCACAAGCTTCCCGCAATAAATTGGGTGAATTATGGCCCATTCCTCCTGACAGAGCTGGTGTAACTGAGATAGGTTTTTAGGCCTCCTTACTCGCACATGCTTGTTCAGTTCTGCCCACAAATTTTGGTCAGGTCTTTGTGATAGCCACTCCAATACCTTGACTTTGTTGTCCTTAAGCCATTTTGCCACAACTTTGGAAGTTTGCTTGGGGTCATTGTCCATTTGGAAGACCCATTTGCGACCAAGCTTTAACTTCCTGACTGACGTCTTGAGATGTTGTTTCAATATATCCACCACATTTTTCTCCCTCATGATGCCATCTATTTTGTGAAGTGCACCAGTCCCTCCTGCAGCAAAGCACTTCCACAACATGATGCTGCCACCCTCGTGCTTCACGGTTGGGATGGTGTTCTTCGGCTTGCAAGCCTCCCCCTTTTTCCTCCAAACATAACAATGGTCATTATGGCCAAACATTTCTATTTTTGTTTCATGGGGCCAGAGGACATTTCTCCAAAAAGTACAATCTTTGTCCCCATGTGCAGTTGCAAACTGTAGTCTGGCGTTTCTAATGGTGGTTTTTGAGCAGTGGCTTCTACCTTGCTGAGCGGTCTTTCAGGTTTTGTCGATATAGGACTCGTTTTACTGTGGATATAGATACTTTTATACCTGTTTCCTCCAGCATCTTCACAAGGTCCTTTGCTGTTGTTCTGGGATTGATTTGCACTTATCGCACCAAAGTACGTTCATCTCTAGGAGACAGAACGCGTCTCCTTCCTGAGCGGTATGACGGCTGCATGGTCCAATGGTGTTTATTCTTGTGTACTATAGTTTGTACAGATGAACGTGGTACCTTCAGGCATTTGGAAGTTGCTCCTAAGGATGATCCAAACTTGTAGAGGTCTACAATTCTTTTTCTGAGGTCTTGGCTGATTTCTTTTGATTTTCCCATGATGTCAAGCAAAGAGGCACTGAGTTTGAAGGTAGGCCTGGAAATACATCCACAGGTACACCTCCAATTGACTCAAATTATGTCAATTAGCCTATCAGAAGCTTCTAAAGCCATGACATAATTTTTTTGAATTTTCCAAGTTGTTTAAAGACACAGTCAATTTAGTGTATGTCAACGTCTGACCCACTGGAATTGTGATAGTGAATTATAAGTGAAATAATCTGTCTGTAAATAGTTGTTAGAAAAATGACTTGTGTCATGCACAAAGTAGATGTCCTAACCGACTTGCCAAAACTATAGTTTTTATACTATGGTTGAAAAACAAGTTTAAATGAATCCAACCTAAGTGTGTGTAAACTTCTGACTTCAACTGTATGCACTAATCATCAGATACATTTGTACATGTTTTGGAAATAACATATGCTTGGTTTTACCTACAGTAAGTACCAATTTCAGTTCATCAAAGGCTTTCCTCACAGCAATAAGGGCAGATTAGAGCTCTGAACTAGCCTGGTCAGCCGTGGGGACAGTAGCATACGCAATACTGTCATCTTTAAAAAATTTTTTTTTTTTTTACAGATGAACAATATTGGTTTATGTAAAAAAATAAAAAAATTTAAAGCACTGGACCAAGAATCAATCACTGGGGACACCCTTTGTTATGTCCAGAAAACCTTATTGTACATCGGTAAATACACACTGCATTCTGTACGTTAAATAGTTTTCAAACCAGCTACACGCAGGCTGATTCTGCCAATTGAGGAAATCCTCAGAATAAGTAATGAGTGACCCACTGTGTCAAAAGCCTTAGACAGGTCAATAAAAATGGCTGCACAATGTTTCTTCCTATTCATACAATTTAATAACATCATTGGTGCTTTGGTCTGAAACCCGACTGATGATCATTTAGAATACATTTTGTATTTAAAGCGGCAATCAGCACGAGAAAACATAGTGGCCTCCCCACCCCTGGGTCGTAAAAATCTGAGTGTTGGGGCTGGAGAAATGTAATTACTCTCAAATTCATAGAACTATGGATTCAAGGATTGACCATCCGTCACACAAGCCTTCGCCTTGGCTCCCCCTTCTGTCCTGCCGAACCTACTGCTGGCAAACGCCCTTCACTGACTCTCATATATACACATATACACATATATATATATACAGTGCCTTGCGAAAGTATTCGGCCCCCTTGAACTTTGCGACCTTTTGCCACATTTCAGGCTTCAAACATAAAGATATAAAACTGTATTTTTTTGTGAAGAATCAACAACACTTGGGACACAATCATGAAGTGGAACGACATTTATTGGATATTTCAAACTTTTTTTTAAAATCAAAAACGGAAAAATTGGGCGTGCAAAATTATTCAGCCCCCTTAAGTTAATACTTTGTAGCGCCACCTTTTGCTGCGATTACAGCTGTAAGTCGCTTGGGGTATGTCTCTATCAGTTTTGCACATCGAGAGACTGAAATTTTTTCCCATTCCTCCTTGCAAAACAGCTCGAGCTCAGTGAGGTTGGATGGAGAGCATTTGTGAACAGCAGTTTTCCGTTCTTTCCACAGATTCTCGATTGGATTCAGGTCTGGACCTTGACTTGGCCATTCTAACACCTGGATATGTTTATTTTTGAACCATTCCATTGTAGATTTTGCTTTATGTTTTGGATCATTGTCTTGTTGGAAGACAAATCTCCGTCCCAGTCTCAGGTCTTTTGCAGACTCCATCAGGTTTTCTTCCAGAATGGTCCTGTATTTGGCTCCATCCATCTTCCCATCAATTTTAACCATCTTCCCTGTCCCTGCTGAAGAAAAGCAGGCCCAAACCATGATGCTGCCACCACCATGTTTGACAGTGGGGATGGGTGATGAGCTGTGTTGCTTTTATGCCAAACATAACGTTTTGCATTGTTGCCAAAAAGTTCAATTTTGGTTTCATCTGACCAGAGCAGAACTTCTTCCACATGTTTGGTGTGTCTCCCAGGTGGCTTGTGGCAAACTTTAAACAACACTTTTTATATCTTTAAGAAATGGCTTTCTTCTTGCCACTCTTCCATAAAGGCCAGATTTGTGCAATATATGACTGATTGTTGTCCTATGGACAGAGTCTCCCACCTCAGCTGTAGATCTCTGCAGTTCGTCCAGAGTGATCATGGGCCTCTTGGCTGCATCTCTGATCAGTCTTCTCCTTGTATGAGCTGAACGTTTAGAGGGACGGCCAGGTCTTGGTAGATTTGCAGTGGTCTGATACTCCTTCCATTTCAATATTATCGCTTGCACAGTGCTCCTTGGGATGTTTAAAGCTTGGGAAATCTTTTTGTATCCAAATCCGTCTTTAAACTTCTTCACAACAGTATCTCGGACCTGCCTGGTGTGTTCCTTGTTCTTCATGATGCTCTCTGCACTTTTAACGGACCTCTGAGACTATCACAGTGCAGGTTCATTTATACAGAGACCTGATTACACACAAGTGGATTGTATTTATCATCATTAGTCATTTAGGTCAACATTGGATCATTCAGAGATCCTCACTGAACTTCTGGAGAGAGTTTGCTGCACTGAAAGTAAAGGGGCTGAATAATTTTGCACGCCCAATTTTTCAGTTTTTGATTTGTTAAAAATGTTTGAAATATCCAATAAATGTCGTTCCACTTCATGATTGTGTCCCACTTGTTGTTGATTCTTCACAAAAAAATACAGTTTTATATCTTTATGTTTGAAGCCTGAAATGTGGCAAAAGGTCGCAAAGTTCAAGGGGGCCGAATACTTTCGCAAGGCACTGTATATATACACACACACACACACACACACACACACACACACACACACACACACACACACACACACACACACACACACACACACACACTCCCTCTGCCATTTGTAGGTCATTGTAAATGTTACTTGTTTTCCTGAAAGGAGTCTCTCCTACTATTTCCCGAGTACATTATATTTTGCACTTTGGGTTCGCCCTGTGCCTTTTTGTTAATGAAGATACATTTTGAGCACAACAGCGTTTGGGTTTCGTCCCGCTTTGATCTATGGTGCTTAAATAAATTCAGTAGTTCTAAATCTGCGACTGACTCCTCTTTACACCAGTGACAATCCAATTATAAACTCAGCAACAACAAAAAAACATACCTTTTTCAGGACCCTGTCTTTCAAAGATAATTCGTAAAAATTAAAATAACTTCAAAGATCTTCATTGTAAAGGGTTTTAATACTGTTTCCCATGCTTGTTCAATGAACCACAAACAATTAATGAACATGCACCTATGGAACGGTCGCTAAGACACTAACAGCTTACAGACAGTAGGCAATTAAGGTCATAGTTATGAAAACTTAGGACACTAAAGAGGCCTTTCTACTGACTCTGAGAAACCCCAAAAGAAAGATACCCAGGGTTCCTGCTCATCTATGTGAAGGTGCCTTAGGCATGCTGCAAGAAGGCATGAGGACTGCAGATGGGGCCAGGGCAATAAATTGCAATGTCCGTACTGTGAGACACCTAAGACAGTGTTACAGGGAGACAGCACGGACAGCTGATCATCCTCGCAGTGGCAGACTACGTGTAACAACATCTGCACAGGATCGGTTTATCCGAACGTCACACCCGCGTGACAGGTACAGGATGGCAACAACAACTTACTGAGTTACACCAGGAATGTACAATCCCTCCATCAGTGTTCTGACTGTCTGCAATAGGCTGAGAGAGGCTGGACTGAGGGCTTGTAGGCCTGTTGTAAGACAGGTCCTCACCAGACATCACAGGCAACAACGTCACCTATGGGCACAAACCCACCGTCGCTGGACGTCGCTGGACCAGACAGGATTGGTAAAAAGTGCTCTTCACTGACGAGTAGCGATTTTGTCTCACTTGGGGTGATGGTTGGATTCACATTTATCGTTGAAGGAATGAGCATAACACCGAGGTCTGGACACAGGAATGTCAGTGTTCTGCCATGGCCAGCGAAGAGCCCAGATCTCAATTCCATTGAGCACGTCTGGGACCTGTTGGATCGTAGGGTGAGGGCTAGGGCCATTCCCCCCAGAAATGTCCAGGAACTTGCAGGTGCCTTGGTGGAAGATTGGGGTAACATCTCACACCAAGAACTGGCAAATCTGGTGCAGTCCACGAGGAGGAGATGCACTGCAGTACTTAATGCAGCTGGTGAACACACCAAATACTGACTGTTACTTTTGATTTTGACCCCTCCCCTTTGTTCAGGGACACCTTATTACATTTCTGTTAGTCACATGTCCGTGGAACTTGTTCAGTTTGTGTCTCAGTTGTTGAATCTTATGTTCATACAAATGTTTACACGTTAAGTTTGCTGAAAATCTCCAATGTCTAGAGGTGAAAAATGAAGTTCTGAACAGTCTCTACAGGTTTATGAAGTCTTGACTTTGTCCGACAGTATGCCAGTATTTCTTTGGCAGTGAAGTGCCAGATCATTGCACATGTGTTTGCCTCCCGGTGATATTCCACGTCTTGTCAAGAGAGGATCAGTGTTCATAGAAAAACAACTAGAGGTTATCAGACCCTTACTGACACTGGTTTAATAAACCTTTCACTCTCATGGAATGTGGTGTTCCTTTATTCAAGTCCTCTCACAAACCCATCAGCCTTAATCCAATAGTTTTTTTTATACTGGACATAAGTATTGTAACGGACAAAATAATCTGTACATTGTGTCCCAGTGAAGGGTGGTCCATTTTACTCAGGAGTACCTTTTAGTTCCCAAATCCAAAGTGTACAACACAAGGAGCGTCACTGCTCATTCTGCAGCCCTTATATAGTGGCCCATCAACTTAAATAATATATTTATTTTTTCCCCGCTTGGAAATACATACTGCACCGTAAACAATTATGTACATTGTGTCATATAAAAAAAAAGTGGGGGGTGGTACAGTCTACTCAGGTGCTCTTCTAGTTTCCAAAACACAGAGGAGTATTGCTGCTCATTTTGCAGCCCTTAAAATTCTCAGTCAGCTTTAATGCAGTACTTCAATGCTATTGCTGGCATTTATAAATGGGGTGCAACTCATTATTGGGAAGGTGTTCCGAATGTGTACACTCAGTGCCTTCAGAAAGTATTCAGACCCCTTGACCTTTTCCACATTTTGTTACGTTACAGCCTTATTCATCAATCTACACACAATACCCCATAATGACAAAGCAAAAACAGGTTTTTAGAATGTTAATTGCTAATTTATTAAAACAAAAAACTGAAATATCACAATTACATAAGTATTCAGACCCTTTACTGATACAGCATTCAGACCCTTTACTGATACAGCATTGAGTCTTCCTGGGTATGATCTTATGTTTAACAGTGAGAATCGCAGAATGGTGAATTTACTAAATGACTGAGAGTTTGACTGTTATGTTAGGTTGCTTCTTGTGTAAATATTTTCTGTCTGGATTTTAATGATTTGTATGTCAGACCCTGCACCCACTGCACCCAGTGCCTCCAACCCCCTGAGCATCAACGTCTCTGGGCTGGGCAACGGTGTGTTTGGTAGCCCTGGCATGCAGAGTCTGATGCAGCAGATCTCTGAGAACCCCCAGCTGATGCAGAACATGCTGTCTGCACCCTACATGCCAGCAGCATACCGCCCTACATGCAAGCAGCATACCACCCTGCATACTGCTGCTGGCTTGCTTCTGAAGCTAAGCAGGGTTGGTCCTGGTCAGTTCCTGGATGGGAGACCAGATGCTGCTGGAAGTGGTGTTGGAGGGCAAGTAGGAGGCACTCTTCCCTCTGGTCTAAAAAAAAAGATCCCAATTCCCCAGGACACTGCCCTGTGTAGGGAGCCGTCTTTCGGATGGGATGTTAAACGGGTGTCCTGAATCTGAGGTCATTAAAGATCCAATGGCACTTATCGTAGGGGTGTCCTGGCTAAATTCCCAATCTGGCCCTCAAACCATCACTATCCCCTAATAATCTCCAGTTTACAATTGGCTCATTCATCCCTCTCCCCTGTAACTATTCCCCAGGTTGTTGCTGCAAATGAGACCGTGTTCTCAGTCAATTTACCGGGTAAAATAACAGATAAATAAATAATAAAATGATGTTACAAGCTTGGCACACCTGTATTTGGAGAGTTTCTCCCAATCTCTGCAGATCCTCTCAAGCTCTGTAAGGTTGGATGGGGAGCGTTGCTGCACAGCTATTTTTGATCAGGTTCAAGTCTGAGCTCTGGCTGGGCCACTCAAGGACATTCAGAGACTTGTCCCAAAGCCACTCCTGCGTTGTCTTGGCTGTGTGCTTAGGGTCATTGTCCTGTTGGAAGGTGAACCTTCACCCCAGTCGGAGGTCCTGAGTGCTCTGGAGCAGGTTTTCATTAAGGATCTCTCTGAATTAGCAATGCTGGAATGCATTTCAATCAACAGGTGTGCCTTGTTAAAACTTAATTTGTGGACTTTATTTCCTTCTTAATGCGTTTGAGCCAATCAGTTGTGTTATGACAAGGTAGGGGTGCTATACAGAAGATAGCCCTATCTGGTAAAAGACCAAGTCCATATTATGGAGAGAACAGCTCAAAATAAGCAAAGGGAAATGACAGTCCATCATTACTTTGAGACATGAAGGTCAGTCAATCTGGAACATTTCAAGAACTTTGAACGTTTCTTCGAGTGCAGTCGCAAAAACCGTCAAGCGCTATGATGAAACTGGCTCTCATGAGGACCACCACAGGAAAGGAAGACCCAGAGTTACCTTTGCTGCAGAGGATAAGTTCATTAGAGTGAACTGCACCTCAGATTGCAGCCCAAATAAATGCTTCACAGCATTCTGCAGTGATACGCCATCAAATCAAACTTTATCTGCCACATGCGCCGAATACGTAGTATAGACTTTACCGTGAAATGCTTACTTACAAACCCTTTACCAACAGTGCAGTTCAAGAAGAAGAAAATATTCACCAAGTAGGCTAAAATAAGAAGTAGTAATAAAAAGTAACACAAGAATAATGAGGTAAATTGTCCGGTGGTGATTTTTATGAATTGTTCAGCAGTCTAATGGCTTGGGGATAGAAGCTGTTGAGGATGCCTTTCGGACCTAGACTTGGCGCTCCGTTACTGCTTGCCGTGCGGTAGCAGAGAAAGCAGTCTGACTTTGGTGGCTGGAGTCTCTGACAATTTTATGGGCTTTCCCCATCTGGTTTGCGCTTGGTGGGACTATCATTTGTTATTCAACAGGACATTGACCCAACACACCTCCAGGCTGTGTAAGGGCTATTTGACCAAGAAGGAGACTGATGGAGTGCTGCATCAGATGACCTGGCCTCCACAATCACCCGACCTCAACCCAATTCAGATGGTTTGGGATGAGTTGGACCTCAGACTGAAGGAAAAGCAGCCAACAAGTGCTCAGCATAAGTGGGAACTCCTTCAAGATCGTTGGAAAGGCATTCCTCATTTTAATTTTACCTTTATTTAACCAGGCAAGTCAGTTAAGAACACATTCTTATTTTCAATGACGGCCTGGGAACAGTGGGTTAACTGCCTGTTCAGGGGAAGAACGACAGATTTGTACCTTGTCAGCTCAGGAGTTTGAACTCACAACCTTGCGGTTACTAGTCCAACGCTCTAACCACTAGGCTACCCTGCAGCTCATGAAGCTGGTTAAGAGGATGCCAAGAGTGTTCAAAGCTGTCATTAGGGCAAAAAGTGGCTACTTTGAAGAATTTTAAATATATTTTGATTTGTTAACACTTTTTTGGTTACTACATTTGATTCCATGTGTTTTTTCATCAATCAAAATCAAATGTATTTATGAAGCCCTTTTTACATCAGCCGATGTCACAAAGTGCTATACAGAAACACAGCTTAAAACCTCAAACATCAAGCAATGCAGATGTAGAAGCACGGTGGCTAGGAAAAACTCCCTAGAAAGGCCAGAACGGTTGAGCATTCCTTCAGCATTTCCCCCCAGAAGCCATGAGAAAGTTGTCCGGCTGCGGGGACCGTGTGAGGGGATTTATACTACTATCTGTACTTACTGGTGGCACAGACGGTGTTTCATCCTTCTCTACACTGAAATCACCCTTGCCTAACGATTGCGTCTGAAGCTGGGCTTGCAGCACTTCTATCCTCGCCATAATTTTGGTCGTTCTCCTGTATATTATGAGTACAGCGACTGCAATTAGAAGGCATCATGTTAATGTTACTACTTAGCTTCAGCTGGTGGAGGTCGTGTAGAACAATGTCCAGAATATATATTTTTAAATATATCATTACGCACACCTGCGCCTCATTGGACCCACCTGAACTCTATCATTATTTGATTGCTTCCCCTTTATCTGTCTGTTTGTTCCCTGTGTCAGCATTGATGTTGTTACTTTGTCCACTCCAGACACTGTTCCTGTCCTGTTTCATGTCTATTATTTATTAAATGTTCTCCCGATCTCCATTGTCGAGCCTGACAAAATAAATATTGCAGTCAGAGTGTAGTATAATTGCAGTTCAGCAATTACTGTGTCCAAAATACCACAGTCGAGTGCAGTTTCAATGCAATTATCCCCATAGAATTTTTATATATATATTTTTTACCCACGCACTGCTACTGGACATGGCACAGGTCTCTTTTTTTAAGCCCATAACCATGCGTGTGAGGCGAATACTTTTGTTTCAAAGTAGATGTAATAGTTTTGATGTCTTCACTATTTTTCTACAATGTAGAAAATAGTAAAAATAAAGAAACCCTTGAATGAGTAAGTGTGTCTAAACTTTTGACTGGTACTGTAGCTAGATGTAGAAGGCCTAAGGTTAATAAGGTATTTCTGCTTTTTATTTGTAATAAATCAGCAAAAATGTCTAAAAACCTGTTTTTGCTTTGTCATTACAGTGTTGTGTGTGGATTGATGAGGAAAAAATATTTTCATCCAATTTAGAATAGGGCTATAACTTAACAAAATATTGAAAAAAGTAAAGGGATCTGAATACTTTCCGAATGCACTGTATACTCTGAAACTGGTATGTATCGGCATGTACTGACATAGCAATAAGAACCTATGACATGTCCAGATGAAAAATACATCAACTGAACTCTAACCGTTACAAGTACACTTATGTGGTTAAGGACAAACTAACACATGGTTGGGAAGTCCAGGGTGGAGACTTGTCCTTGTAGCAAGGGCCCAGTGGTTAGTTGTGTTGAGGTGGTGCAGAGTCCTTTTGATCTGTTGTCTCTGCACCCCTGTGAACTGAAGCAGAGACTGTGTTGGGGGTTAAGGCGTCCATGGAAACAGGATGCACCTGAGCTCAATTTCGATTGAGGGTCTGAATACTTTTATGTAAATGTGATATTTCTGTTTTTTATCTGTAATATTTTTTTTACATCTAAAAACCTGTTTTCGCTTTGTCATTATGGGGTATTGTGATGTCATTATGGGGTATTGTGATGTCATTATGGGGTATTGTGATGTCATTATGGGGTATTGTGATGTCATTATGGGGTATTGTGATGTCATTATGGGGTATTGTGTGTAGACTAACGAGGGGGGGGAAAAAATCTATTTTTTAAGAAAGCTGTAACGCAACAAAACCTGGCAAAAGTCAAGGGGTCTGAATACTTTCCAAATGCACTGTATATCATGGGAGCAAGGTATATGTATAAACAGGGAATACCCTCACGAAAAAAATATTGCAGTTAGAGTGTTGTATAACTACAGTTCCGCAAATCTGCGTCGAAAATACCACAGTCGGGTGCAGTTACTGCACTTTTACTGCAGTTTCAAAACGGCAATCTTTTTTTGTAAGGTTAGAGCAAACAAAGTAATTATCCTGCTGGACATGGTACGTGTCTTCTTTTTTTCAGTCCCTTAATCATGTGTGTGAGGTGAATACTTTTGTTTCAACGTTTCTTTGTTAAGACTACCAACAATCACGCGATTGCACCCTTCTCTCAAATCCTGCGACCAGTTATTTAAAAAATCAACTCCCTCAACCGGGATCGATCAACTTCACGTGTTTCTGCTTCGGACCAGAAAAGGCTACAAGGACACGCCTGATGCCCAAACCGATAGTTCATTTAAGAATGTATTAAAATTAGGTGCTAGGGTCAGGGTTAGGTTAAGAGTGATTTTTACGTGTTTGGTAGTTGGTTTAAGCGTAAACTGTGTCCATAGTCTCTCCCCTTCACCAGCCACCATTGATTGAGAAAACACTCTTTTCACACCACTTCGATACCGATGTGATTTTTTCGTAGGTTGGGGTAATTAATGTAGCAGGTTAAGGGTAGGAAACGGGTTAGGGTCAGCGAAAATGCAGTAACCTGCTATAAAAATCACTTCGTTTAGAAGTGTCGGGAAGTGTCCCATCTTTGATAAGGCCGTGGGACGGGAGTGTCGGTGTGTGTTGTCCAGCAGATGGCGCCAAACCACAGACAACGAGGGTCGCTACCATGACAACCGCTCTAACTTTGGTACGGTGAAGTTTGTTGTTGGGTGTGAGTCAGTGAAGCCGCTTTTGTCGACCGAAATGGAACCACTGCCAGCTTCATTTTACGGGAACATGTGTAAAAGAAACCCAGTAATATCAGCGTTTGATGGAGACATAAAAAAGTGTATGTCATTTATGAAACGAATTAGTACTTTGCCAACCTACGACCACAACTCATACGCAAGAGGGTGAGACATTTCCTGGCTGTATCCCAATCAAGTGTCACGTTAGCTAACGGCTATCTTATTCTTGTTTGAAAACTAGGCCTAACGTTAGCTAGCTAGCTAGCAGTAACTTCAGTTTACGTGCAAGCTAGCAGCCTGATGTGTGAATTTCTCCAGCCAGAAGAAGACTGGCCACCCCTCATAGCCTGGTTCCTCTCTAGGTTTCTTCCTAGATTTTGTCCTTTCTAGGGAGTTTTTCCCAGCCACCGTGCTTCTACATTGCTTGCTGTTTGGGGTTTTAGGCTGGGTTTCTGTATAGCATTTTGTGACATCTGCGGATGTAAAAAGGGCTTTAGAAATACATTTGATTAGATTTTTTCTCCCCAATGTATGTAGTGCCAAAACTCTGTTTGAAATATGGAACAAGTACAAACCTCGACTACCAACCAACTACTATGAAGAACACATGCTGCAAATGGCAGATTTTCTTTTTGGCATCAAGGTTTGTTTGAATTCCCTTCTTCTCTCTCTCTCTCTCTCTCTCTCTCTCTCTCTCTCTCTCACTCTCTCACTCTCTCACTCACTCACTCACTCACTCACTCACTCACTCACTCACTCACTCACTCACTCATTCACACTCACACTCACACTCACACACACATACACACAGAGCTACATATATTTGATTTGACCACAAGGATTCCCCGCCACACCCAATCTATTGTATTACTATCTTCTTTGTTAGTTCAAGCTCAGTTTTTTTCTCTCCAGTTATACAGGCTGGGTCTATGGCAGGGCTACTGTCGCTACCTGCAGCAGTTCAGCACTGTGCCCTTAGAGGACATTAGGGATGTTGACCACTTCAAGACCTCCTTCTTCCCCAAGGGGTTCGACACAGACCAAGCCAAGCTGACGGTGAGGACAGTATTTGTGTGTGTGTGCTTATCTGTGTTCTCATGTGTGTATATGTTGTGTCTGTGGATCTGTGTTCAGAATGAAACAAAGCCGACAAGAACACACCTCACATAATGGGCTTGCCGTTTATGTTGTAATTTTTGTGACGGTCTCTATCCTCCACCTCTTTGTGTGTCTTACCTGTGTCCCTGTGGCCTGTGTGTCTGTTAGTTCCGGGCTCTGCAGGGCTGCTGCCTATGTGCCTTCCAGCTGGAGAGGGAAAGAGGGAGCCAGCCCACCCAGAAGGGGGTCCAGAGACTCCTCAGCATCCTGGGGTTTGTCAGGATCATGATGCAGGCCGTGCTTCCCCACGAACATCTCTGCTGGCTTCTTTACAATGGTACAGTAATACAGTAGCAATTACAGTGGTATAAGCAGTATGTTGGTTGAATCAATGTCTGAAGTTGTCAGTTGTGGTTCAGTGTTCTCTGTCTGTCTGTCTGTCTCTGTGTCTTTCTATCACTCTCTATCTTTCTCTCTCTTCAGGTTCACTCTATATCTACAACATCTGTAGATACCTGATGTCCATGAGCCGCGCTGCACAGGTACACAATCTAACAATTACATTTACTTCCATGGTGCATGTGATTGTTGGTAAATGCGTATGTTGTCCCTTCCTCCCCTCCAGGCTATGGAGTTCCTTCTGTGGGCCTGTATCTGTCTGGAGACCTCCATCCCCCTGATGACTGCCAGGTTCCTGGCCTGGAGGGCAACTCTGTACTGTGCTGTGTGCCAGTGTTACTATGACAGCCAAGCCAATGTTCAGGCAGAGGTGTTTGCACGACGAGCCCTGGGTAAAGTCAGTGAGCTGGGCAAGCTGGAAGAGATGAGTGGTCTACCTGCCACCACTGAGACTCAGAGAGCATACAAAGTGGCCACCATTAAGGTATGGGACAGGTTGATTCAAAACATTGCAAGTTTTGTGCAGTGTCTACCTACATACAGGTCCAAAAGGCATGATGCACTGTCTTTAGTAGGGATGTGACAAATGTAAAAAAAAAAAAAAAATGGGGGGGTTCATGTTGACCTATTGTAACTAATGGGGAGATTTTACCTCATGGCCTTAATTTTTATTTTTTTTATTTTACTAGGCAAGTCCGTTAAGAACAAATTCTTATTTTCAATGACTGCCTAGAAACAGTGGGTTAACTGCCTGTTCAGGGGCAGAACGACATATTTGTACCTTGTCAGCTCAGGGATTTGAACTTGCAGCCTTTCAGTTACTAGTACAACGCTCTAACCACTAGGCTACCCTGCCGCCCCATAATAGCAACGACACACATAAACTATGCCATGAAGACCAGATAAACAGGATTAAATAAAATGACTGGTACCCAGGCATGAATTACTATAATATACAGTGTATTCGGAAAGTATTCAGACCCCATGACTTCTTCACATTTTGTTAAGTTACTATTCTAAAATGTATTAAATAAAACATTTTCCTCATCATTCTACACACAATACCCCATAATGATAAGACAAAAGCAGGTTTTTAGACATTTTTGCAAATGTGTTACAAATAAAAAACTTAAATATCACATTTACATAAGGATTCAGACCCTTTACTCAGTACTTTGTTGAAGCACCTTTGGCAGTGATTACAGCCTCGAGTCTTCTTGGGTATGATGCTACAAGCTTGGCACACCCGTATTTGGGGAATTTCTCCCATTCTCTGCAGATCCTCTCAATCTCTGTCAGTCTGGATGGGGACCGTCGCTGCACAGCTATTTTCAGGTCTCCAGAGATGTTAGATCGGTTTGGGCCACTCAAGGACATTCAGAGACTTGTCCCAAAGCCACTCCGGTGCTGTCATTGCTGTGTGCTTAGGGTCGTTGTCCTGTTGGAAAGTGAACCTAAGCCCCAGTCTGAGGTCCTGAGTGCTCTGGAGCAGGTTTTCATCAAGGATCTCTCTGTAGGATCTCTCTCGTTCATCTTTTTCTCAATCCTGACTAGTCTCCCAGTCCCTTCCACTTGAAAAACATCCCTGAAGCATGAAGCTGCTACCACCATGCTTCAGCGTAGGGATTGGGCCTGCCAGGTGTCCTCCAAACGTGACACTTGGCATTCAGGCCAAAGAGTTCAATCTTGGTTTCATCAGACCAGAGAATCTTCTTTTTCATGGTCTGAGAGTCCTTTAGGTTCCTTTTGGCAAACTCCAAGCGGGCTGTCATGCGCCTTTTTCTGAGGAGTGGCTTCCGTCTGGCCACTCTACCATAAAGGCTTGATTGGTGGAGTGCTGAACTCTGGAGCTCTGTCAGAGTGACCATCTGGTTCTTGCTCACCTCCTCAACCCTTCTCCCCCGATTGCTCAGTTTGGCTGGGCGGCCAGCTCTAGGAAGATTCTTGGTGGTTCTAAACTTCTTCCATTTAAGAATGATGGAGGCCACTGTGTTCTTGGGGACCTTCAATGCTGCAGAAGTGTTTTGGTACCCTTCCCCAGAGCTGTGCCTCGACACAATCCTGTCTTGGAGCTCTATGGACAAATCATTTAACCTCATGGCTTGGTTTTTGCTCTGACATGCACTGTCAACTGCAGGACCTTATATAGACAGATGTGTGCCTTTCCAAATCATGTCCAATCAATTAAATTTACCACAAGTGGAGTCCAATCAAGTTGTAGAAACATCTCAAGGATGATCAATGGAAACAGGATGCACCTGAGCTCAATTTCGAGTCTCATAGCAAAAGGTGTGAATACTTATATAAATAAGGTCTTTCTGTTTTTTATTTGTAATACATTTGCAATAATTTCTATAAACCTGTTTTCGATTTGTCATTATGGAGTATTGTGTGTAGATTGATGAGGGAGAAAAATATTTTAATCCATTTTACAATAAGGTTGTAACTTAACAAAATATGGAAAATGTCAAGGGGTCTGAATACTTTCAGAATGCACTGTATACTCTGAAACTGGTAAGTATCGGCATGTACTGACATAGCAATAAGAACCTATCTGTTGTCTCTGCACCCGTGTGAACTGAAGCAGAGACTGTTGGGTGTTAAGGTGTCCGCATGCTTCCTTGCCGAATGCGGTCTAGAAGAGTTTGTTCATATATTATGACGACATTTTGTGACGTTTTGTTCGTTTCGGACTTTGGCAATTTTCCCTCTAAACTGCCGCGCAGACTGCCTCACAGAGGAAATATGAGCCTGCGCAGATAAGCGCAGTCTGTTTTAGAATAAGTCAACGGGTCTGAATACTTTCCAAATGCACTGGACTATAACCACATGAATGGTATTTTATTCTACTCACCTACAGCTAGCTACCATGGTGTTTAAACGGTCGGTGTATGAACCCAGGAGGAAACCTAAAGGCCTCTTCAGACACAAGCAGAAGAGTAACCTCAAGGAGATTCAGAGCGTAAGCACTGCTATTGTATCAATCTTTCAAAATCCTGCTTTATCCGGGTATTGTGAAAACAGCCTAGTACTCCAATTCTTAGTCATGTATTTCTCTCTCTTAGTTCAATTTCAGTGGGCTTTATTGGCATGGGAAACGTATGTTACATTGCCAAAGCAAGTGAAATAGTTAATAAACAAAAGTGAAATAAACAATAAAAAATGAACCGTAAACATTACACTCACAAACTAGTGTCTATATACAGGGTTGTGCTGATGTGCAAATAGTTCAAGTACAACAGGGAAAATAAATAAACATAAATATAGTTTGTTTTTAACTGGTTGACCTTTTTTTGTGGCAACAGGTCACAAATCTTGCTGCTGTGATTGTGCACTGGTATTTCACCCAATAGATATGGGAGTTGATCAAAATTGGATTTGTTTTCAAATTCTTTGTGGATCTGTGTAATCTGAGGGAAATATGTGTCTCTAATATGGTCATACATTTGGCAGGAGGTTAGGAAGTGCAGCTCAGTTTCCACATAATTTTGGGGGCAGTGTGCACATTGCATGTCTTCTCTTGAGAGCCAGGTCTGCCTTCGGCAGCCTTTCTCAATAGCAAGGATATGCTCACTGAGTCTGTGCATTAATTCATTTTGGGTCAGTCACGGTGGTCAGGTATTCTGCCACTGTGTACTCTCTGTTTAGGGCCAGATAGCATTCAGCATTCTTTGTCTAGACTCTTACATAGATGGGACGCTTCACGGCAGACTGGAACCACTTTAACTAGTTTATTTATCTATTTTTTATTTCACCTTTTTTTAACCAGGTAGTCTAGTTGAGAACAACTTCTCATTTACAACTGCGATCTGACCAAGAATAAAGCAAAGCAGTTCAACACATACAACAACACAGAGTTACACATGGAGTAAACAAAATATACAGTCAATAATACAGTATAAAAAAGTCTATATACAGTGTGTGCAAATGAGGTAAGATAAGGGAGGTAAGGCAATAAATAGGCCATGGTGGCGAAGTAATTACAATATACCAATTAAACACTGGAGTGATTGATGTGCAGAGGATGAATGTGCAAGTAGAGACAATGGGGTGCAAAGGAGCAAGATAAATAAATAAATACAGTATGGTGATGAGGTAGTTGGATGGGCTATTTACAGATGGGCTATGTACAGGTGCAGTGATCTGTGAACTAAGTAAGACGTCCTGTGTCTTTTCCATTTTGTTTGTAGCTAGCTACAGCTTGTTTACCTGTTGTGTCAAGCCACTACGGTTCACAATGACGGTGTGCAGAAAGTAGTCCATCCCAACTTTTTCCCACTGATCTTTGTCGATAGAACCTGCTAAATTCAGGGCAGCAATGTTGTTGAGAGCAGTAGAAACACTTTTGCAGTTCTTCATGGTTAACGTTATATCTTTTCAAAAAAGCCGAGTTAGACAGGATTATCTACACATTTTGAGCAGCTCATGCTTTAGACAGAAGCGTGCTACATGGCAGACCCATCCGAACTCATCTCTCAGCATGTCCAGCCCATCCATTATCTCAGCTAATCATGCCTAGCAGGAATGTTCATGTCTTTTTCTGTGGCTAAACAAACTAGGCTCATAATTTAACAATTGTATTTGTATTTACAGATGGCATAACATTTTGTTATTAAGACACATGAAAGGTCACATCTTCCAGAAGGCATTTCTGCCAAAAAATTGCATTTTGATAAAGATTTTTTTTCCTTCTCATTCAAATCACTTTCCTGTGAAGTAGAGACGTACGACTTACGCCTAGATTCTTGAAACGGTTCACACATAATTCCTCCTTTCACCATTTCCCTTCGCTTGTGGACTTCAGTACACAAGACATCAGCTCTCTGTGACCACCCGAAAAAACCATTCCAAGCCAAACCTTCATATGCTATTTGTATTAAACTTTTCAACTATTGTCTTTCTCTTTCTTTGGGTCAACTACTCAGCACATTTTATGCACTGTAGTGCTAGCTAGCTACTAGATTCATTCTTTGATCTTTTGATTGGGTGGACAACATGTCAGTTTATGCTGCAAGAGCTCTGATAGGTTGGAGGACGTCCTCTGGAAGTTGTCATAATTACTGTGTAGGTCTATGGAAGGGGATGAGAATCAAGAACCTCCTAGGCTTTGTATTGAAGTCAATGTCCCGAAGAAGGACAGAAGCTAGCTGTCCTCTAGCTACACCATGGTTCTACCCTACAGAGTGATGTTGAGGCTACTGTCGACCTTCAATGGAAAACAGTGTGTTTTAATCTATTATTTGGTGTAATTTTATCTAAAAATGATAAAAAATATATAAAAATGTTTCACTATTTACTATTTCTATTTAGGGCCAGATAACATTCCAATTTGCTCAGTTTTTTGGTTGATTCTTTCCAGTGTGTTGTAACGGTTTTCTAGGTGTGAAGGAGAGTCGGACCAAAATGCAGCGTGTAGATTGCGATCCATAATTTAATAAACAAACGTAACACGAATCTAAATACAAACACTACAAAAAACAATAAACGTAACGAAAACCGAAACAGCCTATACTTGTGTACACTAACACATAGACAGGAACAAGGACACTAAGGACAATCACCCACAAAACACTCAAAGAATATGGCTGCCTAAATATGGTTCCCAATCAGAGACAACGATAAACACCTGCCTCTGATTGAGAACCACTCCAGACAGCCATAGACCTTGCTAGATCACGACACTAGCTACAATCCCAATACATACCAAAACCCCAAGACACCACAATACAAAACCCCATGCCACACCCTGGCCTGACCCAATACATGATGATAAACACAAAATACTTCGACCAGGGCGTGACATGTGCCAAATAGTTATCTCTTTGCTTGCTTTGCTTTGGTTGGGTCTAATTGTGTTGCTGTCCTGGGGCTCTTTGGGGCCTGTTTGTGTTTGTGGTGGAATGTGTGGGCATCACTTCCTTTTAGGTGGTTATAGAAGTTAACAGCTATTTTCTGGATTCTGATAACTATAGTCCTAATATCTCGCTCTCTCACTCTCTCTCTCGCTTTCTCGTTCTCTCTCTTTTTCTCTCTCTATCTCCCCCTGTCTCCCCCTTCCCTCGCTCCTCTCTAGATGCCGTGGCCTCGAACCCCTACAGAGCGAGTGTTGATGGAGCTGTTTGAGGGGAACGCTGCCCAGTTCCTGGCGATAGTGGAAGCGCTGTGGGACACCTCCCGTCGCCCACTTCAGACAGGCATGCCCGAGGAGCCAGAGATACAGGAGGTCTCCCTGGAACTCATGTCTGCAGGCATCAGTATACTGTCTGGTTAGTATTCTACTTACATTACATTCGGCAACTATTCAGACCTCTTGATGTTTTCCACATTTTGTTATGTTACAGCCTTATTCCAAAATGGATTCAATAAAAAAATAAGCGATAACAGTCTTTTTGACATTTTTGCAAATGTATTAAAAAGAAAAAACATAAATAACTTATTTACATAAGTATTCAGACCTTTTCTATGAGACTTGAAATTAAGCTCAGGTGCATCCTGTTTCCATTGATCATCCTTGAGATGTTTCTACAACTTGATTGGAGTCTACTTGTGGTAAATTCAATTGATTGGAAATTATTTGGAAAGGCACACACATGTCTATATAAGGTTCCACAGTTGACAGTGCATGTCAGAGCAAAAACCAAGCCATGAGGTCGAAGGAATTGTCCATAGAGCTCCAAGGCAGGATTGTGTTGAGGCATAGATCTGGGGAAGGGTACCAAACATGTTTTGCAGCATTGAAGGTCCTCAGGAACACAGTGGCCTCCATCATTCTTAAATGGAAGAAGTCTGGAACCACCAAACTGAGGAATCGTGGGAAAAGGGCCTTGGTCAGGGAGGTGACCAAGAACCCGATGTTCACTCTGACAGAGCTCCAGAGTTCCTCTTGGAGATGGGAGAACCTTCCAGAAGGACAACCATCTCTGCAGCACTCCACCAATCAGGCCTTTATGGTAGAGTGGTCAGACGGATGCCACTCCTCAGAAAAGGCACATGACAGCCCACTTGGAGTTTGCCAAAAGGCACCTAAAGACTCTGAGACCATGAGAAACAGGATTCTCTGGTCTGATGGAACCAAGATTGAACTTTTTGGCCTGAATTCCAAGCATCACATCTGGAGAAAACCTGGCACAATCCCTAAGGTGAAGCATGGTGGTGGCAGCATCATGCTGTTGGGATGTTTATCAGCGGCAGGGACTGGGAGACGAGTCAGGATCGAGACAAAGGATGAACGGAGCGAAGTACAGAGAGATCCTTGATGAAAACCTGCTCCAGAGTATTCAGGTCCTCAGACTGGGGCAAAGGTTCGCCTTCCACAGCCATGACAACGAAGGAGTGGCTTCGTGACAAGTCTCAATGTCCTTGAGTGGCCCAGCCAGAACGCATAACTTTAACCCAATGAAACATCTCTGGAAGGACCTGAAAATAGCTGTGCAGCGATGCTCCCCGTCCATTTTTAATACATTTGCAAACATATCTAAAAAACGGTTTTTGCTTTGTCATTATGGGTTATTGTGTGTAGATTGAGTGGAATAAGGCTGTAACATAATAAAATAATACTTTCCGAATGCACTGTTTATAACCGTTATCCCGGTTAGTATCGTTGAGATTTAGAATCTATTTTGCAAGATAGATCCTTTAGCCCACACACTCATAGGCTAGCTTCATTAGACTCCACTTCAGTAGTCTCACAGTGGCTGTTGGAAAAGACTACCATTGATTGGACTGATTGAGATTGATGCCGTTTCCCTTCATTGTATGTTTAGGAATTGGAGGGTCCACTGAGCGATCCAGGGATGACAGTATCCCCACCTGTTTAAATGCAGTGACAGCCAACTTTACTCTGATGGACATGGCGGCTGCTGGTGAGAACTTTGGAGTACTGTCTTTCCATATTAGCTAGTATGGTGCTGAAGGTGAAGTTTACCCTAAAACCAAAATTGGCTTTTCCTAATGTTACACTGTCTGTTGGTATAAAACAACATGATCAGTCCACCCCTTCAAGCTATCGCCTAGTCATTTGAAGTATGCCCATCAAGCTTGTTTGTGTCTGAACAGGTAGCGAAACTCCAAGTTGGTTCATCAATAAACAAATTACATTGATCAAGTACACCAAATTATTATCCAACTCTGTGGTATTCTCAAGTATACAACAAGGAAACAGACCAATATTTAAAGTTTATTTTCAAAATTATTTTTTACCCTTTTTCTCTCCAATTTCATCACATCCAATTGGTAGTTACAGTCTTGTCCCATCGCTGCAACTCCTGTACGGACTCGGGAGAGGCGAAGGTCGAGAGACGTGCGTCCTCTGAAACAGGACCCAGCTAAGCCACACTGCTTCTTGACACAATGCCCGCTTAACCCGGAAGCCAGCCGCATGTGTCGGAGGAAGCACTGTACACCTGGCAACCGTGTCAGCATGCGTGCACTCGGCCCACCACAGAAGTCGCTAGAGCACGATGGGACAAGGACATTCCGGCCGGCCAAACCCTCCCCTAATCTGGACGATGCTAGGCCAATTGTGCGCCACCCCGTGGGTCTCTGTCGTCTGTGTCAGAGCCTGGACTCGAACCAGGATCTCTAGTGACACAGATAACACTGTGATGCAGTGCCTTAGACCCCTGCACAACTCGGGAGGCCGAAACAGGCCAATTTAAAAACGATTGAACTATATTGAGCTATTGAACTTGTGATTAGTGTGGTTGCGAAACAACACACCACTATTTGTCATACTTCAATTGCTTATTATCGTTATTATTCCCACCGCTACTCCTTCAGCTTTTATGCAAAATATACCATTTTAACTTTATATCGTGCAGAGAGGTTTAACTTGAGTTGCTTACATTTACATTTTTGATACTCATACTTTTTGAAATATAATCAGTTGAATATTCTAATTTTAACATGGAGGTCTACAGTGACCAAAAGATGCAACTACGACTGACCACAACCACACAACTACTGACCAGATCTACTGACCACACAACTACTGACCACAACTACTGATCGCAAGTACTGACCACAACCACACAACTACTGACCTCAAGTACTGACCACAAACACACAACTACTGACCACATCCACACAACTACTTACCTCAACTATTGACCACAACCACACAACTACTGACCACAACCACACAACTACTGACCATAATCAATGACGACAACCACACAACTACTGACCACAACCGCACCACTACTGATCACACAACTATTTAACCACACAACTCCTGACCACAACTACGGACCACAACCACTCACCACATCCATACTGTAGGTCCCAAAGAACCTGCAAAACAACCTTACAACTACTGACCACAACCACTCACCACATCCATACTGTCAGTCCCAAAGAACCTGCAAAACAACCATACAACTACTGACCACAACCACTCACCACATCCATACTGTAGGTCCCAAAGAACCTGCAAAACAACCTTACAACTACTGACCACAACCACTCACCACATCCATACTGTAGGTCCCAAAGAACCTGCAAAACAACCATACAACTACTGACCACAACCACTCACCACATCCATACTGTAGGTCCCAAAGAACCAGCAAAGCAACCATACAACTACTGACCACAACCACTCACCACATCCATACTGTAGGTCCCAAAGAACAACAACTACTGACCATAATCAATGACGACAACCACACAACTACTGACCACAACCGCACCACTACTGATCACACAACTATTTAACCACACAACTACTGACCACAACTACTGACCACAACCACTCACCACATCCGTACTGTAGGTCCCAAAGAACCACTACGGCTGCATCACTTGGAGTATTGGACATGGGAGGAGGAACTGGACGGAAAAGGACCCTGGGCTCAGCCTGGAGAATATCGCCGTCCCAAGGAAGAACTAGAGGCGGCTAAAGCAGAGAGGCGCTGGTATGAGGAGGCAGCACGGCGACGCGGATGGAAGCCTGAGAGTCGGCCCCAAAAATGTATTGGGGGGGTGCTTACAGGGAGTATGGCTATGCCAGGTAGGAGACCTGCGCAAACTCCCTGTGCTTACCGGGGGGCTAAAGAGACCGGGCAGGCACCGTGTTATGCTAGTGAGCGCACGGTGTCTCCAGTGCGGGTGCATAGCCCGGTACGGTTCATACCAGCCCTTCGTATTGGCCGGGCTAGAGTGGGCATCGAGCCAGGTAAGCTTGGGCAGGCTCACTGCTCAAGAGCTCCAGTGCGCCTGCACGGTCCGGTCTATCCAGAGCCACCTCCACACACCAGTCCTCCGGTAGCAGCTCCCCGCACCAGGCTTCCTGTGCGTGTCCTCGCTCCAGTATTACCAGTGCCCGCACCACGCATCAGGCCTACAGTGCGCCTCGCCTCTCCTGCTCTGTCGGAGTCTCCCGCCTGTTCAGCACAGCCAGAGCCTTCCTTCCCTCCTGCGCTGTCGGAGTCTCCCGCCTGTTCAGCGCTATCAGAGCCTTTCTTCTCTACAGCGCTGCCGGAGCCTCCTGCCTGTTTGAAGCAGCCTGAGCTGCCAGTCTGCAGGGTGCTGTCAGCCTGCATGGAGCAGTTAGAGCTGTCAGTCTGCATGAAGCAGCCAGAGCTGTCAGTCTGCAAGGAGCTGTCAGTCTGCAAGGAGCTGCCAGTCTGCAAGGAGCTGTCAGTCTGCAAGGAGCTGTCAGTCTGCAAGGAGCTGTCAGTCTGCAAGGAGCTGTCAGCCTGCATGGAGCAGTCAGAGCTGTCAGTCTGCAAGGAGCTGCCAGTCTGCAGGGAGCTGTCAGTCTGCAAGGAGCTGTCAGTCTGCAAGGAGCTGTCAGTCTGCAAGGAGCTGTCAGTCTGCAAGGAGCTGTCAGCCTGCATGGAGCAGTCAGAGCTGTCAGTCTGCAAGGAGCTGCCAGTCTGCAGGGAGCTGCCCCTCAGTTCCGGGCTGCCCCTCTGTTCCGGGCTGCCCCTCAGTCCCGAGCTGCCCCTCAGTCCCGAGCTGCCCCTCAGTCCCGAGCTGCTCCTCAGTTCTGTGGGGTTCTGGGTGAGGACTATTAGGCCATGGTCGGCGGCGAGGGTGGATTATCCCAGGACGCGAAGGGGAGGAACTATGACATTTATGTGGGGTCCACGTCCCGAGCTGGAGCCGCCACCATGGTCAGACGCCCACCCGGACCCTCCCTTTGGTTTTGAGGTGCGTCCGGGAGTCCGCACCTTGGGGGGGGGGGTTTCTGTCACGCCTTGGTCTTAGTATTTTGTGTTTTCTTTTATTATTTGTTTCTGGTGTCCTTTGACAGCTCTTTGGTCTTGGCCATAGTGGAGTTTGGAGTGTGACTGTTTGAGGTTGTGGACAGGTGTCTTTTATACTGATAACAAGTTCAAACAGGTGCCATTAATATAGGTAACGAGTGGAGGACAAAGGAGCCTCTTAAAGAAGAAGTTACAGGTCTGTGAGAGCCAGAAATCTTGCTTGTTTGTAGGTGACCAAATACTTATTTTCCACCATAATTTGCAAATAAATTCATTAAAAATCCCACAATGTGATTTTCTGGATTTTATTTTCTCCATTTTGTCTGTCATAGTTGAAGTGTACCTATGATGAAAATTACAGGCCTCTCTCATCTTTTTAAGTGGGAGAACTTGCACAATTGGTGGCTGACTAAATACTTTTTTGCCCCACTGTATATAGTGTATCTAAAAAATATAGGCCTATCACTATGTTAACTTCATTAGGGACCATCAATAAAAAGTATTTCAGCCAGCCGAGCAAGCACGCAAAGTATATTTTCAGTTTTCAGCAAAACACTGCTTGCCAGTGCTATAGAGGTGACCATTATTTAGATAAATAGTAGCAGCAGCCTCCTACACTATTGCTCTGCAACTGCTAGCCCGCGTTGAGCAGTGTGTGTTTGTTCCCAGGGGCCAGGGGAGAGAGGGAGGGAGGCGGTAGCCACGCTACTACAGCAGTCACAATGCGGTGAACTTAAAAACTACTAGGAATTGAAGGCAATTTCCACCTAAATGTGGCTTCTAGCAAGATATCTAAAATATGTGAATGTTGTCAATAATGACATTTGGTGATGGTATTAGTGGGTTGATTTGAATACATATGAAAAAATGATTTAATACTGGATATATGTTTTTTACTGACTGTAACTTGTCCTAATGGATACCAGAACTTCCTGGAAAAAAGTGACAATGTTGTTGAGAGGACTTTCCTGCTTTGCTTTGTACCCCCAGGGGAGAACAAGGTGTCTTTGGATGCAGCGGTGAAGTTTGTCAAGCTGCTGTTTCGATATGAGCAGTGGGACATGTTCTGTATCCTCTCTGACACACTGCAGCACACCGTACTGCCTGTAAGTCACAACACACCTCTACTGGTACTGGCTTCATACAATTATGTCGTATCAGTTACATACACAGTTGACTAACTAAGCCATACGTCTTCTGGATCTAGATCTATGAGATCAGCATATACTGGGTTAAAACATTTGGGTCAGAAGAATCGTTGTGTCCAGATAAAAATGGTCCTACTGTAGCAACTACTGTAATGCTTGTGGAGTGAGAATGGCTAGATTCCAGTTATAATACACAGTTATAATGTACGACTTGTGCGTGTGCGGACAGAGAATGGAGGGGAGGTCTTTCAGGAAGTCAGAGCTGGAGCTGAGGTTGCTGGACTCCATTGAGCGCCTCATGTCTACACAGAAGATCAGACTCAACACCAAGGACGACACTGTGTCTGGTACTGTAGCTGTCGATACTTCTGTCAACTAGCTGTAGAACTATTGAAATGGCATATAACAAAAGAGTGCTGGACAGTGATTTAAGATGTTGTGTGTTGTTGTGGTGTCTCCACAGAGAAGGACAGGCATCTGGGAGTGGTTATGAGTGAGGAGTTTGTTGGTCTGGTGCAGGCCTTATACAGCTGTGTCTGTGGTTCAGCTCAGGTTAGACAGTGCTTTATAGAATCCTATAGTATCTATCTATTCCATATTGAATCAGTGACTGCTTACTGAATACCTGTGTGTATCTTTCATCGTTGTATAGGACGTGCAACCTGACAGAGACCTGGTGATGGACATAGTGCTGTACCTCTGGTCTAAATGTAAGATCATTTTCCAGAGAGCCCAGGTTCGACACTGGGACCCTATACACTTCCTGGGCAAGATGGAGAACCTGGACAAGGTACAGTAGCTCTACACCAGGTTTTCCTAAACTTGGCATTGCTTGTACATACCCGTCTGGGGTACGCCAAACAAAAAAGTGATTCACATTTAAAAAAAAATAATAATAATATATATATTTTTTCAAACAATACATTTATATTTTCCAACAGGGATATACATTTGGAGGAGGTTTTTTTCTCACCTGAGTAGCCCCGTTTCACTGCCAAAAATACAATTAAGCGAAATAACAGCACAAAGTCAAATACAGGTAGCCTAGTCAAATAATGAACATCCAATCACATTAACCGTTACTCTCTCGCGGGAATTCCACTAACGGTCCATATGTAGCCAAATGTAGCTGCTGCTCATTCTGTTTGCTCTAAAATATATGAATTATTAAAAAAATATTTAAAATAAAGTAAGGCCCGCGTCCATAGAGACACATACCAGCTCTAGTAGTACTGATACTACCAGCAGTACTCCACTTGCACCTGTTGACGACACAAGTTGTTCTGCTTCCACGATCACATCCAATGCTAGCACTGACAGTTGTAAATCTGATGCAGCCGAAGAGCTACTGCCCCCTTACCCGGGAAAGCACCGAACAACAGACAGACGTTGGACCATCAAAGAGGCACCAATATGATGAGAACTACATTGATTTGGGCTTCACTTATATTGGGAGTAAGTGCCTTTCCTCAGCCACAGTGTTTTATATGTGTAAAAGTAATATCTCACAACTCAATGAAACTGTCACTCTTGCTCAGACATTTAGAAACAAAACATGCCAATTTGAAAAATAAGCCATAGGTGTTTTTTGAGCGAGAATTAAGATGACTTTAGAGTAGTAAGACATGTATAAAAGCAACAGATACCATTAATAAGAAGGGGCTAGAAGCATCTTATATGGTGAGCTGCCGAGTGGCTAAGACAGGCAAGCCCCATACTATTGTGGAGGACTTCATTCTTCCTGCTGCTGCGGATATGGCTGGTACAATGCTGGGGGAAAAGGCAAAAAAAAACTATACAATGTCTTCATCAAACAACACTGTTTCGCGACGCGTCATGGCAGAAGATGTTTTGAAACATTTATTGCTTCGCATACAAGCCAGTGAATTCTATGTGTTACAGCTGGATGAGTCAACAGACGTGGCGGGCCTGGCACAGCTCCTGGTATATGTCCGTTACGTTTATGGGGGGTCAATTAAAGAAGACATCCTCTTCTGTAAACCACTGGAAACCAGGACAACAGGAGAGGATATTTTTGAAGTACTGGACAGCTTTGTGACTTCAAATGGACTTTAGTGGTCAAGATGTGTTGGTATCTGTACTGATGGAGCAAAAGCCATGACAGGGAGACATAGTGGAGTGGTAACGCGCGTGCAAGCAGTTGCTCCCGACGCCACTTGGGTACACTGCAGAATCCACCGAGAGGCTCTTGCTGCCAAGGTAACGCCTGACAGCTTGAAATATGTTTTGGACACTACAGTGAAAATGGTTAACTTTGTTAAAACAAGGCCCCTGAACTCTCGTGTATTTTCTGCACTATGCATTGATATGGGCAGCGACCATGTAACGCTTTAACAACGTACTGAGGTGCGCTGGTTATCAAGGGGCAAAGTATTGACACGTTTTTTTTAAGCTTAAAGTTTCTTTACTGACCATCGTTTTCACTTGTCTGACCGATTGCAAGATGACGAGTTTGTCACACGACTGGTCTATCTGGGTGATGTTTTTTCTCGCCTGAATGATCTGAATCTAGGATTGCAGGGACTCTGCAACTATATTCAATGTGTGGGACAAAATTATTAAGAAGTTGGAGCTCTTCTCTGTCTACATTAACAAGGACCTCACACAGGTCTTTCCGTCATTATGATTTTTTGTGTGCAAATGAACTCAAGCTTACGGACAATGTCAAATGTGATATAGCGAAGCACCTGAGTGAGCTGGGTGTGGAATTACGCAGGTACTTTCCAGAAATGGATGACACAAACAACTGGATTCGTTATCCCTTTCATGCCCTGCCACCAGTCCACTTACCCATATCTGAACAAGAGAACCTCATCGAAATTGCAACAAGCGGTTCTGTGAAAATTGAATTTAATCAGAAGCCATTGCCAGATTTCTGGACAGGGCTGCGCTCAGAGTTTCTTGCCTTGACAAATCGTGCTGTTAAGACACTGATGCCCTTTGCAACCACGTACCTATGTGAGAGTGGATTCTCAGCCCTCACTAGCATGAAAACTAAATATAGGCACAGACTGTATGAAAAATGATTTAAGACTGAGACTCTCTCCAATACAACCCAACATTGCAGAGTTACGTGCATCCCTTTCCAGCACACCCTTCTCATTAACCTGTGGTGAGTTATTCACCATTTTCGATTAACAAATATAGTTTTATATGTAAGATGGTTAAATAAAGAGCAAATTATTGATTATTATTATATTATTATTTGTGCCCTGGCCCTATAAGAGCTCTTTTTCACTTCCCAGGAGCCGGGTTGTGACAAATTCACAGTCATTCTAATGTTTAATAAATAGATCATATACTGTGTGTGTGTGGCAGCCTGACAATGATGGCAAAAAAACAACATTTGAGAGTGCGCTGACTGACCCTGGTGCTAGAGGGGGTACACCGCTGGAGTTTGAATGTTTGAAGTGGTACGGGACTATAAAAAAGTTTGGGAACCACTGCTCTACACAAATCAGTCTCTGCAAATATGTACTGTACATGATAGCTACTTATTTCATGTGTTACTCTCTCTCTCTCTCTCTCTAGTGGGTGTGGACCCTGTCTGTGCTCAGTGAGGTGGCTCATGTGTGTGAGCTGGCTGACTCAGATCCCATGGTGTTAGCTGAGATGACCATCAGGCTGGCCATGGTGCTGGAGAGCACTGCTGACTCCACTGTCCATTCAGGCAGGAAGACAGGTAGTTACTACCATCACTACCACACTGTGGGTCACACTGATACCTTATTTCAGAACCCTTGACTTTTTCCACATTTTGTTATGTTACAGCCTTATTCTAAAATTGATTAAATAAAAAAACATCCTCAGCAATCTATACACAATACCCCATAATGACAAAGCGAAAACAGGTTATCAATTTCAGCAAATTTATAAAAAATAAAAAACAGAAATACCTTATTTACATAAGTACCCTTTCCTCTGAGACTTTGAGTCCATTGATCATCCTTGAAATGTTTCGACAACTTGATTGGAATCCACCTGTGGTAAATTCAATTGATTGGAAATTATTTGGAAGGCACATGACAGCATGCTTGGAGTTTGCCAAAAAGCCCCTAAAGACTCTCAGACCATGAGAAACAAGATTCTCTGGTCTGATGAAACCAAGATTGAACTCTTTGGCCTGAATGCCAAGCGTCACGTCTGGAGGAAACCTGGCACCATCCCTACGGTGATGCATTGTGGCGGCAGCATCATGCTGTGTGGATATGTTTTTCAGCGGTAGGGACTGGGAGACGAGTCAGGATCGAGGCAAAGATGAACGGAGCGAAGTACAGAGAGATCCTTGATGAAAACCTGCTCCAGAGTGCTCAGGACCTCAGGCTGGGGCGTAGGTTCACCTTCCAACAGGACAACGACTCCAAGCACAAGCCAAGACAACGAAGGAGTGGCTTCGGGGCAAGTCTCTGAATGTCCTTTAATGGCCCAGCCAGAGCCCGGACTTGAACCTATTAGGTTCTAAATAAACAAAGCAAAAAACTAACGGACGACTAGGAAAAGTTTAATTTCTTGACGCACCCATCCTGTTAGCGGGATCATTTTCGTCAACATCCGCTGAATTGCAGAGCGCCAAATTCAAATTAAATAACAAAAAATATTTAATTTTCATGAAATCACAATTGCAGTATAGCAAAACACAGCTTAGCTTGTTGATAATCCACCTGGCGTGTCAGATTTCAAAAAAGCTTTACAGCGAAAGCAAACCAAGGGTTTATGTGAGGACATCTCACTCAGCAGACAAAACATTAGAAACAGCTAGCAGCAAAGTAGATTGGTCACGAAAGTCAGAAAAGCAATAAAATGAATCGCTTAGCTTTGATGATCTTTGGATGTTTGCACTCACGAGACTCCCAGTTACACAATAAATGTTCCTTTTGTTCGATAAAGATAATTTTTATATCCAAAAACCTCCATTTGGTTGGCGCATTTTGTTTAGTAATCCACAGGCTCGTGCAGGTCACGACGGGGCAGACGAAAATTCCAAATAGTATCCGTAAAGTTCGTAGAAAGATGTCAAGCGTTTTTTATAATCAATCCTCAGGTTGTTTTTACAATAAATAATCGATCATATTTCACCTGGACCGTAGATATTTCAATAGGAGAGAGAGAGAGAAAATGTCTGCTCCAAGCTGCTCGCGCATGCAAAACTCTGGGGGGACACCGCCATCCACTGACGCGATGTAATCGTTCTCGCTCATTTTTCAGAATAAAATGCTGAAACTATGTCTAAAGACTGTTCACACCGTGTGGAAGTCATAGGGAAAGGAATCTGGTTGATATCCCTTCAAATGGAGGGAAGGCATGCAATGGAATAGGGACGTTTCAATATAAGAGGCACTTACTGGTTGGATTTTCCTCAGGTTTTTGCCCGCAATATCAGTTCTGTTATACTCACAGACCATATTTTGACAGTTTTGGAAACTTTAGAGTGTTTTCTATCCTAATCTGACAATATATATTTTAGCATATGGGCCTGAGAAATAGGCAGTTTCATTTGGGTATGTTTTTCATCCAAACATCAAAATACTGTCCCCTACACTCAACCTAAACTAAACTAAGTTTATTCACCCAATGGGTCAAACAGCTACGAAGACATGTTTGCATGAGTACATATATTTGTACCCTCCTTCTTTTCTCTAAAAACTACATCTTTGTTGCTAGGCAGGAATTTAAGTGATTGTGTAATAAACTGTTCCTTCCCCCTTCATGTGACCTGACCTGACCTCGGCCCACATTCCTCACTAATCCACAGCTGTCCAACCTTATCAGTGACCTGGCCTCGGCCCACATTCCTCACTATTCCAAAGCTGTCCAACCTTATCAGTGGCCTGATCTGACCTCGGCCCACATTCCTCACTAATCCACAGCTATCCAACCTTATCAGTGACCTGAACTGACCTCGGCCCACATTCCTCACTAATCCACAGCTGTCCAACCTTATCGGTGACCTGACCTCGTCCCACATTTCTAACTAATCCACAGCTGTCCAACCTTATCAGTGACCTGACCTGACCTCGTCCCACATTCCTCACTAATCCACAGCTGTCCACCTTTTCAGTGACCTCAACCATGTGATTGCCTTTTCCCTTACTTAGTAACTTTCCAGGCCCCTGGCTCTTATCCAGCCTCCATTGAGTGCAGCAATGCTCCCCATCTAACCTGACAGAGCTTGAGAGGATCTGCAGAGAAGAATGGGAGAAACTCCCCAAATACAGGTGTGCCAAGCTTTTGTAGTGCCATACCCAAGAAGACTCAAGGCTGTAATCGCTGCCAAAGGTGCTCCAACAAAGTTCTGAGCAGGGTCTGAATAGGGTCTGTATGATATTTCAGTAAAAAAAACATTTGCAAACATTTCTAAATACCTGTTTTTTAATTGTCATTATGAGGTATTGTGTGTAGATTGATGAGGGGGAAAAAACAACTTAATCCATTTTAGAATGAGGCTGTAACATAACAAAAGGTGGAAAAGGTCAAGGGGTCCGAAGATTTTCCGAACTGTATGATCACCCTTGCACTATATTGAAATGATGGTCTCATTCCAGATTTTCCCTGACTCTTCTCCAATGTCAGTGTACCTAGGTCCATGGATCTGCAGTGATGTATTTTTCCCATGTTGTCCCACAGCCTCAAGCGAAGACGACAGCTTGGAGTCGACACCCACAGAGAAAAACACCGAGACTTTTTCAATGTTCAAGAAGTCGACAGCGGAGCAGCTGCAGTCAGTGTGGAACGTGGTAGAGAGAGGTCTGGAGGGAGTGATCAGAGGCTGGACCAGACTACTGCCCTGTGATGGATCAGCCATCTCTGACATGGTCTTCATGCAGGTAAGACCTTACCTTAACACCTAATGTTATCTCCTCTCCTGCACAGCAAATAAAGTACATACTTACAGTCTTAAAAAGTATTAAATTCATTCATCTGATTTAAAGGCCTTAATAAGTCTTAAAATGTTCAATTTTCAAAGATCTTACAAATTGCGTCGGAGATGACTACAGTGTTTTTCCATTATACTGTGCCGCTGCTTAATTGTTGCCACCACGACAACAAAAGACAAACAATTGATCATCAAATAATACGCAAGGCAAATTTTCAAGAGAGCTGTCCACATGTGCGCCTCTGAGTCGGGCTGTTGCCAAAGGAGATAGAGGAGAGAACAAGGTAGATTATACAATCTGATAGATAAGAACACTAACTAGAGCTGGGACGGTAAACTAAAACGACACCGATCATTGCCCTCCTCTTACTGAAACAATTTTGGTTATGGGGGGTGGCTTATGGTGGAGAAATTTACATTCAATTCACTGACAACAGCTGTAGTGGACATTCTTGCAGTCAACATGCTAATTGAGACATCTGTGGCATTGTGTGACAAAACTTCATATTTTAGAGTGGCCTTTTATTGTCCCCAGCACAAGGTGCACCTGTGTAATGACGATGCTTGATATGCCACACCTGTCAGATGGATGGATTATATTGGCAAAGGATAAATGCTCACAACAGGGATGTAAACAGATTTTTGCGCAGAACTTGAGAAAAATACGCTTTTTGTGCATGTGGATCATTTCTGGGATGTTTTATTTCAGCTCATGAAACATGGGATCAACACTTTACATGTTGCGTTTATATTTTTGTTATGTATACACTACCGGTCAAAGCTTTAGAACGCCTACTCATTCAAGGGTTTTTCTTTATTTGATTAAGACATCAAAACTATGAAATAACACATATGGAATCATGTGGTAACCAAAAAGTGTTAAACAAATCAAAATATATTTATATTTGAGATTTTTCAAATAGCCACCCTTTTCCTTGATGACAGCTTTGCACACTCTTGGAATTCTCTCAACCAGCTCAACCAAGTTGTATCTTCATGTCTGTAACTTCGCTCTCACTCCACTGTAAGCCCTCAGCTCTTCACCCTTGACCTCCCATTGGCCAAGGCCTCCTGCCAAACCGACAACAAGTTACTCCAGGAGTATACATGTTTATGGTGTGTCATGACGTTGCTACCATTAATGCGGTGGCGGCTATTCATCGAATAATTACATGCAACATTCAATTATTACGCGATTAAATTAATCATAACAATTACTTAAGTATTAATCTAGGGCACCACAGGAAATGTTTATTTAACGAGTTACCGTTTCCGGAATTAACTAAACCAATATCAGAATATCTCAATATACAATCCATCATCTATCAATAATTTGCTCCTATTTCAGTTTCATTCTGAACATCGTAATATCCTATAAATCTGCACGAACCCAAGACTCCATGATGAATCAGTTTACACAAATTGTCATAATTATTTAGAATAATCACAAAGAATGACATAAACACACACACAGGATAGATTATACTTTGATTACTAACAATGTAATGAAAAGTCCCTAGTGGACAAACCCGATATGACGACTGGGTACACAATGAAAAGGGGTGGGAAAGAAAGAGTGGGGAAGGAGAGACAAAGTTTAAAGTACTCTCATCGTAAGTGTGGATATTTAGCACCCTGACAACCGCTCATTCGGATTTAGAAATGCAAAGTACATATTTACACTTGTATGTCTTTGTCGTCTCGCTCTGTTGAAATCGCCCCATCAGTCTGTGACGAATAGTTTGACAGAAAGTCTCTAGTTGTGCAAGTCTCTGGACCATGTCCTTAGTAGTTGTAGTAGGTATTCCTTTGTTATGGAAGTGTCTTTTAGAATGGGTACATCAGACGTACCAATGGTCTTTTGATAGGGAAATGTTATTCCCCTCTCATCTTCGTTAGACTGGATCCTTCAAAGGTATACTTAAACAGCTGCAGACTGAATGTTCCGATGTAGTCTTTATCTTCTTAACTCAAGAGTTTGAGGGTCTTACCATTTTCTGGTCTGGTTGAGTCTAACCATTTTACACACCAGTAGCAACCCTGCAAAGTAACAACCTGGGGCGGCAGGTAGCCTAGTGGTTAGAGCGTTGGGCCAGTAACCGAAAGGTTGCTGGGTTGAATCCCCAAGCTTTCAAGGTAAAAGTATGTTGTTCTGCCACTGACGAAGGCAGTTAGCTTCACTAGGGTAGGGGGCAGCATTCAGAATTTTGGATGAAAAGGGTGTCCAAATTAAACTGCCTGCTACTCAGGCCCAGAAGCTAGGATATGCATATAATTAGTAGATTTGGATAGAGAACACTCTAAAGTTTCCAAAACTGTTAAAATAATGTCTGTGAGTATAACAGAACTGACATGGCAGGCGAAAACCCGAGGAAAATCCTTCCAGGAAGTACTATTATTTTGAAAGGCTGTTCTTCCATTGAAGAACAGTACAAAGTACCACCATACAAAGACTTAGGACCCAGTTCACAATCTCTATGGCTTCTTCTACATGTGGCCAGTCTTTAGGCATTGTTTCAGGCTTGTACTCTGAAAAATGAGGGAGATACAGCACTTTCAATGAGGGGATAGTGGAAATTTCCAGCCATGAGCCCAGCCTGTGATCGGGCCCCAACATCGGGCCCCTTCTAGGGCAGACTGCACCCCACCATGCTAACAGGACAGCACCCCAATCAGAATAGACCAACAGTCCAGCAAGACAGCTTTGCAGAAGTTGCATAAAGAATATAGAACCCTGCTGCAGCCGAGCTAAACCAGATTAGGCATCTACTGAACATAATCTGCTCAAAAATCCATTAATTAATTATTTTATTATCAGAAATATAATTATTAGAAATACAACCTATTATCATTATGAGTTCAGTTGTATATAAGATACACAGGAAAGGGTTCAAGTTGGCTCATATAAATATACTATATATATGTAGCCACATACATTTCTGAGACTCACTGACAGCACCTTTCATGATACAGCAGTAGGAATACAAGGATACAACATCTATAGAAAAGACAGGAATGTCTACGGGGAGGTGTTGCTGTATATATTCTGAACCATATTCCTGTAAAACTCTGAGAGGATAGAAGTGCTATGGTTGCAGGTTCACCTGCCTCCTCTGAAGCCTCTTCTTTTAGGGTGCTGCTATAGGTCACCAAGTGCAAACTGTCGAATATCTGGAGAATATGTGTGTGATGTTAGATAAGGTCTATGATGCTAACAGATAAATATATTTTCTTGGTGACCTGAACACTGACTGGTTATTATCTAGTTTTCCTCTCAAGAGGAAGCTTCTTACTGTTACTAATGCTTGTAACATGACTCAGGTTATCACTCAACCAACTAGAGTGTATACTAATAGTGTTGGATCTGTGACATCCACTTGTATATATCATACACTACATGACCAAAAGTATGTGGACACCTGTCGAACATCTCATTCCAAAATCATGGGCATTAATATGGAGTTGGTCCCCCCTTTGCTACTATAACAGCCTCCACTCTTCTGGGAAGGCTTTCCACTAGATGTTGGATCATTGCTGTGGGGACTTGCTTCCATTCAGCCACAAGAGCATTAGTGAGGTCGAGCACTGATGTTGGGCGATTTGGCCTGGCTCGCAGTCGGCGCTCCAATTCATCCAAAAGGTGTTCAAGGGGGTTGAGGTCATGGCTGTGCAGGCAAGTCAAATTCTTCCACACTGATCTCGACAAACCATTTCTGTATGGACTTTACTTTGTGCACGGGGGCATTGTCATGCTAAAATAGGAAAGGGCCTTCCCTAAACTGTTGCCACAAAGTTGGAAGCACAAAAAGGTCTAGAATGTCATTGTATGCTTTAGTGTCAAGATTTCCCTTCACTGGAAATAAGGGGCCTAATCCAAACCTTGAGAAACAGCCCCAGACCATTATTCCTTCTCCACCCAAATGTACAGTTGGCACTATGCATTCAAGCAGGTAGCATTCTCCTGGCATCTGCCAAACCCAGATTTGTCTGTCGGACTGCCAGATGATGAAGCATGATTCATCACTCCAGAGAACGCGTTTCTACTGCTCCAGAGTCCAATGGCGATGAGCTTTACACCATTCCAGCCGACGCTTGACATTGTGCATGGTGATCGTATGTTTGTGTGCATCTGCTCGGCCGTGGAAACCTATTTTCAGTGGCAAGAAAGCGTATGTGAACCCTTTGGAATTATCTAGATTTCTGCATAAATTGGTCATCAAATATGATCTGATCTTCATCTAAGTCACACCAATAGACAAACATAGTCTGCTTAAACTAATAACACACAAATTATTGTATTTTTCTTGTCTATATTGAACACATAATAAAAAAATTCAGTGTAGGTTGGAAAAAGTATGTGAACCCCTAGGCTAATGACTAAATGGAGTCAGGAGTCAGCTAACCTGGAGTCCAATCAATGAGACGAGATTGGAGCTGCCTTGCCCAGTAAAAAACACAACATTTGAGTTTGCTATTCATAAGAAGCATTGCCTGATGTGAACCATGCCTCGAACAAAAGAGATCACAGACACCACAGAAGAAGCCACTGCTGTCCCAAAAAAACATTGCTGCACGTCTAAAGTATGGTGAAGGGAGCATCATGGTTTGGGACTGCTTTGCTGCCTCAGGGGCTGGACAGCTTGCTATCACGGAAAAAGGAATTCCCAAGTTTATCAAGACATTTTGCAGGAGAATGTAAGGCTATCTGTCCGCCTATTGAAGCTCAACAGAAGTTAGGTGATGCAACAGGACAACGACCCAAAACACAGAAGTAAATCAACAACAGAAAGGCTTCAACAGAAGAAAATACGCTTTCTGGTGTGGCCCAGTCAGAGTCCTGACCTCAACCTGATTTGAGATGCTGTGGCATGACCTCGAGAGCAGTTCACACCAGACATCTCACAAATATTGCTGAACAGTTTTGTAAAGAGGAATGGTCTAAAATTCCTCCTGACAATTGTGCAGGTCTGATCCGCAACTACAGAAGCTGTTTGGTTGAGGTTATTGATGCCAATGGAGGATCAACCCGTTATTAACTCCAAGGGTTCACATACTTTTTTTGTTTGTTTGTGACCTAGATGAAGATCAGATCAAATTTTATGACCAATTTATGCCGAAATCCAGGTATTTCCAAAGGGTTCACATACTTTTTCTTGCCACTGTAATTTAGCTCCCGATGAACAGTTCTTATGCTGACGTTTCTTCCAAAAGCAGTTTGGAACTTGGTAGTGAGTTTTGTAACCTAGGTCAGATGATTTTTACGCGCTTCAGCCTACCATTTCGTAGCTGAGCCGTTGTTGCTCCTAGACGTTTCCACTTCACAATAACAGCACTTACAGTTGACCAGGGAAGCTTTAGCGGGACAGAAATTTGACGAAATGACTTGTCGGAAAGGTGGCATCCTATCCCAGAGTGGCGCAGCGGTCTGCATCTCAGTGCTATAGGTGTCACTACAGACACCCGGGTTTGTATCCAGGCTGTATCACAACCGGCCGTGATTGGGAGTCCCATAGGGCGGCGCACAATTGGCCCCGCGTCGTTCGGGTTTGGCCGGTGTAGGCCGTCATTGTAAATAAGAATTTGTTCTTAACTGACTTGCTTAGTTAAATAACATTTCAAAAATGACAGCGCCATGTTGAAAGTCACTGAGCTCTTCAGTAAGGCCATTCTACTGCCAATGGTTCCCTATGGAGATTTCATGACTGTTCACTCGATTTTATACACCTGTCAGCAACAGGTGTGACTGAAATAGCTAAATCCACAAATTTGAAGGGGTGTCCACATACTTTTGTGTATATAAAGTGTATTTGCCTTTCCCTTACCCTCATCCCTCTCAGCCATACAGTTTTTCAATTCATCATCTATCCATGGGGATTTGGTTGTTTTAACAGTCCATTTATTTATGGGTGCATGCCTGTCAGTAACCGGAAGAAGCAATTTCATTAACGTTTCAAGTGCAGCTTCAGGAAATTCTACATCAGACCAACAAATATTTTTCACATCTTCAATATAGGAATCATTGCAAAACCTCTAACATCTCTGGAGAGACCTGAAAATAGCTGTGCAGCGACGCTCCCCATCCAACCTGACAGAGCTTGAGAGGATCTACAGAGAGGAATGGGAGAAACTTCTTAAATACTTGTCTGCCAAGCTTGTAGCGTCATACCCAAGAACACTCGTCTGTAATCGCTGCCAAAGGTGCTTCAACAAAGTGCTCAGTAAAAGGTCTGAATAGTTATGTAAATCTGATACTTAAATGTATAATGCATTTGCAAATAAATATGAAATATATGTTAAATAACACATGGAATCATATAGTAACCAAAAAAAGTGTTAAACAAATCAAAATATATTTTAGATTTTAGATTCTTCAAATAGCCATCCTTTGCCTTGATAAAAACATTTTTCACGTTCAAACGGCTCTCCTGTAAAGTTGTGACTTGCGACATACTCCTAGCTTACTGAATTGGGTCACATATGCTGAGCACTTGTTGGCTGCTTTTCCTTCACTCTCCAATCCAACTCATCCCAAACCCTCTCAATTGGGTTGAGGTCGGGTGATAGTGGAGGCCAGCTCATCTGATGCAGCACTCCATCACTCTCTTTCTTGGTCAAATAGCCCTTACACAGCCTGGAGGAGTTGAAAAACAAATGATAGTCCCACGAAGCACAAACCAGATGGAATGACGTATCGTTGCAGAATGTTGTAGAAGGCATGCTGGTTAAGAATTCTAAATCAATTCTAAAATCACAGACAGTGTCACCAGCAAAGCACCCCCACACCAACTCCTCCATGCTTCACGGTGGTAACCACACATGCGGAGACCATCCGTTCACCTCTGCGTCTCACAAAGACGCTAATGAACTTTTTCCTTTGCAGCAGAGGTAACTCTGGGTCTTCCTTTGCTGTGGCGGTCCTCATGAGAGCCAGTTTCATCATAGTTCTTGATGGTTTTTGCGACTGCACTCAAAGAAATGTTAAAAGTTCTTTACATTTTCCGTATTGACTGACCTTCATGTCTTAAAGAAATGATGGACTGTCGTTTCTCTTTACTTATTTGAGCTGTTCTTGCCATAATATGGACTTGGTCTTTTACCAAATAGGACTATCTTCTGTATACCACTCCTACCTTGTCACAACACAACTGATTGGCTCAAACGCATTAAGGCGGACAGAAATTCGAATTAAGTTTTAACAAGGCACACTTGTTAATTGAAATGCATTCCAGGTGGTTGAGAGAAGGTGGTTCAGAGAATGCCAAGAGGAATGTTTTGGTTGCTAAATTATTCCATATGTGTTATTTCAAAGATTTGATATATTCACTATTATTATACAATGTAGAAAATAGTAAAAATAAATAAAAACCCTTGAATGAGTAGGTGTGTCAACCTTTTGACTGGAACTGTGTATATATTTTTACCACATTTTAATCGAATAGACACTCAGGTGAAATACCGAATATCAGATTATTACGACCTATATAATCCTTTTTTAAAGGTTGTATAAAGAACCCTGCTCAAAAGGTTCTACAGTATATGGAATCTTTATGGTGCTATGATGAACCATTTCGTAAGGTTCTAATAAAGAGCCATTCTCAAAGTTTTTACAAAGAAACCCTTTGAAGAACCGTACAGGTTTCTTCATTTTGTTTTCTTTATATGGTTAGCCATATTGTTTTGTGTCCAAATGTTAAAGTATGTTCCTCTATACAGTGCCTTGCAAAACTATTCATCCCCCTTGGCGTTTTTCCTATTTTGTTGCATTTCAACCTGTAATTTAAATAGATTTTTATTTGGACTTAATAGTCCAAATAACAAAATAGTCCAAATTGCTGAAGTGAAATGAAAAAAAAAACTTATTTCAATCAATTCTAAAAAATAAAATAATAAAAGTGGTGTGTGCATATGTATCCACCTCCTTTTTTATGAAGCCCCTAAATAAGATATGGTGCGACCAATTACCTTCAGAAGTCACATAATTCGTTAAATAAAGTCCACCTGTGTGCAATCTAAGTGTCACATGATCTGTCACATGATCTCAGTATACACCTGTTTTGAAAGGCCCCAGAGTCTGCAACACCTCTAAGCAAGGGGCACCACCAAGAAAGCGGCACCATGAAGACCAAGGAGCTCTCCAAACAGGTCAGGGACAAAGTTGTGGAGAAGTACCGATCAGGGTTGGTTTATAAAAAAATATCAGAAACTTTGAACAACCCACGTAGCTCCATTAAATCCATTATTAAAAAATGGAACGAATATGGCACCACAACAAATGTGCCAAGAGAGGGCCTCCCACCAAAACTCACAGACCAGGCAAGGAGGGCATTAATCAGAGAGGAAACAAAGATACCAAAGATAACCCTGAAGGAGCTGCAAAGCTCCACAGCGAAGATTGGAGTATCTGTCCATAGTACCACTTTAAGCAGTACACTCCACAGAGCAGGGCTTTATGGAAGAGTGGCCAGAAAGAAATAAGCAAACACTTTTGGTGTTCGCCAAAAGGCATGTGGGAGACTCCCCAAACCTATGGAAGAAGTTACCCTGGTCAGATGAGACTAAAATTTTGTTTTTTGGCGATCAAGGAAAACCCTATGTCTGTTGCAAACCCAACACCTCTCATCACTATGAAGCATGGTGGTGGCAACATCATGCTGTGGGGATGTTTTTCATCGGCAGGGACTGGGAAACTGGTCAGAATTGAAGGAATGATGGATGGCGCTAAATACACGGAAATTCTTGAGGGAAACCTGTTTCAGTCTTCCAGAGATTTGAGACGGGGACGAAGGTTCACCTTCTTTTGATTGACAAAAGAAGCATACTGCTAAAGCAACACCTGGGTGGTTCAAGGGGAAAGTATGTCGCAAGTCACATTCTTGGAATGGCCTAGTCAAAGTCCAGACCTGAATCCAAATGAAAATCTGTGGTATGACTTATTGATTGCTGTACACCAACGGAACCCATCCGACCCATCCAAACAGCAGTTTTGCCTTGAAGAATGGGCAAAAATCCCGGTGGCTAGATGTGCCAAGCTTATAGAGACATTCCCCAAGAGACTTGCAGCTGTAATTGCTGCAAAAGGTGGCTCTACAAAGTTTTGACTTTTGGGGGTGTGAATAGTTATTTAAGCTAACCTTTTCTGTTTTTTTTGTCTTATTTCTTGTTTGTTTCACAATAAAAAATATTTAGCACATTCAAAGTGGTAGGCATGTTGTGTAAATGAAAAGATACAACCCCCCCCCAAAATCTATTTTAATTCCAGGTTGTAAGGCAACAAATAGGAAAAATGCCAAGGGGGGGTGAATACTTTCGCAAGCCACTGTATTTAATTTAACCTACTTTAATAGTGAAAATGGTGACTGAACAATAAAGAATTTAAATAACATTTCTTAATTGGAATAATGCTCTTCTTTTAGTCTTTAATCAGACCCCATAACTGTCCGTGTGCATAGTTAGCATGTCGTGGCATAACACAACAGAACAGATAAACTGGAATGACTGTCTCACTCATGGTTGTTCATACAAAAACACGCCCCAAAATATTCTAATGAGCCACCACATATTAATCACTAAAAGAGTAAAGAACCCTTTTCTGAACTGCAAAGAACAATTTAAGCGCTTAAAGGGTTCTTTGAGTCATTAGGGCTCCACATAGACCCATCACCCTTACCAAGAACCCTTGAAGAACCTTGAAGTGTGAAGGACTAAAAATACCATATTCCTACCTACCTGTAGGGTGTCCAATCAAAAGCAAATTTTTTGACCCAAGGGTAAAATAATATGTTAATTGTGTAGATAATCCTCTAAGAAAACCAATGGTCCCAATCTCATGTCTCTATCATAATCTGTTTAAAAGTTGTTGTTGTTGTTGTTTTACCCTTGTAGGATGGCCAAAATTAGGGTGACTAAATCAATGGAGGCCAGAGAAAAAAAGTGGTCAAAAATAAGGAAGATGGAACAGCTTTGACGTCAGCTAGGCTGGGTTGTGTGCGAGAATGAAGGCTACCTGACAGGCTCACTTTCCCATTGAACTCGTCATCTTTCTTCTCGAGTCCGCAGGACATAAAACAATATAGAAGTAAGATAGATATCGATTTTCAGACATGACATGTAGTATATTCATATTTTAGTAAACACTGAGTATACCAAACATTAAAGACACCTGCTCTTTCCATGACAAAGACTCACCAGGTGAAAGCTATGATCCATTATTGATGTCACTTGTTAAATCCACTTCAATCATTATAGATGAAGGGTAGGAGACAGGTTAAAGAAGGATTTTTAAGCATCGACCATTGTGACATGGATTGTGTATACCATTCAGAGGGTGAATGGGCAAGGCAAAAGATTTAAGGTAAGTGCCCTTTGTACGGGGTATGGTAGTAGGTGCCAGGCGCACTGGTTTGTGTCAAGAACTGCAACGCTGCTGGGTTTTTTCACGCTTAACAGTCTCCTGTGTGCATTAAGAATAGTCCACCACCCAAAGGACATCAAGCCAACTTGACAAAACTATGGGAAGCATTGGAGTCAACTTGGGCCAGCATCTCTGTGGAACGCTTTCGACTCCTTGTAGAGTCCATTCCCCGACAAATTGAGGCTGTTCTGAGGGCAGTACAGGGAAATGGGAGGTCGCAACTCTATATTAGGAATATTTTCCTAATATTTGGTATACTCAGTGTATGCGCTTCTTATTCATCCAAAATTCCTGTTATTTTTAAAAGATTTCTCACAAAAACAAGCTTATCTTTGTAAAATGTCAAATGAGCACGATGCACCCACCGCTCTGTCAACAGAGCTTGGTGCTTATTATCGGATGTATTGGGTTACGAAATCCAACTTTTTTGATATACTGTTAATGAAATGTTAGAGAAAAAAAACCTGAACAATTTAGAACATGAATAATCATATTTGTCTTGGTAAAATATATGTTATAAATGTAATCACTAAAGCACGTTTTCACCACTGTGGGTAGACTACTACCTGATAGTAAGGATGATAATGTATTATTGCATTGCTAGACTAGTGCTTTTCACTAGGTGCTTTGCATTGTGCAAGACTCTACACAACCACCTCCGAGATGACAGCTATTTTGGCCCAGGTCTGTTACCACACATCATTCTCTATTTACAGAAGTTTGCTGGGCCGGCCATGCATTCCCCTGCAGAAGGAGGAGAGGGAGAGAGGGTGAAGAGTCCCTCCCTGTCTCTCTCTCTCTCTCTGGTCCCCATGGACCTGCATCTGGAACTGCTGTCTGTCCAGCACAGAGTCTCCCTCAAGCTGCTCAACACCTGCCCAGGTATGTCAGCAAGGTCTCCAGACAGATAGTCCTCCACCATCCCAGAATGCTTTTCTGTGATTTTTTTCCCACCAGATTAATCAGGATTTCCTGCTTTTCCAAGACATCCTCTATTTCATCCTCATTGAAACGTACACAAAACCAAACCTGTGTCCCCCTCTTCTTAAGAGTTATTGTCATGCTCATCATCTCAAATCTGCCATCCTCACTTCCCCTCGACCCATCCACTCTGTATGCTGTGCTGTGCTGTGTTGTGTCCCTTCCCTTAGCTGAGATGCAGCAGCATGCTGGTGACAGTAGGAGATCTATGAGGCCCCCTGGTGGTGTGGACATACCTGAGACCATGGCTAACAGAGCCAGAGGAGGTGAGACTGAGAGCCCTTAACCATGGCCCTGCACTCCATACTTTACATGGCTGCATCAGGTTCTCAGCTTTGTCACAAGCAGTTGTGTATTTCAAGCTGATATTGTGCTTAAGTTTGATTAATTCATGAATCAGTATTTAGGTAATGCATTAGTTATAAACAGAAGATATTGCCAATTATTGTGATAATGATTGTGTGGTCCCTAAAACCTCTGTTTACAGAGTCGGTGCTTCTGGAGCGGATCAGAAAGAATACGATCTCCATAGCTCTGTTCCTGATCCAGAAGGCTCTGCTGTCCCACAGGAAGGATCAGAACAGCAGTGCCACCAAGAGACTGCTAGAGGTAAAGACACTGAAAATGTCAATTGAATATCATGTTGATTTTGATTTGATTTCTTAGGATCCTCATTAGCCGATGCCAATGGCAACAGCTAGTCTTACTGTTGATATAACACATTATGATTGGAGACACATTATATCACAAATGCCATTCTATAAAAATGCTTTGCTTGTCCGTCACGTTGATATGTACATTTCAAGAGAATGACTAATGCCTTTAGTTGCTATACACAATAAATAGCTAGTTCTGCTAGCCTTACTTGAGGTTTGCCCACCATTGAGGTTTTCACCCATTCCTTGTATCCTCCCTGTGTTGGTCACAGGAGGCTGTTGTCTTGATAGAGAAGGCAGAGGTGGAGGAGAGGAAGCTGTACAGCTCCTCTGGTCGTCCGTCAGAGAGGAAGGAGAGAGGAGGAGAGGAGGAGCGAAACACTAGACCTCCTCCTTCCCCTATCCTCCTGTCCCGTACCTACCACTCCATGACCTTCACCCCTGCACCCTACGCCCTGGAGGAACAGGTGATAGGATGTCTACACTAAGCAGACACTCCTGTCTGGATCAGTCAGTGTGTAGCTTACAGTATGAGGATGTTGATCATTATGATTGGGATCATGAGGATCATATCCAGAGCAACTGTCACTCTAAGTACAGTCTGAAGTAGGAACAGTAATGTTCTCATGCTACTCTCATACTGTATCTGGGAGGAATTACATACTGTATGTCTTTGTGGGTGCTATTTTAGGGATTCATATGATAGTGTTTTACTGTAAGGATAGTATTATATATTATAAGGATAGTATCATATTATATAGACAGTAGCATGTTGTCTCTCCATGGTGTGGTGCAGGTGTGCTGGTACCATATCTATGCACGTGAGGCTGAGGGAATCAACCTGAAAGTCAGACTAGGAGACAGCAACCTGGTGGGCACTGGAGACGAGGTAAGTTACTCTACATAATGTCTACTGACACCTACACAGCAAGTTCTCACCTTGTCTGCTGCCCTCTTCAGGTACACATTTTATATGGCCATGGGTATATATTACAGTTCTGTTGCTTTTCAATGCAGCCCCACCAATGTTCCCTCAATTTGTTTTCAGCACTGGCCAAATTTCAGGTCTGCTGAGTGCAAACTTGAACGTTGTAAATATTCTTGCCGCATGTTTACTGTGAACACTGAGGCTGTACCCGCTTTAAAGGGTGTTTTTAAAAGTGGCCAAGTAGCCTAATGTGGCTATTTGATCATAATGTTGGCCTACCAGAGTGGCCTACCATCAGAAACAATGCCACAGTAGCAGCACATGTGTAGTGTTCAATGTAGGCCTGCATTACATGAGACTTAAAAAAAAATAAAAAAAACATGCAGGACTTGACATTAACCTGTTTATCCACTTGTCCTTCAGACAAAGAGGTGACTGAAAATGTTTTGTTGTTTGATGAAAGAAACCACCTTACAAAATGTAATGAATTATTATTCCCATTATTACAGAAAGTCAGACAAGTTATGCTGCAATCTGCCTATTCGTTACATAGCCGTCTCAAAATACAACACTTCCCCTTTAAGACATAAAAAAAACTCTTCACCTGACTTGCTTTTCAAAGATGTCTTGTAGGAAGCAACCACTCCCCCATTGTTGGCTAGAAATTAGCTATAACTGGGCTAATAACTCACTAACTAGCAAAGAATATGAACAAATGTGCACAGGTGGCTAAACAATCACTTCTACTCACGACTGCTCATGCTGTAAACACAGTCCAGTTCAAAGTGAATGGAAGATCCATATATGGCAATGACTATTTGCATATTATGGCCCACCGGTCTGTGTAGATTAAGGCCTGAGTCGTGCCTGTCAATGCAATAGAATCCTACTCCAAATAGAATCCTACTCCAATGTGCTCCAATTGCTCTGCCTACAAGAAAATCTCTCGCACGGTGAGTTTAGAATACTAAATCTCGCATAGTTCATTTTGCTTCGATATATTACTTTGAAAGTGGCTAATATTGCGTTGGTTCGAGCACAATTCCCACAGTAACGGGAAACGTTGATAGTGTTAACTAAAGGGAAAACTCTAGAAAGTTGAGTGATGTTCATTCTGGTGCTTCTCTGCGTAGGCTGATATTTCTTCTGTGCAGCAGTCCAAGGGGAGCTGCGCGCCCATGTGCAGCTTAGAGGGAAAATTGGCCACCACTAATTAGTCCCAAGACATCTGTACTCATGGTTGGCCTAGCTAGATTCATAGAAATAGAATGAATAGATTTTCATTCTATTTCAATGGCTAGATTTTTCATAAACTCTCTGTCCCTGTGTTTCTGCCCAGGTTCCTGCATCAGGGGAGCGACTGCTACGAGTGGACTGCTTGGAGCCGAACCAGAAGTATGTGTTTGCTGTAGCAGCCTACAACGCCGGGGGTAAACTGGTGGGCAATGCCATTGGAGAGACAACCAGGCCTCTGCTAGCCTCATTGCCTCTGCCACTGCTCACCACCTGGGCACACCTGGCACAGGTACTGAGGAAGGAATCCTAACACTCACACCTCAAAGACTTATCATGTAACATGATATTCAAATCCTGTAGCTGTGTTTGTCAATCAAAAGACTAGTGAGAAAGTTTGGGTTATAGCTACACACACATCTCACGTTAGGATTCGGCCATATATAAGGTCACCGATTTATTGAGTGTCTGTGGGTTACTCTATGTATAATCTGGTGACTGTAGGACCCTCTCTCCCTGTCTGTGTTGTGTCCCATGCAGGCAGCGTACCAGACAGGGCAACACGCTCTAGCCAAGAGAGCCTGCAGTGAACTGTGGAGCCACTTCAACCAGCCCAAAGGTCTTCAAGAGCCAGGGGCCACTTTAGAGGGGCTAGCTCAGACCAAGTGAGGACAACACACTCTTGACTGAGATGTGTTTGTTTGAGATACTTATTCCCTCACATTCCTTTCTGTCATGGCTCTTGTTAATCTATCCCCTCTTTCACCCGATTTACCTCTCGTTTTCTCACCCCCCCCCCCCCCCCCCCCCCCCCCTCTCCCTCCTCCTCTTCAGGCTGCGTTTGGAGACTCTGCAGCGCTCCTCTCCTCTCCTCCTCCACCTCTTCCTCTCCTCCATCCTGATGCAGACAGAGATCCACATCCAGGAGGGTGCGCTGTTCTGTGACACCCTCAGTGACGGGGGACCACTCATTTGGGGACAGGTAAGTACACTAAGGCACTGTTTCCTAAATGGATGGCTCCTTTATGGTCATGGCCGTAAACTGGGCTCTGGGTAAGAACATTTGTTTATTTTACTTGGTGCGTCATAAGAAAAAGGGAAAGTCCAAGAGTCCCTGCGTGGGAGTCACATGTGGAATTTGGATTTTTCAGAATGTAATATATGTGACTCTGAGAGAGAACCAAGCATGACAGTGAGAGATGTTAGAGAGGGTGGTATGATGGCAGCTGTGTATACTTTTAACCCCTTCAGGAGTCCAGGTTGGCAGAGTGTGAGCGGATGCTGGTGGCCATAGACCTGGCTCTCTGGCTGAATGACAGCAGCGCTGCCCTGCAGGCTGTGGTGGGGTGTTATGGCCTGCTGGCCCCGCTCATGTTTCACCAGATCCCAGCAGAGCCTGTTGTACAGGTAAGGTACAATAAACCTACTGAGCTCCTGATTGACTCACTGTTTCCTGGACCCAGATTAAGCCTATTTTTAACGGTTCTCTTGTGGTGAAGGAGAGTCGGACCAAAATGCGGCGTGTAGATTGCGATCCATGTTTAATAAACAAACGTAAAACACAAATCAATACAAACACTACAAAAACCAAAACAGCCTATACTTGTGTAAACTAACACAGAGCCAGGAACAAGGACACTAAGGACAATCACCCACAAAACCCAACACAAAACAGGCTACCTAAATATGGTTCCCAATCAGAGCCAATGACTAACACCTGCCTCTGATTGAGAACCATATCAGGCCAAACATAGAAATAGACAAACCAGACACACAACATAGAATGCCCACCCAGCTCACGTCCTGACCAACACTAAAACAAGGAAAACACATACGAACGATGGTCAGACCGTGACACTATTGGTGTATGTCTAAGCACCTTCGATGTAGATTCTCCATTTAGCATGCTTTTTAATTGTTTTTGGAAAAATGTTGCCTATTGTTTGTAAATTATTGCTTTACTATTATGATTATCACATTGCCGTGCTGATCTTGTAAATGTGGGTGTAAACAGTATTTATGTCTCTTCCAGGTGCTGATGAAGTGCCTGGCAGTGCTGACAGAGATCTCAGGAGTTGTCAAACAAAAACGCTCAGCCATCACCTCAGAGTCTCTCCTGCACATGATAGCCTGTATAACATATTATGTTGCCAAGGTAACCATGTGTTTGTGTGTGTCGGAGTATAATATTTTCCAGAGAATCTACAAATTTTCCTTTCCGAGAAAAGCCAAGAAATTACCGGGCATACCGGTATTCCCGTTCAAACCGAAGGTGCTATTTAAAAACATATATTACCAGTGAATAAAACTGAAACTGAAATGATTATACTACTCTAAATGGAGAAATTAACACATTAATCTAAAGTTTTCTTGTTGAATTTGTTGCAATTTAATAAACTCAAAGTTCTCTCAAAGTCACCATATTATTTTGTTGGTGTAGCCTATTAATGTAGGCCTATGAAGCACTGTTGGCAAACTGGTAAAATATTATGCGGTCTAGTGAAAATTACATTTGTTTTAATCTACCTTTCACTGAAAGATGTCACTTGTTGGCCCTTTTCTCTCCGCTTGCACCTGGCTCCCGGAGGAATTTGGAGGTTGTGGCTGTTTTAGGGCTGACCCCATTTAGTTGACTGGTAGATTGGTTGATAGGCTGTTGGTCGACCAAGATTTGTTTAGTCCAGCAGTGTAAAATATATACAGTACCAGTCAAAGGTTTGGACTCACCTACTCATTCAAGGATTTTTCTTAATTTTTTATATTTTCTACATTATAGAATAATAGTGAAGACATCAAAGCTATGAAATAACACATATGGAATAATGTAGCAACCAAAAAAGTGTTAAACAAATATGAACATATTTTAGATTTTTAGATTCTTCAAAGTAGCCACCCTTTGCCTTGATGACAGCTTTGCACACTCTTGGCATTCTCTCAACCAGCTTCATGAGGAAGGCTTTTAGAACCGTCTTGAAGGAGTTTCCACATATGCTGAGTACTTGTTGGCTGCTTTTCCTTCACTCTGCGGTCTGACTCATTCCAAACCATTTCAGTTTGGTTGAGGTCGGGTGATTGTGGAAGACAGGTCATCTGATGCAGCACTCCTCCACTACCCTTCTTGGTAAAATAGCCCTTACACATTACCTGGAGGTAATTGTCCTGTTCAAAAACAAATGATAGTCCCACTAAGCGCAAACCAGATGGGATGGCGTATCACTGCAGAATGTTGTTGTAGCCATGCTGGTTAAGTGTGCCTTGAATTCTAAATGAATCACAGACAGTGTCACCAGCAAAGCACCCCCACACACCCCCACCCCCCCTTTATACCCCCCCCCCCCTCCCCCACACACACACACACACAAACCTTGTCACAACACAACTGATTGGCTCAAACGTGTTAAGAAGGAATGAATTAACCACAAAAAGTTAATCCACAAATTAACTTTTATGAAGGCACGCCTGTTAATTGAAATGCATTCCAGGTGACTACCTCATGAAGCTGGTTGAGAGAATTCCAAGAGTGTGCAAAGCTGTCATCAAGTCAAAGGGTGAAGAATCTATTTGAAGAATCTCAAATATAAAATATGTTTTGATTTGTATAACCCTTTTTTGGTTACTACATGATTCAAAATGTGTTATTTCATCGTTTAGATGTCTTCACTGTTATTCTACAATGTAGAAAATAGTTTTAAAAAAGCAAAAAAAACATTGAATGAGTAGGTGTTCTAAAACGTTTGACCGGTAGTGTAAATAGTGAAGTGAACAGGTCCCAAAATTGACCCCTGTAGTACACCTTTATGGACTTCAAGTAATTCAGAGTTAACCCCATCAGTCATGATAGCCTGAGTTCTGTCACTAAGAATCCATGAACAGGTGTACGAGCTCAGCCTATTCAGGACAACTTATTCATTAAAATAGCATGATCAACAGTATCAAAAGCTTTTTACAGGTCCACAAACAAAGCAGCACATTTGATTTTTGTGTCTAATGCATTGACAAGATCATTAACAACTAAAGTGGTTGCTGTAACAGTGCTATGCCCAGGACTAAACCCTGATTGGTTGACATTCAAAATACATTTCTATGATAAAAAAAATAGCAAAGTTGTACATTTACCAAGTATTCTAGAATCTTAGTTAGACAAGGATGCCTTGAAATGGGGTGATAATTATTAAGATCACTACTATCCTAGAGCTGATTTCTATACTTTTGGAATATTTCCCGATAACAATGTTAAGTAAAAAAGTGTGTTATTGAGCCAACTATGATGGGCGCTGCACACTTAAGCAGACCAGGATCCAGTTGTTGTCTATTGCTAGTAAAGCATCCAGGACTTCTTTTTCTATAAATAGCCTAAAAGAAAAATTATTTATTTGATCATTCAGAAAGTTTCCCCTATCAGCATCTAGCCTTATATCACTGTGAATAGGCTTAGAAGTTATTTCAAAGAGAGATAGCCCACTGAAATAAAATGGTGATTAAAGGCATCAATGATGGCATATTTTCCCTAATGAGGCTGAATGAATTTGTTGTGTCAGAGAGGAGGAAGTAGAACCCTAAAGGAATTTGACAGTTTTCCAGACTTTAGCTGGGTTCCCATTACAATCTGAAAGTGGTTAATCAGATTTTGCATTTCTGATTTGTCTTAAACAATGATTCCTCAGTTGCTTAAAAGCTTGCCGGTCCAAGCCTAAGCCTTGACCCAAGCATCATCTCTTATTGAATAACTTCTGATAATTCCGGAGTGTACCAGACATTCCATCTACCTTTAACCCTTTATTTTATGAAGGGAGTACGATTATCCACAATAGTATTGAAGACATATGCAAAGAGGCTCAAAGCTAAATCAGATTCAGGGATAGCTGAAATTCAATCAAGGTCACTATAATAAAGATAATGTAAAAGAAAAGCCTGTTCACTGAAGTTTTTAAAGTTCCTCTTTGTGATGACACGAGGCTTAGATTTTTGTAACTCGATTTTTGTATCTCTAACACAAACAACTGGGCAATGGTCACTAACATCTTGGGCGAAAACACCAGTAGAAACATATTTCTCCGGTGTATTCATGAAACCCTCTCTAAGCTTTACAGGAATATGATTGACCATGCAGATAGCAGAGATGGCTGTAGATAAGCCAGATTTAGACATTTCATATAATTTAACAGTGCCATTTCACGTCACACTGTTTAAAAAAATTATTTATTATAATTTACTGGTTTCTCGCCCTTATTTATCTCTGGAATCGAGAATGGGTTTGGGCAGGAATTCTCTGGGCATCTCGGTAACCCGGATCCCGCTATTAAACTGTAGTGTGTGTATGTGTGTGAAAAAGAGGAAGAGCTGAAGAAGATTTTGCGCAGCCGCCCAAAGTGTTTGTAAGGATACGGCTGTGTGTTCCGTTTTGGGCCTTTGAGCTATATACCAACCAAAGAGGGAGAGCTGGAAAAGGTTTTAACTCAGTGTGTGTGTATGAGTTCCATACATGTAGATCTATTAAGACCAGTCTTCTACTAACCCATAGGCCCTTCGCACCCTGGAGAAGCACCGTTTGGCAGCAACAGTGATCGAACAGGGAAAGAAAGTCCTCCGTGATATCCTGGAGACCGTGCAGGGACCCAGTAAGCCCCTTCCAGTGGAGCCAGACGGGGTATGTACTGCACTGTAACCTATACTGCCTTTTAATCAATTACTCATCAAAGCACACCTCCATTTACAGCCCAAGTAGGGCATAAAATTAACACCCGCCAAATGCCGGTAGATTTTGGTATTGGTAGTTAAGAATGTCTGTTCCACCAGCCACGTTGGCGGGTGGTCAATTTGCAGGGCTTTACATTGTGAGCATTACATTCGCATTTGCTAATAAAAATAGAGTCAGAAGTCAAGTATGAGCACTTGCGAGTTGCAATTTATAAAATGAAGTAGCTGTTTTCAATGTATTTCTGCAGTTTTGTTTCATAGAAATAAGTATCCTATATCCCACCTCGCGCAGCATCAATGACTGGCTGGTGAGCTGTGCGCTGTGAGTGAAGTGCTGATAGATACATTTTTGGAGGCGCTGCGCACAGGCATAAAAGTTGGTATAATTTACTCGAAAGCCTACAAAGTGAGACTTTGTCCTCGTGTTTCTTGGCTATTTACTTTGTTTTGTTCACGAGCTCGGTTGTTTTTCAATGTTAGTTGGTAGTTGGCTTCAACTGCTTGCAAAGAGACATGGTCTACTACTAGTCAGTTGTCAGATTCAAAATCTCACACAGACGTGACAAGGCTTGAGTGGCCCCATTACTATTTTAACGTCCCACACTTAAGCCCCTGTTACACACATCAATAGTGTGTTTTGTCTGTTAATTACCATGTTGTCTAAATGAAGCAGAGGAGTCAAAGCATCACTACAGAAAAAAAACCTATACTTGGAAACTCATCAAATAGCCTCACGTTGTTCAGTACCAGTCAAAAGTTTGGACACCTACTCATTCAAGGGTTTTTCTTTATTTTTTACTATTTTCTACATTGTAGAATAATAATGAAGACATCAACTATGAAATAACACATATGGAATCATGTAGTAACCAAAAAAGTCTTTAACAAATCAAAATATATTTTATATTTGAGATTCTTCAAAGTACCCACCTTTTGCCTTGATGACAGCTTTGCACATGCTTGGTATTCTCTCAACCAGCTTCACCTGGAATGCTTTTCCAAATAGTCTTGAAGGAGTTTCCACATATGCTGAGCACTTGTTGGCTGCTTTTCCTTCACTCTGCGGTCCAACTCATCCCAAACCATCTCAATTGGGTTGAGGTTGGGTGATTGTGGAGGCCAGGTCATCTGATGCAGCACTCCATCACTCTCCTTCTTGGTCAAATAGCCCTTACACAGCCTGGAGGTGTGTTGGGTCATTGTCCTGTTGAAAACCAAATGATAGTCCCACTAAGCGCAAACCAGATGGGATGGCGTAACACTGCAGAATGTTGTAGTAGCCATGCTGGTTAAGTGTGCCTTAAAATTCTAAATAAATTGTTGACAGTGTTACCAGCAAAGCACCCTCATACCATCACAGCTCCTCCTCCATGCTTCACGGTGGGAACCACACATGCCGAGATCATCCTTTCACCTACTCTGCGTCTCACAAAGACACTGCGGTTGGAACCAAAAATCTCTCATTTGGACTCATCAGACCAAAGGACAGATTTCCACCGGTCTAATGTCCATTGCTCGTGTTTCTTGGCCCAAGCGAGTTCTGAATGGCTCAAACGCATTCAGAAGGAGAGAAATTCCACAAAGGAACTTTTAACAAGGCACACCTGTTCATTGAAATGCATTCCAGGTGAATATATAATGAAGCTGGTTGAGATATTGCCAAGCGTGTGCAAAGCTGTCATCAAGGCGAAGGGTGGCTACTTTAAAGAATCTCAAATATAAAATTTGTTTGGATTTATTTAGCACTTCTTTGGTTACTACATGATTCCATATGTGTTATTTCATAGTTGATGTCTTCTATTATTTTGCAATGCAGAAAATAGTAAAAAAAATAAAGAAAAAGCCTGGAATGAGTACGTGGGTCCAAACCTTTGACTGGTACTGTATGTCACATTGAGGATTGTGCTCTTCGCTTTGTGTGTGTGTCAGGACTTCCGGACATTTAACCAGCAGCAGTTTAATTTACTGATCATGTAAGAAATTGTGACTCACCACCTGGATTTATGTAGCAACATTTGAAATTGGGTTTTTAACATTGGTAAAAAGTAGCTCTGAGTCGCTACATCATGGTATATCATACACTGCATTTTTGAGGAACAATCGGAAAGTAATTCTGCTTTGGAAGCTGATACACTTGAAAAATCACTTTTGAGAAAAGGGCATTTTAGTGTGTACGGCCGGCACAGGTATTGAACCAGCACCTGTAGAAACGCAGTGATGCAGTGTCTTAGAACTTTGCGCCGCTCGGCCGCTGTACAATGTGACCGGTCGGGAGTAGGCTACAGTACTACAGTAATAGCAAAATAATCCTAACATTTCCACACCCTAATTGTAGTCTATGTTTCTCTTAGAATAAAAACCTTAGTGTAACAACAGTTTTATTAGTAAGTAATACTGACGAGTAGTAACAAATTAAATAAGTGTATCTTACCGGGTGTGCATGTGCAGGACAGAGGAATAGCAATTCTAACACTATTGTTCTAAATTCAATCACCTTCTTCATCCTCATCATTCAGTTCATTGAAATTCAATTTTGAAGTCATGCACAATTATCATTGGTTTATGTCACCCATTCATTGTCAGTTAGCGACACAGTAGCACCTTGGGACCCAAAAGCATAATCAGTGCTCTAACTCCCCCTTGCGCTGGTCTGGAGCAAAGAAGTAATGACTCAGAGTACCGTACTAAACCACAAATTACCTCTAAATCCCGCAGCATAATTCAAACTTTTAGTTGAGCAACCACTGTATGTTTTTTCGCGTTATTTGTAACTTACTTTGTACATAATGTTTCTGCCACCATGTCTTATGATCGAAAAGAGCTTCTACATATCAGGACAGCGATTACCCACCCCGTACTGGAGGAATACTTTTTCTTCATCGAGTCGGACGGGAAGGATTTACCTCAGACGCCCGACAAGGCCCTCTTCCCCGTTATTCACAGGAGAAAGAGACGGAGGTATCGAGGACGAAGGTCCGGGTGCCTTGTAAGGATCTGTCGCCGAGAGGGTAATCTACCTTTACCATCGGTCCTATTAGCCAACGTAAAATCAATCGATAATAAAATAGACAAACTATGATCACGTATTTCCTACCAATGGGACATTAAAAACTGTAATATCTTATATTTCACTGAGTCGTGGCTGAACGACGACATGAATAACGTACAGCTGTCGGGTTTTAAGCTTATTCGGCAGGATAGAACAGCAGCCTCTGGTAAAGACAAGGGGTGGCGGTCTATGTATATTTGTAAACAACAGCTGGTGCATGAAATCTAAGAAAGTCTCAAGGTTTTGCTCGCCTGAGGTAGAGTATCTCATGATAAGCTGTAGACCACACTATTTACCAAGATCGTTTTCATCTGTATTTTTCGTAGGTGTTTATATACCACCACAAACCGATGCTCGCACTAAGACCACACTCAATGAGCTGTTTACGGCCATAAGCAAGCAGGAAAACGTTCATCCAGAGGTGGCGCTCCTAGTGACCGGGGACCTTAATGCAGGGAAACTCAAATCAGTTTTACCTAATTTCTACCAGTATGTTAAATGTGCAACCAGAGGGGGAAAAAAACTCTAGACTACCTTTATTCCACACACAGAGACACGTACAAAGCTCTCCCTTGCCCTCCATTTGGCAAATTTGACCATAATGCTATCCTCCTGATTCTTGCTTACAAGCAAAAACTCAAACAGGAAGCAACAGTGACTCGGTCAATAAGAAAGTGGTCAGATGAAGCAGAGTCCTACAGGACTGTTTTGCTAGCACAGACTGGAATATGTTCCGGGATTCTTCCGATGGCATTGAGGAGTACACCACATTAGTCACTGGCCTCATCAATAAGTGCATCGATGACATCGTCCCCACAGTGACTGTACGTACATACAACCAGAAGCCATGGTTTACAGGCAACATCCTCACTGAGCTAATTGGTAGAGCTGCCACTTTCGAGGAGCGGGACTCTAACCCGGAAGCTTATAAGAAATCCTGCTATGCCTTCCGACGAACCATAAAACAGGCAAAGTGTCAATACAGGACTAAGATTGAATCGTACTACACTGTCTCCGATGCTCGTCGGATGTGGCAGGGCTTGCAAACTATTACAGACTGCAAAGGGAAGCACAGCCGTGAGCTTCCCAGTGACATGAGCCTACCAGACAAGCCAAATTATTCTATGCTTGCTTCAAGGCAAGTAACACTTAAAGCAAGCATGAGAGCATCAGCTGTTCCAGACGATTGTGTGATCACGCTCTCCGTAGCCGATGTGGGTAAGATCTTTAAACAGGTCAACATTCACAAGGCCGCAGGGCCAGATGGATTACTAGGACGTGTACTCCTAGCAAGTGTCTTCACTGACATTTTCAACCTGTCCCTAATGGAGTCTGTAATACCAACATGTTTCAAGCAGACCACCATAGACCCTGTTCCCAAGAACACTAAGGTAACCTGCCTAAATGACTACAGACTACAGAAAGTCTGGTCATGGCTCACATCAACACCGCTATCCCAGAAACCCTAGACCCAATTTGCATACCGCCCCAACAGATCCACAGATGATGCGGTCTCTTGCACTCAACACTGCCCTTTCCCATTGACTACAGCTCAGCGTTCAACATCACAGTGCCCTCAAAGCTCATCACTAAGCTTGGGACTAAACACCTCCCTCTGCAAATGGATCCTGGACTTCCTGACGGGCTGACCCAGGTGGTAAGGGTAGGTAACACGCTGATCCTCAACACGGGGGCCCCTCAGGGGTACTTGCTCATTCCCCTCCTGTACTCCCTGTTCACTCATGATTGCATGGCCAGGCACTACTCCAACACCATTATCAAGTTTGCTGAAGACAAAACAGTGGTAGGCCTGATCACCAACAACGAAGAGACAGCCTATAGGGAGGAGGTCAGAGACCTGGCCGTGTGGTGCCACAACCTCTCCCTCAATGTAAACAAGACAAAGGAGATGATTGTGGACTACAGGAAAAGGAGGACCTAGCACGCCCCCATTCTCATCGACGGGACTGCAGTGGAGCAGGTTGAGAGCTTCAAGTTCCTTGGTGTCCACATCACCAACAAACTAACATGGTCCAAACACACTACGACAGTCGTGAAGAGGGGACGAGCATACTGGTTGCATCACTGCCTGGTATGGCAACTGCTCGGCCTCCGACCGCAAAGCACTTCAGAGGGTAGTGCGTACGGCCCAGTACATCACTGGGGCCAAGCTTCCTGCCATCCAGGACTTCTTTACCAGGCGGTGTCAGAGGAAGGCCCTAAAAATTGTCAAAGACTCCAGTCACCCTAGTCATGGACTGTTCTCTCTGCTACCGCGCTGGAGCGGTAGCAGGTACTGGAGCGCCAAGTCTAGGTCCAAAAGGCTTCTTAACAGCTTCTACCCCAAGCCATGAGACTCCTGAACAGCTAATCAATGGGCTATCCAGACTATTTGCATTGCTATCCAGACTATTTGCATCTTGCGTTACATCTACTGGTATGGATAGGCTAAAATGCATTACTTCACAATGGGATTTGTTTTCTTCTCCCAGACACCTTTTTTTGTGGGGGGGGGGGGGGCAAAAGCCGGCTAATGGAAACCTTGGTGTCTGTGTGTGTGTGTGTGTGTGTGTGTGTGTGTGTGTGTGTGTGTGTGTGTGTGTGTGTGTGTGTGTGCGTATGACCGGATTGAGAAGTTGATGAAGAAGGCAGGCAGCATCCAGGGAGAGGAGGAGCAGAATGAACAGATGAAGGCTCTGGAGGGCAGTGCCATGAAGAACAAGAGGACTGGAACCTTCATGCTGCATGACAGCTCAGCCTGGAGCAGGGGTATGAGATACTACAGGCCTTTGCTGTACTGTCCTGTGCTAACTGTCCTGTTTGTAACATTGTAGACATTAAAACAAATTACTATCAACTGTTGTTGATTGGCAATATTCTATTATACAGTGGGGCAAAAAAGTATTTAGTCAGCCACCAATTGTGCAAGTTCTCCCACTTAAAAAGATGAGAGAGGCCTGTAATTTTCATCATAGGTACACTTCAACTATGACAGACAAAATGAAGAAAAAAAATCCAGAAAATCACACAAGTCTTCACAAGGTTTTCACACACTGTTGCTGGTATTTTGGCCCATTCCTCCATGCAGATCTCCTCTAGAGCAGTGATGTTTTGGGGCTGTTGCCCGGCAACACGGACATTCAACTCCCTCCAAAGATTTTCTATGGGGTTGAGATCTGGAGACTGGCTAGGCCACTCCAGAACCTTGAAATGCTTCTTAAGAAGCCACTCCTTTGTTGCCCGGGCGGTGTGTTTGGGATCCTTGTCATGCTGAAAGACCCAGCCACGTTTCATCTTCAATGCCCTTGCTGATGGAAGGAGGTTTTCACTCAAAATCTCACAATACATGGCCCCATTCATTCTTTCCTTTACACGGATCAGTCGTCCTTGGCCCTTTGCATAAAAACAGCCCCAAAGCATGATGTTTCCACCCCCATGCTTCACAGTAGGTATGGTGTTCTTTGGATGCAACTCAGCATTCTTTGTCCTCCAAAAAGTAATATTTTGGTTTCATCTGACCATATGACATTCTCCCAATCTTCTTCTGGATCATCCAAATGCTCTCTAGCAAACTTCAGATGGGCCTGGACATGTACTGGCTTAAGCAGGGAGACACGTCTGGCACTGCAGGATTTGAGTCCCTGGCGGCGTAGTGTGTTACTGATGGGAGGCTTTGTTACTTTGGTCCCAGCTCTCTGCAGGTCATTCACTAGGTCCCCCCGTGTGGTTCTGGGATTTTTGCTCACCGTTCTTGTGATAATTTTGACCCCACGGGGTGAGATCTTGCGTGGAGCCCCAGATCGAGGGAGATTATCAGTGGTCTTGTATGTCTTCCATTTCCTAATATTCGCTCCCACAGTTGATTTCTTCAAACCAAGCTGCTTACCTATTGCAGATTCAGTCTTCCCAGCCTGGTGGAGGTCTACAATTTTGTTTCTGGTGTCCTTTGACAGCTCTTTGGTCTTGGCCATAGTGGAGTTTGGAGTGGGACTGTTTGAGGTTGTGGACAGGTGTCTTTTATACTGATAACAAGTTCAAACAGGTGCCATTAATACAGGTAACGAGTGGAGGACAGAGGAGCCTCTTAAAGAAGAAGTTACAGGTGTGTAAGAGCCAGAAATCTTGCTTATTTGTAGGTGACCAAATACTTATTTTCCACCATAATTTGCAAATAAATTAATTACAAATCCTACAATGTGATTTTCTGGATTTCTTTTTCTCATTTTGTCTGTCATAGTTGAAGTGTACCTATGATGAAAATTACAGGCCTCTCTCATCTTTTTAAGTGGGAGAACTTGCACAATTGTTGGCTGACTAAATACTTTTTTGCCCCACTGTATATGTATCATTGAATATGGATTGATTCTATTATATTCTCTTCTCTTCTACATTATTCTTAGCGGTGGCCCATGCTCATGAACTGACTGGACAGGAGGACCCCATTCTGCTGTACCCCATCGTCACCAACAGCCCTCTGAAGGCTGCTTTCAAAGATTGTACGTATTTATTAACCCTATCTCTGTCTTCCCTCTGTGTTTACTGTACCTGTCTTCCCTAGGTGTTTAGTGCCTTCAGAAAGTATTCACAGCCCTTGACGTTTTCTTCATTTTATATGCTTGTCATCAGCAAGGACAAGGGAGTGTTTTAGGATAAAAAGAAATGGAATAGAGCTAAGCACAAGCAAATCCTAGAGGAAAAGCTGGTTCAGTCTGCTTTCCAACAGACACTGGGAGACAAATTCACCTTTCAGCAGGACAATAACCTAAAACACAAGGGCAAATATATACTGGAATTGCTTACCAAGACCTACTTGAATGTTCCTGAGTGGCCTAGTTACAGTTTTGAGTCAAATTGGCTTGAAAATCTATGGCAAGACTTAAAAATGATCTGTCTAGCAATGGTCAACAAGCAATTGGACAAAGATTACATTTTTTCAATAATAGTGCAAATATTGTACAATCCAAGGTGTGCAAAGCTCTTAGAGACTTACCCAGAAATAATCACAGCTGTAATCGCTGCCAAAGGTGATCCTAACATGTATTGACTCAGGGATATGAATACTTATGTATATTTGATATTTCTATATTTTATTTTCAATGAATGTGTAAAGATTTCTATAAACATGTTTTCACCTTTTGAGAAAAAATATATGTAGGCTGTAACACAACAAAATATTGAATAAGTCAAGGGGTATGAATACTTTCTGAAGGCACTTTGTGTATGTGTCTGTCTGTACTGTATGATCAATGAGTATTTGGCCTGTGTTTCAGTGATGAAGTTCAAGCGCAAGGCGTGCTTCATGGAGTTTGCTGTGCTGCTGCTCCAGAGGACCATGCAGGCAGACCATCTAGAGCTGGTCCTGCAGTGGGGACACGACATATTTGGCTGGCTTAGCAGGTACTGTATAGTACCGGCCTCTAAGTACTATTATCACATTTTAGTTAGTGGACCTGCGTCGACCTCTGTGGACCAGTTTAGTGGACTTGCGTGGTTCTGACAGACATTTTTGCTTATAAATCAATCTGTGGACACGGTAGGATTCACACAGACACAGGAGTATGTCTCTTCTGCCTGTGTGTAGCAGGATGTGAAATCTGACACCACTTGAAGCTGGGCTGTCCCTCCTATCATTTCATTTGCTCTACCGACTGTCCATCAACTCCTGACTGAACTCTAACTAACAACTAACGCAGCAGGAGAGAGTGGTTTCGTCATCGTAACACATTCAGAGATAAATTAATAGCCAGTAATCTAAAATAATTAATATATTTTAAGCAAAAAAACACTTTCTGTTTGCCATAGACAGACAGTATTAACATGAGATGAAAGGCGACTTCCTAGTTTAGATATATTTTCCCTAACACTGACAAGCTGACCAAACCGCTCGCACCCCTGCGTGCTCCATAATGCCCGTGTTGATTTTGTACTCCCACACCAGACACGATCAGGACACGCAGGTTGAAATATCATAACAAACTGAACCAATTATATTAATTTGGGGACAGGTCGAAAAGCATTAAGCATTTATTTAGCTAGCTAGTCCTGGGATATAAACATTTGGTTGTTATTTTACCTGAAAGTCCTCTACTGCGACAATTAATACACAGATAAAACGGTAAACCGAATTCCTTTCTCGTCATCTCTCCTCCTTCTACAGCATTCTTTTTTACTTCTTTGGACTTTATATGGAGGTTGGGTACCAACTTTACGGTGCGTTACTGACTGGAGTGTGGACGTCAGTTCATCTTTCAATCACCCACGTGGGTATGTGCTCCTAAAACCAGTGAGGAGATGGCACGTGAGTATATGCTAAAAACCAAAGAGGAGATTTGAGAGGCAGGACTTGCAGTGCATTGAGCGTCACAAATACGACTTTCCCGAAGCGGATCCTCTGTTTGGCCCACCACCCAGGACAATGGATCGGATCCCAGCCGGCGACCCAAAACAACCGCGCCGCAGAAGGGGCAGACGGCGCGGTCTTCTGGTCAGGCTCCGTAGACAGGCACATCGCGCACCGCTCTCGAGCATACTACTCGCCAATATCCAGTCTCTTGACAACAAGGTAGACGAAATCCGAGCAAGGGTTGCCTTCCAGAGAGACATCAGAGACTGTAACGTTCTTTGTTTCACGGAAACATGGCTCACTCGAGACACGCTATCGGAGTTGGTACAGCCACCTGGTTTCTTCACGCATCGCGCCGACAGAAACAAGCATCTCTCTGGTAAGAAGAAGGGTGGGGTGTATGCCTTTTGATTAACGAGACGTGGTGTGATCATAACAACATACAGGAACTCAAGTCCTTTTGTTCACCTGACTTAGAATTCCTCACAATCAAATGCCAACCGCATTATCTACTAAGAGAATCCTCTTCAATCATAATCACAGCCGTGTGTATACCCCCAAGCAGACACCTCGACGGCCCTGAATTTTTTTTATTGGACTCTATGTAAACTGGAAACCACATATCCTGAGGTTACATTTATTGTAGCTGGGGATTTTAACAAGGCTATTCTGAAAACAAGACTCCCTAAATTTTATCAGCATATCGATTGCGCGACCTGGGCTGGTAAAACCCTAGATCATTGTTATTCTAACTTCCGCGACGCATATAAAGCCCTCCCCGCCCTCCTTTCGGAAAAGCTGACCATGGCTCCATTTTGTTGCTCGCAGCCTATAGACAGAAACTAAAAACGGAAGCACTCGTGCTCAGGTCTGTTCAATGCTAGTCCGACCAATCGGATTCCACGCTTCAAGATTGCTTTGATCACGTGGACTGGGATATGTTCCGGATAGCGTCGAACCACTACATTGATGAATACGCTGATTCGGTGAGCGAGTTTATTAGCAAGTGCATCGGTGATGTTGTACAGCGTCTATTAAAACATTCCCCAACCAGAAACCGTAGATTGATGGCAGCAGTCGCGCTAAACTGAAGCGCGAACCATGCGCGAAACATGACCGAATACAAACAGTGTAGCTATTCCCTCCGCATGGTAATCAAACAAGCTAAGCGCCAGTATAGAGACAAAGTAGAGTCGCAATTCAATGGCAATGACACAAGAGGTATGTGGCAGGGTCTATGGACCATGATGTCTCGCTCCCAGACAAACTAAACAACTTCTTTGCTCGCTTTGAGGACAATACAGTGCCACTGACACGGCCCCCTACCAAAACTTGCGGGCTCTCCTTCACTGCAGCCAACATGAGTAAAACATTTAAACGTGTTAACCCCCGCAAGGCTGCAGGCCCAGACAGCATCCCCAGCCGTGTCCTCAGCACATGCGCAGACTAGCTGGCTGGTGTGTTTACGGACATATTCAATCAATCCTTATCCCAGTCTGCTGTTCCCACATGCTTCAAGATGGCTACCATTGTTCCTGTTCCCAAGAAAGCTAAGGTATCTGAGATAAATGACTAAATGTAGCACTCACTTCCGTCATCATGAAGTGCTTTGAGAGACTAGTCAAGGATCATATCACCACCACCCTACCTGACACCCTAGTCTTGGCCATTGTGGAGAGGTTGGAGTCTGTTTGATTGGGTGTGTGAACAGGTGTCTTTAATACAGGTAACGTGTTCAAGCAGGTGCAGTTAATACAGGTAATGAGTGGAGAACAGGAGGGCTTCTTAAAGAAAAACTAACAGGTCTGCGAGAGCCGGAATTCTTACTGGTTGGTAGGTGATCAAATACTTATGTCATGCAATAAAATGCAAATAAATTACTTAAAAATCATACAATGTGATTTTCTGGACCTCTACATGCTTTGTAAGTAGGAAAACCTGCAAAATCGGCAGTGTATCAAATATAAGTCATTTCAAACCATACAGTTTTGTTGAATATGAAATACATCATATTAAACATTTCATATTTTCATTATATTTCTGCTGTGTACTTGAGCTCAAAAGTGACTACACCTCAGCAATGTATAACTATTTTTACCAGAAAGGTGAGATTTTAACCTTTCTTGGAGTTTGCAGCATTACTAGTTATTATGTATTTGTATTTATTAAGGATCCCCATTAGCTGCTGGAAAGGCAGCAGCTTCTCTTCCTGGTGTCCAAACACAAGGCATTTACATTACATATACAGTTCCAGTCAAAAGTTTTTGAGACACCTACTCATTGCAGGGATTTTCTTTATTTTTACTATTTTCTACAGACTTGTTAGATTTTTGTGACTGCACTTGAAGAAACTTTCGAAATTCTTCAAATTTCATGTCTTAAAGTAATGGTGGACTGTCGCTTATTTGAGCTGTTCTTGTCATAATATGGGCTATCTTCTGTATACCACCCCTACCGTGTCATGTCAAGAGTGTGCAAAGGGTGGCTACTTTGGAGAATTTCAAATATAAAACATATTTTGATTTGTTTAACACTTTTTTGGTTACTACATGAGTCCATATGTGTTATGTCTTCACTATTATTCTACAATGTAGAAAATAGTAAAAAATTAAGAAAAACCGTTGAATGAGTAGGTGTGTCCAACTTTTGACTGGTACTGTAAAACAACAGATAAAACAGTACAAATGTTAAAACAGTACATCATATAACATTATTACACCACTAAATATCTACAATACAAAATGTATAGTACCACCATACAACAATATTACAGTGTAGGTGTGTTTAGAGTGCGTGTGCTGTCGCTTGTGTGTGTCTCTTCACAGTCCCCACTTTATGGCCCTCATGATAAATAATTACTTTTGGGGATTACGTAGATTACATTTTTGATTATCTTTAGTTACATTTAAGAGTTTAAAGAATGATGTACAGTATGTTGTTGTTGTTTTAGGGCTCTGATTTATATATACCAAGTGACAGACCAGTGACAGACCAGGACAAACACTTGCGGGGTCAGACTCAGAACCCAACTGTATGTGATGTGGTATGTGTGTGTGTGTGACAGGAGGGATGAGGGACTGACAGGGCCTAAGAAGGGCCCAGGGGACAGATCAACCTCAGGGAAAGAACTGAAGAAGTACTCCTCCTCCATCATGGAGTACAAGGTGAGCTCAGCTAAAATCCTTCCCTTTTCTTTTCTGTCCCTCCCATGAAGATATTGCAGAAGAATAATTCAATAAATCTGACAGCCGTTTGTTATCCCCTTTAGAAGAATAAAGCTAGTACATTCTGGAGTGACAAGAAGAGGAAAGAGCTTCTCCAGAAGAAACAACTGACTGCTCTGAAAGCACAGAACACAGAGAGGTGGGTACCAACCTCTCCACTCACCGGACCCTTTTGATCACTCGACTAAGCATGCCTATCCTTAATGTCAATATGTCTTGTCCATTTCTGTTCTGGTTAGTGTTTATTGGCTTATTTCACTGTAGAGCCTCTAGTCCTGCTCACTATACCTTATCCAACCTATTAGTTCCACCACCCACACATGCAATGACATCTCCTGGTTTCAACGATGTTTCTAGAGACAATATCTCTCTCTTCATCACTCAATACCTAGGTTTACCTCCACTGTATTCACATCCTGCCATACATTTGTCTGTACATTATACCTTGATGCTATTTTATCGCCCCCAGAAACCTCCTTTTACTCTATGTTCCAGACGTTCTAGACGACCAATTCTCATAGCTTTTAGCCGTACCCTTATTCTACTCCTCCTATGTTCCTCTGGCGATGTAGAGGTGAATCCAGGCCCTGCAGTGCCTAGCTCCACTCCTATTCCCCAGGCGCTCTCTTTTGACGACTTCTGTAACCGTAATAGCCTTGGTTTCATGCATGTTAACATTAGAAGCCTCCTCCCTAAGTTTGTTCTATTCACTGCTTTAGCACACTCTGCCAACCCGGATGTTCTAGCTGTGTCTGAATCCTGGCTTAGGAAGACCACCAAAAATTCTGAAGTTTTAATTCCAAACTACAACATTTTCAGACAAGATAGAACTGCCAAAGGGGGCGGTGTTGCAATCTACTGCAAAGATAGCCTGCAGAGTTCTGTCCTACTATCCAGGTCTGTACCCAAACAATTTGAACTTCTACTTTTAAAAATCCACCTCTCTAAAAACAAGTCTCTCACCGTTGCCGCCTGCTATAGACCACCCTCTGCCCCCAGCTGTGCTCTGGACACCATATGTGAACTGATTGCCCCCCATCTATCTTCAGAGTTCGTGCTGCTAGGCGACCTAAACTGGAACATGCTTAACACCCCAGCCATCCTACAATCTAAACTTGATGCCCTCAATCTCACACAAGTAATCAATGAACCTACCAGGTACCTCCCCAAAACCTTAAACACGGGCACCCTCATAGATATCATCCTAACCAACTTCCCCTCTAAATACACCTCTGCTGTCTTCAACCAAGATCTCAGCGATCACTGCCTCATTGCCTGCATCCGTAATGGGTCAGCGGTCAAACGACCTCCACTCATCACTGTAAAACGCTCCCTGAAACACTTCTGCGAGCAGGCCTTTCTAATCGACCTGGCCGGGGTATCCTGGAAGGATATTGATCTCATCCCGTCAGTAGAGGATGCCTGGATATTTTTTAAAAATGCCTTCCTAACCATCTTAAATAAACATGCCCCATTCAAGAAATTTAGAACCAGGAACAGATATAGCCCTTGGTTCTCCCCAGACCTGACTGCCCTTAACCAACACAAAAACATCCTATGGCGTTCTGCATTAGCATCGAACAGCCCCCGTGATATGCAGCTGTTCAGGGAAGCTAGAAATCATTATACACAGGCAGTTAGAAAAGCCAAGGCTAGCTTTTTCAAGCAGAAATTTGCTTCCTGCAACACTAACTCAAAAAAGTTCTGGGACACTGTAAAGTCCATGGAGAATAAGAACACCTCCTCCCAGCTGCCCACTGCACTGAAGATAGGAAACACTGTCACCACTGATAAATCCACCATAATTGAGAATTTCAATAAGCATTTTTCTACGGCTGGCCATGCTTTCCACCTGGCTACTCCTACCCCGGACAACAGCACTGCACCCCCAACAGCAACTCGCCCAAGCCTTCCCCATTTCTCCTTCTCCCAAATCCATTCAGCTGATGTTCTGAAAGAGCTGCAAAATCTGGACCCCTACAAATCAGCCGGGCTAGACAATCTGGACCCTTTCTTTCTAAAATTATCTGCCGAAATTGTTGCCACCCCTATTACTAGCCTGTTCAACCTCTCTTTCGTGTCGTCTGAGATTCCCAAAGATTGGAAAGCAGCTGCGGTCATCCCCCTCTTCAAAGGGGGGGACACTCTTGACCCAAACTGCTACAGACCTATATCTATCCTACCGTGCCTTTCTAAGGTCTTCGAAAGCCAAGTCAACAAACAGATTACCGACCATTTCGAATCTCACCATACCTTCTCTGCTATGCAATCTGGTTTCAGAGCTGGTCATGGGTGCACCTCAGCCACGCTCAAGGTCCTAAACGATATCTTAACCGCCATCGATAAGAAACATTACTGTGCAGCCGTATTCATTGATCTGGCCAAGGCTTTCGACTCTGTCAATCACCATATCCTCATCGGCAGACTCGACAGCCTTGGTTTCTCAAATGATTGCCTCGCCTGGTTCAGCAACTACTTCTCTGATAGAGTTCAGTGTGTCAAGTCGGAGGGTCTGCTGTCCGGACCTCTGGCAGTCTCTATGGGGGTGCCACAGGGTTCAATTCTTGGACCGACTCTCTTCTCTGTATACATCAATGAGGTCGCTCTTGCTGCTGGTGAGTCCCTGATCCACCTATACGCAGACGACACCATTCTGTATACTTCCGGCCCTTCTTTGGACACTGTGTTAACAACCCTCCAGGCAAGCTTCAATGCCATACAACTCTCCTTCCGTGGCCTCCAATTGCTCTTAAATACAAGTAAAACTAAATGCATGCTCTTCAACCGATCGCTACCTGCACCTACCCGCCTGTCCAACATCACTACTCTGGACGGCTCTGACTTAGAATACGTGGACAACTACAAATACTTAGGTGTCTGGTTAGACTGTAAACTCTCCTTCCAGACCCATATCAAACATCTCCAATCCAAAGTTAAATCTAGAATTGGCTTCCTATTTCGCAACAAAGCATCCTTCACTCATGCTGCCAAACATACCCTTGTAAAACTGACCATCCTACCAATCCTCGACTTTGGCGATGTCATTTACAAAATAGCCTCCAATACCCTACTCAACAAATTGGATGCAGTCTATCACAGTGCAATCCGTTTTATCACCAAAGCCCCATATACTACCCACCATTGCGACCTGTACGCTCTCGTTGGCTGGCCCTCGCTTCATACTCGTCGCCAAACCCACTGGCTCCATGTCATCTACAAGACCCTGCTAGGTAAAGTCCCCCCTTATCTCAGCTCGCTGGTCACCATAGCATCTCCCACCTGTAGCACACGCTCCAGCAGGTATATCTCTCTAGTCACCCCCAAGACCAATTCTTTCTTTGGCCGCCTCTCCTTCCAGTTCTCTGCTGCCAATGACTGGAACGAACTACAAAAATCTCTGAAACTGGAAACACTTATCTCCCTCACTAGCTTTAAGCACCAACTGTCAGAGCAGCTCACAGATTACTGCACCTGTACATAGCCCACCTAAAATTTAGCCCAAACAACTACCTCTTTCCCAACTGTATTTAATTTTTATTTATTTATTTATTTTGCTCCTTTGCACCCCATTATTTTTTTATTTCTACTTTGCACATTCTTCCATTGCAAAACTACCATTCCAGTATTTTACTTGCTATATTGTATTTACTTTGCCATCATGGCCTTTTTTTGCCTTTACCTCCCTTCTCACCTCATTTGCTCACATTGTATATAGACTTGTTTATACTGCATTATTGACTGTATGTTTGTTTTTACTCCATGTGTAACTCTGTGTCGTTTTATCTGTCGAACTGCTTTGCTTTATCTTGGCCAGGTCGCAATTGTAAATGAGAACTTGTTCTCAACTTGCCTACCTGGTTAAATAAAGGTAAAATAAAAAAATAAATAAAATGCTTGTCTTCATCCTCCTCTGACGAGGAGTAAGAAATGTCAGACCACTGCGCAGCGTGGTAGGTGTCCATATTGTATTTAATACGAATACTGAACACTTGAACAAAAACAATAAAATGACAAAAACAAACAGTCCTGAACGGTGAAGCAAAACACAGAACAGAAAATAATCACCCACAACTCAAAGGTGAAACCAGGCTACCTAAGTATGGTTCTCAATCAGGGACAACGATTGGCAGCTGCCTCTGATTGAGAACCATACCAGGCCAAACACAGAAATCCCAAATTATAGAAAAAAGAACATAGACTGCCCACCCCAACTCACGCCCTGACCATACTAAAACAAAGGAACTAAGGTCAGAACGTGACAGGTACAGTACTTTTACAGCAACTGTCTCTCTTTGTGCTTATGACCAATTTATGACCAATTACTGTTCAGCATTTACCCCGAGTGTTGTTTATGCAAGTGTACATGTGTGTCCTTACCTGCATGTATGCTCCGCTCACATCTGTGTGTCAGGGAGTGTAAGGCGGTGGACACCATGCTGAACCAGCTAGCCCCCCTGGTGCGGCGTCACCAGCGTCGGAGGCGTCTGAGACAGGTGTGTTCTGAGGAGTGGTTGTGGAGGTGTCACCTCAACCTTAGCATCGCCAGGGCTCACCTGGGACTACTGAGAAGGAGCCTGGAGAACCACCAGGGCCTTGGGGCCCAACAACACAGGTAAATATAGACACAAACACACACATGCATACATACACATATACACACACACACATACAGATCACTGTTTTCCACATATACATACTGCACCCTTGTCACGCTATCATTCCCTACAGATTGTACTGTGCTGGCTCAGATGTTTTCACAGTCACTGTCCTTTCCAGCACGATTCGCTAAGAGTGTAGCTAAAAGTGAGCTGAGCTAGCCCTATAATGTATCTGGTGCCAGCTCACTTTTAAGCAAGCATAGGAGTTAGCTACATTTCTGTGTTTTATTGATTGTACATATATGTACAATATTTTTGTGTACATTTTACAACAAAGACAATAGACCATGATGACATTTTTGTTCTTGTAGCTACAGCCAGCTGCCTCCGTCGTTGTTCTCCCTGGCCCACTCTGGTACTCTGGTGAGGTGGAGGAACATGCATCAGCACATCGGAGTCCCTGACCTGATCCCCCCGGCCCCCAAAGCCACGCCCCAGCCCTGCCTCAGAGCCATCCTCCACAAGGCCAAGGAGAGCGGACAGGGTAAGGAAATAACTAACTAACCAGCTAACTGTCATCAACACTCTCTCCCTCTCCCTGTCTCTCTTTTTTTCTCTTTTGCTGTCTATATCTCTCTCTTTCACTCTCTCTCCCTCTCCCTATGTCTTTTTTTTTGACCCATCACCAGAGGGGTCACACATCAGAGGACAAGAACATTCTTCCTATCTTTCACTCTTTCTCTCTCCACCCTTCAGCTGCCACCACCACCAGTGGAGAGGACTTCAGCACGACAGAGAGCAGTGAGCAGGACAGTGAGCAGGACTCTCCCCGTACCCAGCCGGCTGTGGACTCGGACTATAGTGAGCCCTCAGTGATGACCACCTCCCCGACCAGACGCACTTCCACTCAGCTGCTGGAGTCACTCAACAAGGCTGCCCTGCACCTCCGCAGAGCCATGGTACCTGATATACACACACAAACAGACACGGATGCATATACACACGAACACACACACACATACAAACTGGCAACAAAAATTAAATAATCATGCACTGTATGTATGCATACATGCGCCCACACACACTCCAAAATGTAAACCGTAACGTCAGTACAAACAATATCTGTATTTATGTTGAGAGTGTAATGTGTTTGGCAATGACCTGTATATTGGTATGTTTATGTATGGTATTTTTGAAGGGTGTGTGTGTGTTTGTAAACAGGTACTTGCCCATCGTGGGGGCCACTGGACAACGTTGCAGTGTGTGTGTCGGACACTATGGGACCAGGGCTGTACCATCACTCTACTAGTAGACAGGGGTACATCCATGGAGCCCCCCATCCCTTTAACATTGGACCAGCTCAACACTGTCCTCACCCCTTTGTTTGAGCTGGCTACAGACCTCGTCATGAACATGATGGAGACGATGCAGGTCTCACTTTATCACTTTACTCTTACTTGCTTTTGAGCTCGATTATTGTTCAACTCATAAACATACTAATTTGTCTACACAACTTCACCAAACACTTGATATTGCTAAAGCAACATCAAAGTAATGTATAAACTAATGTACAGTGGGGTCCGAAATTATTGACACCCTTGATAAAGAAAAGCAAAAATGACTGTATATAATAAATAATTCAAATGCTGAAATACACTGAGTACAAAACATATTTGGAACACCTGCAGGTTCCATGACATAGACTGAGCTGGTGAATCCAGGCTTATTGATGTCAGTCATTATTAGGAAGGTGTTCCTAATGTTTGGTATACTCAGTGTTTATTGTATGCAAAAAAAGGGACATTATATTATTTTATACTAATGCTATTGCTCAGAGATATAACTTTTGTTTAACAAAAATATAACACATACAACAATTTAAAGGATTTGACTGAGTTACAGTTAAATCCTTTGTTATACGTACTGCCAAATTCTCTAAAACGTCCTTGGATGCGACTTATGGTAGAGACAATAACGTAACATTTTCTGACAACAGCTCTGGTGGAAATTCCTGCAGTCAGCATGACCAAGCCAAGGTGGCATAGCAGTTCAGACGTCTTTTGTCCTCGTCTTGTCGTGTCCTGTATATATATATATTTACAACTTTTTCACATACATTTTATTTTTATTTTCCATCAACTCATCTTCAAAACACTCTCCTGCAACCCGCCTCACCAATGTATATTTATAAAAAAGTATTATTTACCTCAGATCTGTAATCCTCCAAGAAGCTAGCCAGAAACTCCAAGAAGCTAGCCTGAAACTAGCCAGAAGCTAATCCAGAAGCTAGTTCAGAAGCTAGTTAGCTCCTTTACTGGCAAATCGTTAATATTCAGCTAACCACGGTTTGTGGTCATCAGCTATCCTTTAGCTCGAAAATCTATCGCCAGTTCTGTACGGCGCAGCGCGGCTCGGAACGGAACATACCGGACCAATTTTTCTCTCCATGTCCCTGGACATTCATACCCGGATCTCACAGCTAGCTAGCTGCTATCCGTGTGACCATCGGAGCTAGCAAGCTCCGTCAATCACTCCTGAGTTCCATCAATCACACCTGGGCTGCAGTCACCTATCCGGACCCGTTTTACTGCCTTCGCGGAGCCCCACCGGGCCTTCACAACTGGACTGCCGACGTTATCTACCCGAAGGAGTTATTCGGCCGGCTCCTCCGTCGCGACGTTACCTGAACGCCCATCTGCGGCCTGCTAACCGTTAGCTGTCTTACCGGCTGCTATCTGAATAGACAATCGGACAATTTTTTTATTATTATTTTTTTAAATTATTTTTTTTATTATTATTATTATATTTTCTTCTTGGGCCTCTATAACTATATCTATTGTTTTTATTTTTGTTGTTGTTGTGTGATTTGGATTAATCCCCTCTACCACACGGAACCCCACTAATCTACTGACGGAACGTAAGGGGTGGCTAACAGACCTCCATCCTATGCTAGCTTGCTACCGATGCCCTGGCTAGCTGTCTAAATCACCAACCAACCTCTCCACTCACCGGACCCTTTTGATCACTCGACTAAGCATGCCTATCCTTAATGTCAATATGTCTTGTCCATTTCTGTTCTGGTTAGTGTTTATTGGCTTATTTCACTGTAGAGCCTCTAGTCCTGCTCACTATACCTTATCCAACCTATTAGTTCCACCACCCACACATGCAATGACATCTCCTGGTTTCAACGATGTTTCTAGAGACAATATCTCTCTCTTCATCACTCAATACCTAGGTTTACCTCCACTGTATTCACATCCTGCCATACATTTGTCTGTACATTATACCTTGATGCTATTTTATCGCCCCCAGAAACCTCCTTTTACTCTATGTTCCAGACGTTCTAGACGACCAATTCTCATAGCTTTTAGCCGTACCCTTATTCTACTCCTCCTATGTTCCTCTGGCGATGTAGAGGTGAATCCAGGCCCTGCAGTGCCTAGCTCCACTCCTATTCCCCAGGCGCTCTCTTTTGACGACTTCTGTAACCGTAATAGCCTTGGTTTCATGCATGTTAACATTAGAAGCCTCCTCCCTAAGTTTGTTCTATTCACTGCTTTAGCACACTCTGCCAACCCGGATGTTCTAGCTGTGTCTGAATCCTGGCTTAGGAAGACCACCAAAAATTCTGAAGTTTTAATTCCAAACTACAACATTTTCAGACAAGATAGAACTGCCAAAGGGGGCGGTGTTGCAATCTACTGCAAAGATAGCCTGCAGAGTTCTGTCCTACTATCCAGGTCTGTACCCAAACAATTTGAACTTCTACTTTTAAAAATCCACCTCTCTAAAAACAAGTCTCTCACCGTTGCCGCCTGCTATAGACCACCCTCTGCCCCCAGCTGTGCTCTGGACACCATATGTGAACTGATTGCCCCCCATCTATCTTCAGAGTTCGTGCTGCTAGGCGACCTAAACTGGAACATGCTTAACACCCCAGCCATCCTACAATCTAAACTTGATGCCCTCAATCTCACACAAATAATCAATGAACCTACCAGGTACCTCCCCAAAACCTTAAACACGGGCACCCTCATAGATATCATCCTAACCAACTTCCCCTCTAAATACACCTCTGCTGTCTTCAACCAAGATCTCAGCGATCACTGCCTCATTGCCTGCATCCGTAATGGGTCAGCGGTCAAACGACCTCCACTCATCACTGTAAAACGCTCCCTGAAACACTTCTGCGAGCAGGCCTTTCTAATCGACCTGGCCGGGGTATCCTGGAAGGATATTGATCTCATCCCGTCAGTAGAGGATGCCTGGATATTTTTTAAAAATGCCTTCCTAACCATCTTAAATAAACATGCCCCATTCAAGAAATTTAGAACCAGGAACAGATATAGCCCTTGGTTCTCCCCAGACCTGACTGCCCTTAACCAACACAAAAACATCCTATGGCGTTCTGCATTAGCATCGAACAGCCCCCGTGATATGCAGCTGTTCAGGGAAGCTAGAAACCATTATACACAGGCAGTTAGAAAAGCCAAGGCTAGCTTTTTCAAGCAGAAATTTGCTTCCTGCAACACTAACTCAAAAAAGTTCTGGGACACTGTAAAGTCCATGGAGAATAAGAACACCTCCTCCCAGCTGCCCACTGCACTGAAGATAGGAAACACTGTCACCACTGATAAATCCACCATAATTGAGAATTTCAATAAGCATTTTTCTACGGCTGGCCATGCTTTCCACCTGGCTACTCCTACCCCGGACAACAGCACTGCACCCCCAACAGCAACTCGCCCAAGCCTTCCCCATTTCTCCTTCTCCCAAATCCATTCAGCTGATGTTCTGAAAGAGCTGCAAAATCTGGACCCCTACAAATCAGCCGGGCTAGACAATCTGGACCCTTTCTTTCTAAAATTATCTGCCGAAATTGTTGCCACCCCTATTACTAGCCTGTTCAACCTCTCTTTCGTGTCGTCTGAGATTCCCAAAGATTGGAAAGCAGCTGCGGTCATCCCCCTCTTCAAAGGGGGGGACACTCTTGACCCAAACTGCTACAGACCTATATCTATCCTACCGTGCCTTTCTAAGGTCTTCGAAAGCCAAGTCAACAAACAGATTACCGACCATTTCGAATCTCACCATACCTTCTCTGCTATGCAATCTGGTTTCAGAGCTGGTCATGGGTGCACCTCAGCCACGCTCAAGGTCCTAAACGATATCTTAACCGCCATCGATAAGAAACATTACTGTGCAGCCGTATTCATTGATCTGGCCAAGGCTTTCGACTCTGTCAATCACCACATCCTCATCGGCAGACTCGACAGCCTTGGTTTCTCAAATGATTGCCTCGCCTGGTTCACCAACTACTTCTCTGATAGAGTTCAGTGTGTCAAGTCGGAGGGTCTGCTGTCCGGACCTCTGGCAGTCTCTATGGGGGTGCCACAGGGTTCAATTCTTGGACCGACTCTCTTCTCTGTATACATCAATGAGGTCGCTCTTGCTGCTGGTGAGTCCCTGATCCACCTCTACGCAGACGACACCATTCTGTATACTTCCGGCCCTTCTTTGGACACTGTGTTAACAACCCTCCAGGCAAGCTTCAATGCCATACAACTCTCCTTCCGTGGCCTCCAATTGCTCTTAAATACAAGTAAAACTAAATGCATGCTCTTCAACCGATCGCTACCTGCACCTACCCGCCTGTCCAACATCACTACTCTGGACGGCTCTGACTTAGAATACGTGGACAACTACAAATACTTAGGTGTCTGGTTAGACTGTAAACTCTCCTTCCAGACCCATATCAAACATCTCCAATCCAAAGTTAAATCTAGAATTGGCTTCCTATTTCGCAACAAAGCATCCTTCACTCATGCTGCCAAACATACCCTTGTAAAACTGACCATCCTACCAATCCTCGACTTTGGCGATGTCATTTACAAAATAGCCTCCAATACCCTACTCAACAAATTGGATGCAGTCTATCACAGTGCAATCCGTTTTATCACCAAAGCCCCATATACTACCCACCATTGCGACCTGTACGCTCTCGTTGGCTGGCCCTCGCTTCATACTCGCCGCCAAACCCACTGGCTCCATGTCATCTACAAGACCCTGCTAGGTAAAGTCCCCCCTTATCTCAGCTCGCTGGTCACCATAGCATCTCCCACCTGTAGCACACGCTCCAGCAGGTATATCTCTCTAGTCACCCCCAAGACCAATTCTTTCTTTGGCCGCCTCTCCTTCCAGTTCTCTGCTGCCAATGACTGGAACGAACTACAAAAATCTCTGAAACTGGAAACACTTATCTCCCTCACTAGCTTTAAGCACCAACTGTCAGAGCAGCTCACAGATTACTGCACCTGTACATAGCCCACCTAAAATTTAGCCCAAACAACTACCTCTTTCCCAACTGTATTTAATTTTTATTTATTTATTTATTTTGCTCCTTTGCACCCCATTATTTTTTTATTTCTACTTTGCACATTCTTCCATTGCAAAACTACCATTCCAGTATTTTACTTGCTATATTGTATTTACTTTGCCATCATGGCCTTTTTTTGCCTTTACCTCCCTTCTCACCTCATTTGCTCACATTGTATATAGACTTGTTTATACTGCATTATTGACTGTATGTTTGTTTTTACTCCATGTGTAACTCTGTGTCGTTTTATCTGTCGAACTGCTTTGCTTTATCTTGGCCAGGTCGCAATTGTAAATGAGAACTTGTTCTCAACTTGCCTACCTGGTTAAATAAAGGTAAAATAAATAAAAATAAATAAAAATTGCACGCTCCCTCAAAGCTTGAGACATCTGTGGCAGGCATTGTGTTGTGTGACAAAACTGCACATTTTAGAGTGGCCTTTTATTTTCCCCAGCACAAGATGCACCTGTGTAATGATCATGCTGTTTAATCAGCTTCTTGATATGGCTTCGTGATTATTGCAGCTCAATGGCGATAACTTTTGTTGACAATTTTGGAAACAAAACATGAGGATGGGATCCACCCAAATCATTTGGGTTCCTGGATCCTTTCACAGCATTATAAGGTTGCGTTGAGACAATGACTTATCAATGACCCATGTCCAGCTCAGTTAATCCCTACCATTGGGCCGCTGAGTTATCATAATGCTTTAGCAAATGTACATTATACCAGGGGCATTGGTAGAAACAATGTACGTAACCCAATTTATGTCCCGCTAACTGCCCTGAATGCCTCTGCTGATCCTACAACTATTTTATGCAGCAATTATGTGTCTATGAACCAAATTTAGGCTGTTATCACTGAGGCAGTGTGCCCTAGTAGGAAGTCCTCTGTGTGCAGCTCACCCTGCACCAACATAAATAACAGGGGAATATCTACTGCTGCTAAGCTTCCCAGTAAAGCAATGAAAACAAGCAAGCATCCGAGAAAACTGCTCAAAATAGCGCATGTTAACATATCTAGCTTAAGAAACAAGGTTCATGAAATTAATAACTTGCTAGTAACAGATGACATTCATATTCTGTCTATCTCTGAAACTCACTTAGATAATACCTTTGATGATACAGTGGTAGCAATACATGGTTATAACATTTACTGAAAAGACAGAAATGCCAATGGTGGAGGTGTTGCAGTCTACATTAAGGACCACATTCCTGTTAAGATTAGAGAGGATCTCATGTTAAATACTGTTGAAGTAATATGGCTACAGGTTCATAGCTTCTTTACTGGCAAATCGTTAGTATTCAGCTAACCACGGTTTGTGGTCATCAGCTATCCTTTAGCTCGAAAATCTATCGCCAGTTTTGTACGGCGCAGCGCGGCTCGGAACGGAACATACCGGACCAATTTTTCTCTCCATGTCCCTGGATTTCAACCGCTAACTCTGGACATTCATACCTGGATCTCACAGCTAGCTAGCTGCTATCCGTGTGACTATCGGCTTTCGTCGATTCCGGAGCAAACATCAATTATTCCGGAGCTAGCCAGCTCCGTCAATCACTCCTGAGTTCCATCAATCACTCCTGGGCTGCAGTCACCTATCCGGACCCGTTTTACTGCCTACGCGGAGCCCCACCGGGCCTTCACAACTGGACTGCCGACGTTATCTACCCGAAGGAGTTATCCGGCTGGCTCCTCCGTCGCGACGTTACCTGAACGCCCATCTGCGGCCTGCTAACCGTTAGCTGTCTTATCGGCTGCTATCTGAATAGACAATCGGACAATTTATTTATTTATTTGTATTATTATTATTATTATTATGTTTTCTTCTTGGGCCTCTATAACTATATCTATTGTTTTTATTTTTGTTGTTGTTGTGTGATTTGGATTAATCCCCTCTACCACACGGAACCCCACTAATCTACTAACGGAACGCAAGAGGTGGCTAATAACAGACCTCCATCCTATGCTAGCTTGCTACCGATGGCCGGGCTAGCTGTCTAAATCGCCGTGACCCCCAACCAACCTCTCCACTCACCGGATCCTTTTGATCACTCGACTAATGCCTCTCCTTAATGTCAATATGCCTTGTCCATTGCTGTTCTGGTTAGTATTTATTGGCTTATTTCACTGTAGAGCCTCTAGTCCTGCTCACTATACCTTATCCAACCTATTAGTTCCACCACCCACACATGCAATGACATCTCCTGGTTTCAATGATGTTTCTAGAGACAATATCTCTCTCTTCATCACTCAATACCTAGGTTTACCTCCACTGTATTCACATCCTACCATATCTTTGTCTGTACATTATACCTTGATGCTATTTTATCCCCACCAGAAACCTCCTTTTACTCTCTGTTCCAGACGTTCTAGACGACCAATTCTTATTGCTTTTAGCCGCACCCTTATTCTACTCCTCCTATGTTCCTCTGGCGATGTAGAGGTGAATCCAGGCCCTGCAGTGCCTGGCTCCACTCCTATTCCCCAGGCGCTCTCTTTTGACGACTTCTGTAACCGTAATAGCCTTGGTTTCATGCATGTTAACATTAGAAGCCTCCTCCCTAAGTTTGTTCTATTCACTGCTTTAGCACACTCTGCCAACCCGGATGTTCTAGCTGTGTCTGAATCCTGGCTTAGGAAGACCACCAAAAATTCTGAAATTTTAATTCCAAACTACAACATTTTCAGACAAGATAGAACTGCCAAAGGGGGCGGTGTTGCAATCTACTGCAAAGATAGCCTGCAGAGTTCTGTCTACTATCCAAGGTCTGTACCCAAACAATTTGAACTTCTACTTTTAAAAATCCACCTCTCTAAAAACAAGTCTCTCACTGTTGCCGCCTGCTATAGACCACCCTCTGCCCCAGCTGTGCTCTGGACACCATATGTGAACTGATTGCCCCCCATCTATCTTCAGAGCTCGTGCTGCTAGGCGACCTAAACTGGAACATGCTTAACACCCCAGCCATCCTACAATCTAAACTTGATGCCCTCAATCTCACACAAATTATCAATGAACCTACCAGGTACCTCCCCAAAGCCTTAAACACGGGCACCCTCATAGATATCATCCTAAACAACTTGCCCTCTAAATACACCTCTGCTGTCTTCAACCAAGATCTCAGCGATCACTGCCTCATTGCCTGCATCCGTAATGGGTCAGCGGTCAAACGACCTCCACTCGTCACTGTAAAACGCTCCCTGAAACACTTCAGCGAGCAGGCCTTTCTAATCGACCTGGCCGGGGTATCCTGGAAGGATATTGATCTCATCCCGTCAGTAGAGGATGCCTGGATATTCTTTAAAAATGCCTTCCTAACCATCTTAAATAAACATGCCCCATTCAAGAAATTTAGAACCAGGAACAGATATAGCCCTTGGTTCTCCCCAGACCTGACTGCCCTTAACCAACACAAAAACATCCTATGGCGTTCTGCATTAGCATCGAACAGCCCCCGTGATATGCAGCTGTTCAGGGAAGCTAGAAACCATTATACACAGGCAGTTAGAAAAGCCAAGGCTAGCTTTTTCAAGCAGAAATTTGCTTCCTGCAACACTAACTCAAAAACGTTCTGGGACACTGTAAAGTCCATGGAGAATAAGAACACCTCCTCCCAGCTGCCCACTGCACTGAAGATAGGAAACACTGTCACCACTGATAAATCCACCATAATTGAGAATTTCAATAAGCATTTTTCTACGGCTGGCCATGCTTTCCACCTGGCTACTCCTACCCCGGTCAACAGCACTGCACCCCCAACAGCAACTCGCCCAAGCCTTCCCCATTTCTCCTTCTCCCAAATCCGTTCAGCTGATGTTCTGAAAGAGCTGCAAAATCTGGACCCTTACAAATCAGCCGGGCTAGACAATCTGGACCCTTTCTTTCTAAAATGATCTGCCAAAATTGTTGCCACCCCTATTACTAGCCTGTTCAACCTCTCTTTCGTGTCGTCTGAGATTCCCAAAGATTGGAAAGCAGCTGCGGTCATCTCCCTCTTCAAAGGGGGGGACACTCTTGACCCAAACTGCTACAGACCTATATCTATCCTACCATGCCTTTCTAAGGTCTTGGAAAGCCAAGTCAGCAAACAGATTACCGACCATTTCGAATCTCACCATACCTTCTCTGCTATGCAATCTGGTTTCAGAGCTGGTCATGGGTGCACCTCAGCCACGCTCAAGGTCCTAAACGATATCTTAACCGCCATCGATAAGAAACATTACTGTGCAGCTGTATTCATTGATCTGGCCAAGGCTTTCGACTCTGTCAATCACCACATCCTCATCGGCAGACTCGACAGCCTTGGTTTCTCAAATGATTGCCTCGCCTGGTTCACCAACTACTTCTCTGATAGAGTTCAGTGTGTCAAATCGGAGGTTCTGCTGTCCGGACCTCTGGCAGTCTCTATGGGGGTGCCACAGGGTTCAATTCTTGGACCGACTCTCTTCTCTGTATACATCAATGAGGTCGCTCTTGCTGCTGGTGAGTCTCTGATCCACCTCTACGCAGACGACACCATTCTGTATACTTCTGGCCCTTCTTTGGACACTGTGTTAACAACCCTCCAGGCAAGCTACAATGCCATACAACTCTTCCGTGGCCTCCAATTGCTCTTAAATACAAGTAAAACTAAATGCATGCTCTTCAACCGATCGCTACCTGCACCTACCCGCCTGTCCAACATCACTACTCTGGACGGCTCTGACTTAGAATACGTGGACAACTACAAATACTTAGGTGTCTGGTTAGACTGTAAACTCTCCTTCCAGACCCATATCAAACATCTCCAATACAAAGTTAAATCTAGAATTGGCTTCCTATTTCGCAACAAAGCATCCTTCACTCATGCTGCCAAACATACCCTTGTAAAACTGACCATCCTACCAATCCTCGACTTTGGCGATGTCATTTACAAAATAGCCTCCAATACCCTACTCAACAAATTGGATGCAGTCTATCACAGTGCAATCCGTTTTGTCACCAAAGCCCCATATACTACCCACCATTGCGACCTGTACGCTCTCGTTGGCTGGCCCTCGCTTCATACTCGTCGCCAAACCCACTGGCTCCATGTCATCTACAAGACCCTGCTAGGTAAAGTCCCCCCTTATCTCAGCTCGCTGGTCACCATAGCATCTCCCACCTGTAGCACACGCTCCAGCAGGTATATCTCTCTAGTCACCCCCAAAACCAATTCTTTCTTTGGCCGCCTCTCCTTCCAGTTCTCTGCTGCCAATGACTGGAACGAACTACAAAAATCTCTGAAACTGGAAACACTTATCTCCCTCACTAGCTTTAAGCACCAACTGTCAGAGCAGCTCACAGATTACTGCACCTGTACATAGCCCACCTATAATTTAGCCCAAACAACTACCTCTTTCCCTACTGTATTTAATTAATTAATTTATTTAGCTCCTTTGCACCCCATTATTTTTATTTCTAATTTGCACATTCTTCCATTGCAAATCTACCGTTCCAGTGTTTTACTTGCTATATTGTATTTACTTTGCCACCATGGCCTTTTTTTGCCTTTACCTCCCTTCTCACCTCATTTGCTCACATTGTATATAGACTTGTTTATACTGTATATTGACTGTATGTTTGTTTTACTCTAACACTCTAACACAATTTGATACATCCAAGTATTTCTGACCAAACTATTATTGACAAGAATTGTAATTTTGAATTCCGCGTGTGGAGGAGGTGAAAAAAGTATTGTCTATCAACAATGACAAGCCACCAGGGTCTGACAACTTGGATGGAAAATTCCTGAGGATAATAGCAGACGACGTTGTCACTCCTATTTTCCATATCTTCAATGTAAGCCTACTTGAAAGAAAGTGTGTGCCCTCAGGCCTGGAGGGAAGCAAAAGTCATTCCCCTACCTAAGAATAGTAAAGCCCCCTTTATTGGCTCAAATAGACGACCAATCAGCCTGTTACCAACCCTTTGTTAGCTTTAAGAAAAAATGATGTTTGGCCTGATACAATGATATTTCACAGTAATATACATTGCTAATGTTGTAAATTAATATTGTAGCTGGAAACTGCTCATTTACAATGGAATATCTACATAGGCGTACAGAGGCCCATTATCAGCAACCATCACTCCTGTGTTCCAATGGCACGTTGTCTTAACTAATCCAAGTTTATAATTTTATAAGGCTAAATGATCATTAGAAAACCCTTTTGCAATTATGTTAGCACAGCTGAAAGCTGAAAGCTGTGGTCCTGATTAAAGAAGCAATAAAACTGGCCTTTAGACAGTCATGTGGTCAAAAACAAGGACATTTCTAAGTGACCCCAAACTTTTGAAAGGTAGTGTACATACACACACATTATAACATACCCACTATACACACACGTACACATGGATTTTGTGTTGTAGATATGTGGTAGTGGAGTAGGGGCCTGAGGGCACACACTTAGTGTGTTGTGAATTCTGTATAACTGCATTAATTTTGCCGGACCCCAGGAAGAGTTGCTGCTTCCTTGGCAGAAATGAGCTTTTTGTCCATATGGAAAATGTCTGGGAAAACTTATATCAGCTCATGAAACATTGGACCAACACTTTACATGTTGCATTTATATTTTTTGTTCAGTAAATATCTATTTTTCAAAAACATAGGGGTCAAAATGATTGAAAACAGAGGTATCAATAATTTTGACCTCTACCTCTTTGAGAGAAAAAAAGATTACTTGTTAAACAAAATGTCTTTCTTTGAGCAATTTTATTGTGTGAAATAATATAATGTCCCCATTTTTCCCCCGTAAAATATAGGTCAGTATTTGAATTATTTATTTTATTCAGTCATTTTGTCTCATCAAGGGTGTCAATAATTTTGGGCCCCACTGTATGTACGTATGTACATTACATTGAAACACACTTCATGTTTTGTACAAAAATCTTTAACTTGAGTCGAAAATAAAATTAAATAGTTGACACCACTATTATACCATGTGAATAATTGTACTTTTGTGTGTCTGTTTCCCTCTATCCATCCTTAGCTCTGGCAGGTGTTTGAATTGGAGGATGAGGAGATGGAGGCCAGCATGCACTTCTCCGCCCCTCTGGATGACGGTACCCTGGTGGACCTGAGATGGATCAGGAGCCTCACCCTTCACACCCTTGAGCTGCTCTACCTCGAGGCTCGCTGGGAGACTCTGGCTCACCTCGCCCTGCTCTTCAACTCACACACACGGTAGGTAACATCCCTCACTCACACACACACTCTTTCTCTCTCTTTTGCTCTCGCTCTCTTTCTCACACTCTCTTTCTCGCTCGCTCTCTCGCTCGCTCTTGCTCTCTTTCTCTTGCTCTCTCACTATCTCTCTTGCTCTCTCTCTTTCTCGCACTCTCTCTTGCTCTCCACACACTCACACAGACACACTACCTTTCTCTCTCTTGCTCTCTCTCCCTCTTGTTCTTGCTCTCCAAACACACACACACACACACACACACATACACACACACACTATCTCTCTCTGTCTCTTGCTCTCTCTCTTGCTCTCCATACACACGCACAGTCGACCCTGCTCTTCGAATCACACACATAGTAGGTAGTTTCCATCCTGTCACAGGGAGGTGTGCGTGCCTGCCTGCCAGTACTGTCTCTGTCCTGTATGTTGTGCATCCCAGAGAGCGCTACACCCACATGATCACTCCTATCCTGGTCCACGCTCAGAGGAGACTGCTAGAGAGGATCAGCTACTTCGGAGGACCTCCGGTCCCTCAGCCACACTTCATTAAAACACAGAACGTCACTGGAGAGAAGGTTAGAGGGAATAGACACAAACTTTTACCACCCAATGAACAGGGTGTCATACTTGAACTCAATGTCAGGACACTAATCCATTCCTAAGGCTTAGTGTGGACTAGAGGATAACTCTGCTTCTATGGGGTATGGTTTATAATGAATACTGTAGGGACAGAATTGAGACTACTGCTGTGTGTTAGGATGCTGTTTGTGTGTGTACAGTATGTGTGTTGAACAGTCTCTACCCCTGCGTGTCAGATCACCTGTAAGAACTATGCAGGGAGACAGCTGCTGAATTGCTGGACTCCCCCTGCTGTGCCTGCCCCCAGACGAGGGTGCAACACTCCCACCAACCCAAACGCTGAGCTCCTCGAACTCTCTGGTACGGGAATCCAGTAGCAGCTGGAAATCAATCAGTCAATCAATGAATCATATTTTATTGCTATAAGTCGATAAGCCTAACACTATTGATATAGGCCAACATTATTATGCTATTTATTCCAGGGCTTGACATTAACTTTTTTATCTCTTGTCCTTTGGACAAGTAGGACAATTTTTTTTTTACTTGTCAAAGTTCAAGTCACTTGTCCCTCCAAAAATGTAAATGGTATTTAACACCATTTCTACGTCATTGTATAATGCAAGGAACCACTTTACAAAATAAAATGCATTAGTAGGCTACACTCTGCCTATTGGTTTCTGATGCATATTCAAGGAGAAGTGGGTAGCTGTATCTCAATATGGCGACATAGTATGGGCAAGTGGATGTGTCGAATGGAAAGTAGTGGGTTTGTCGAAAGGAAAGTAGTGGGTTTGTCAAAAGGAAAGTAGTGGGCGTGTCGAAAGGAATGTAGTGGGTTTGTCGAAAGGAAAGTAGTGGGTTTGTCGAAAGGAAAGTAGTGGGTTTGTCGAAAGGAAAGTAGTGGGTTTGTCGAAAGGAAAGTAGTGGGCGTGTCGAAAGGAAAGTAGTGGGTTTGTCGAAAGGAAAGTAGTGGGCGTGTCGAAAGGAAAGTAGTGGGCATGTCGAAAGGAAAGTAGTGGGTTTGTTGAAAGGAAAGTAGTGGGTTTGTCAAAAGGAAAGTAGTGGGTTTGTCGATAGGAAAGTAGTGGGCGTTTCGAAAGGAATGTAGTGGGTTTGTCGAAAGGAGGTTTGTCGAAAGGAAAGTAGTGGGCGTGTCGAAAGGAAAGTAGTGGGTTTGTCGAAAGGAAAGTAGTGGGTTTGTCGAAAGGAAAGTAGTGGGCGTGTCGAAAGGAAAGTGGTGGGTTTGTCGAAAGGAAAGTAGTGGGTTTGTCAAAAGGAAAGTAGTGGGCGTGTCGAAAGGAAAGTAGTGGGTTTGTCGAAAGGAAAGTAGTGGGTTTGTCGAAAGGAAAGTAGTGGGTTTGTCGAAAGGAAATTTGTGGGTTTGTCGAAAGGAAAGTAGTGGGTTTCTCGAAAGGAAAGTATGGGTTTGTCGAAAGGAAAGTAGTGGGTTTGTCGAAAGCGCTCTGCTGTAGGTTAGACTGTTTGATTGAGCAGTGCAATCAAAGTAGTGCAACTACCGTACCGCAAGAGTTTGGACTTTGAGTGAATGAATTTGCGTTGTATTTCACTGTTGGTTTTACACAAATAATAATTGTAGATTTTCAGTTCTAAAACTGACGATTGTTTATTTTTTATTAAAAGTATTGATGATGGGTGTACTGTTGATACGTTGTATGCGTGTGTTTACTATGACTGTCACCCTGATATTGGATACAAGGTAGATACTTCCCACACCTTTGCCGGACAATAGTGCTTGTCAAGTGGAGGCGAAGGGCACTGGGTCTCGGTGTTGTTGCAATTCACGCCCTACCCATTGAGGAGTAGACCGTATGTATGTATCAAAGTGACATCTAAATGGTTATTAATATTAGTTATTTATTGTGTAGACGGTTATCCTACTTAAAATAAAATCACGGGAGAGCAAAAAATGGTCACGTTAGCTACATGACCGTGATACCCAGTAGGAAGCGCTTCAAGTCGGCAGGCATGTCGATACAACACTGGTGCACTGGTCGCTGGCTTATCGACTCGTTGTGCAGCCCAATCAGCCACGGTAATTAGCCTGTCTCAAAATACAACACTCCCCCTTTAAAGCTCTTCTTTAAGCCTATAAAATATTGCAACATTACAATTACAAAACAAGTACTTTTTACGTGTTTATAGAATAATTCCATCCAGGGCTCGAAATTAAGGGCGTCCTGTTGTCTCTGGGACGATAACAAATATGATTACAGTTCAAAACAGACTCTGGGACAGTTCTGGGTCGACAGTTCCAAAATTCATACAACCACTGCCAATTAAACTATTTTAAAAAAGCAATGAGGCTGATGCAACGGATCCAACATGATCAAGTTTTATTTCTTCATATTATTAGCTCAACAATGCGCAAATGGCTGTAGGCTAGGTGGGAATGTTCCAAAATGCAAATAGCGGGAAACGCCTTTCTCAAAAGTTTGAGCAGTTTCATGTAACATAGATAATATCCATTAGAAATTAAGAAAGAGGTGAGATCTAACTAGCAACTACCGTCTAGCATGGGTTACTTACATTGCCTTTGGAAAGTATTCAGACCCTTTGACTTTTTCCACATTTTGTTAAATTACAGCCTTATTCTAAAATGAATTTAAAAAACATAAAATCCTCAGCAATCTTCACACAATACCCCATATTGACAAAGCGAAAACAGGTTTTAATTTTTTTTTGCAAATCTATTAAAAATATAAATAACTTATTTACATTCATATTCAGACCCTTTGCTATGAGACCTGAAATTGAGCTACGGTACATCCTGTTTCCGTTGATCATCCTTGAGATGTTTCTACAACTTGATGGAGTTCCCCTGTGGTAAATTCAATTGATTGGACATGATTTGGAAAGGTACACACCTGTCTATATAAGGTCCCACAGTTGACAGTGCATGTCAGACCAAAAACAAAGCCATGAGTCAAAGGAATTGTCCATAGACCTCCGAGACAGGATTGTGTCGAGGCACAGATCTGAGGAAGGGTACCAAAAAATGTCTTCAGCATTGAAGGTCCCCAAGAACACAGTGACCATCATTCTTAAATGGAAGAAGTTTGGAACCACCAAGACTCTTCCTAGAGCTGGCCGCCTGGCCAAACTGAGCAATCGGGGGAGAAGGGCCTTGGTCAGGGAGGTGACCAAGAACCCAATGGACACTGACAGAGCTCTAGAGTTCCTCTGTGGAGATGGGATATCCTCCCAGAAGGACAACCATCTCTGCAGCACTTCACTAATCAGGCCTTTATGGTAGAGTGGCCAGATGGAAGCCACTCCTCAGTAAAAGGCACATGACAACCTTAAGCACACAGCCAAGACAATGCAGGAGTGGCTTCAGGATAAGTCTCTGAATGTTCTTCAGGGGCCCAGGACTTGAACCCTTGAATCTCTGGAGAGACCTGAAAATAGCTGTGCAGCAATGCTCCCCATCCAACCTGACAGAGCTTGTGAGGATCTGCAGAGTTGAATGAGAGAAACTCTCCAAATACAGGTGTGCCAAGCTTGTAGCGTCATACCCAAGAAACTCGAGGCTGTAATCGCTGCCAAAGGTGCTTCAACAAAGTACTGACTAAAGGGTCTGAATACTTATGTAAATGTAATATTTCTAAAACCCTCTTTTTATTTTGCCATTATGGGGTATTGTGTGTAGATTGATGAGGGGAAAAAACAATTCAATAAATGTTAGAATAGGGCTGTAACGTAACAAAATAGAAAAGATCAAGGGTTTTGAATACTTTCTGAAGGCACTGTAAATGACTAATGAACTCAAACGTTGATTTAAAAACCAGTAGAACGTGAGAAAAGTTCTGGTTTCAATGGCATATTAAGTGTTTACAAAACAATGCTGACCGCCTCCAATTCAATGTGGGTGATATACGGTGCACCAATGGCATGGTCCTTCACTCTCCGGGCTATATTTATATCATTAAAAGTCTCATTCAAGTTTGGCTACATTTTCTGAATGTCAGCATTGGTTTGGGCAATATGTGTTGTATATCACCTACACCTTGACATGTAGGCTTTTTTTACTTACAGTATGTACATGAATAAATAGAATATTATTCCAATGTTTGCCTCTCAATTCTTTTCAGAGTAATTGTTTGATATTGAGATTTTTTTGTGATTTGTTTTTCTATATTCTTCTTCTCCCGGACAAGAGGACAAGCGTTAATGTCGAGCCCTACATTCAACCATTCCTTTCTAAAATAAATCATCAGTCATTCTGGTCTGTGGGTATATTGATGTGTCGCCGTAGTCATATTGCCGTGTGTGTGTGTTTTGGTCTGTTGTAGAGGTGCGCCGGGCCATGTGTGTGGTGTGTGTTCCTCTGGATGTGGAGGATACACTGTGTTGTTTCAGGGAGGCCCTGGAAAAGGGCCATCACACTCTGAAGAACTTCCAACACAGCCGCACACTGCTACTACTGCTGCTGGCACACACACAGCCCTGTGAGTACATCCTTTCTATCTCACTTTGCTGTGTGTTTGTGACTCTGGCCTTTAATCAAGTACATTTGCTCATCTCCTGCGTCCTTCTCATCTCCTTTTAAAAAAGGTCAAAGTTAATCGAGGAGAGTCAGCGAGTGAACGTGGATGGAAATGCGCTTGAAATGAGACGGTCCTTCTCCACTTGCGCGTCATTAGGCAAATTAAGTTTACAGGGGTGGATCAAAACAAATTAAGTTAGAAATGTTAGACATTTTATAGATAAATAGCATATTGTTTTTAAACGTGTGCATATTTTTTTCCTTTATCAAAACAAAATCTGATTCAAAAGGGGTGTTGCAGATTTAAAAAATAGGATACACATGAATATCCTCGATGAGAGGTGGCTATCGAGGAGGGGAGGACACTCTTCCATTTGCCTACTAGCGAATTGACACACTCCTCGACCACTCAACCACTTATCCGGGTTTCCGGGTCACAAAGGAGAAGGGACGGATGACTGTCTTTTTCCTAAACGAGATAACCCCTGTGTGTTGCTGAGTGATGGGAGGAGGAGAAAGAGAGAGACAGCAGCAACCAAGCCGACTCGCATTAGTTACTAACTTTTAGCTGCCAAAGCTATGTTTTTATCATCCAATCTGATTATATAGTACCTGTTTTGACTGCATCAACCCGAGAAGAGAAGACAGTTAAGCTAGCTAGGTAGCTGGGTTGGCTAATCAAATCTACATAGGCTGCGCTTTCCCCCGTCCTTCACAATAACAACAGCAGCTCTAATCAATGTATTAAGGAACTGCCTACCTCTTGGCCCTTGGTTGTTGAAACATATCATTCTCATTTAACTTTTAATTCTGTAATTTTAATTGCATCTTCCATTGGTCTCCTAAGTTGATTGCCACAACAGACACAGAGCCAGAGGCTAGTGCCACTTTGGTGGCTTGTTATTGGCCGACAAAAACAAAAAGCTACACGCCCCACTCGTGAAAAACACACGCCTCTCTCGGGTTCGCGTGGACTCGTGAAGACCCCTACTGTGTATACTTCTTCAACTATAACCATATTACATTTCCATGAATTAACATAGGTTTGAATGAGAACCATAGGAATACAGAGGTAGCTATTCAAAATGGTCCTGCTCCTTGGCCAATTAAGCTACAAGGCTAACTTGTGAACATTCAGGCTATCCTAACTTCAAATTCTTAAAAACATTTATCAACTATATCTACACTGAGTGTATATTAAGAACTCAAAACATTAAGGACACCTGCTTTTTCCATGACATAGACTGACTAGGTGAATCCAGGTGAAAGCTATGTTTCCTTATTGATGTCACTTGTTAAATCCACTTTGATCAGTGTAGATGAAGGGGAGGAGACAGGTTAAAGAAGGATTTTTAAGCCTTGAGACAATTGTGACCAACCGTCTCGATTCGATCTTATGTAGCAACATTTGAAATTGTGTTTTTTACATTGGATAAAAGTAAAGACTCTGAGCTAGAAAATGGTATATCATACAGTCGTGGCCAAAAGTTTTCAGAATGACACAAATATTAATTTCCACAAAGTTTTCTGCTTCAGTGTCTTTAGATATTTTTGTCAGATGTTACTATGGAATACTGAAGTATAATTACAAGCATTTCATAAGTGTCAAAGGCTTTTATTGACAATTACATGAAGTTGATGCAAAGAGTCAATATTTGCAGTGTTGACCCTTATTTTTCAAGACCTCTGCAATATGCCCTGGCATGCTGTCAATTAACTTCTGGGCCACATGATGGTAGCGCGCACCTTGTCTTCTCTGGACAAGCTTTTTTCCAGATACCCCAAACAATCGGAAAGGGGATATATCAGAGAAAATGACTTTACCCCAGTCCTCAGCAGTCCAATCCCTGTACCATTTGCAGAATATCAGTCTGTCACTGATGTTTTTCCTGGAGAGAAGTGTCTTCTTTGCTGCCCTTCTTGACACCAGGCCATCCTCCAAAAGTCTTTGCCTCACTGTACGTGCTATTCCTGAGCAAGCTCTTTACTGGTGGTGCCCCGATCCCGCAGCTGAATCAACTTTAGGAGACGGTCATGGACTTTCTTGGGCGCCCTGAAGCCGCCTTCACGACAATTGAACCGCTCTCCTTGAAGTTCTTGATGATCTGATAAATGGTTGATTTAGGTGCAATCTTACTGGCACCAATATCCTTGCCTGTGAAGCCATTTTTGTGCATAGCAATGATGACGGCACATGTTTCCTTGCAGGTAACCATGATTGACAGAGGAAGAACAATGATTCCAAGCACCACCCTCCTATTGAAGCTTCCAGTCTATTATTCGAACTCAATCAGCATGACAGAGTGATCTCCAGCCTTGTCCTCATCAACATTCATACCTGTGTTAATGAGAGACTCACTGACATGATGTCAGCTGGTCCTTTTATGGCAGGGCTGAAATGCAGTGGAAATGTTTTTTGTTGTTTATTTAGTTCATTTGCATGGCAAAGAGGGACTTTGCAATTAATTGCAATTCATCTGATCACTCTTCATAACATTCTGGAGTATATGCAAATTGCCATCATACAAACTGAGGCAGCAGACTTTGTGAAAATTAATATTTGTGTCATTCTCAAAACTTTTGGCCACAACTGTACACTACATTTGAGGAACAATGGGAAAGTAATTCTGCTTTGAAAGTTGGTAAACTCACTTTTGAGAAAATGGACCTTGAATTTTTTGGTACACCTGCTCGAGAGCTCTTTGTCTAAACCCATTCAGCATTGTTTACACCCTCTTAAGCCTTAGCCCACCCTTCTCTTTAAGGATTCACATGTGAGGCCTTGTGCTAAACAGTCAGTATGGTAGTGAGTGTACTAAACATCCAAAGATTTCAAGACTATAATATGTATATCGACATGTCTGTATACACATTAGCACATTAAAGGCTGCTGCCCTATATACATATACTTGAAATCATTGGCCACTTTAATAATGGAACACTAGTCACTTTAATAAAAACTCACAACAAGTACTATTTACAAGTTAATGACGAGCTAATTACAGAAAATCACTTACGGTTGTGAATGTGACGAAATAAAAGCAGGGCCTTCAACTGGAGAATTTAAGAACTTGGACACTGTCTCGTTGGCCTAATGTCGTCATAATTTGACTTTGGTGCAGGTCATGTTGTTCTTCACATTACTGTCTCTAGCAAACACACACTATATAAAATAATGTTCATTTGTCACATGCACAGGATACAGAAGGTGTAAACGGTGCAGTGAAATGGTTACTTGGAATGTGGAGTCTTTTATTTAGACATGTAGCTAGCTAGCTAAACAATGAAACATAATCACAATTCCTAACGTTACTACCCTGCATGAATCTAACTAGATTCATTGTTAGCTAGCTAGCTAACATTAGACTATATCTAGCAATGCAAATGGATTTGAGATGTGAATAATTTTACTACACAGATCATACACGTAACGTTAGCTTGCGAGCCAGCCAGCTAATGTTAGCTAGCTAGCTAACGGTACGCTTTAACTTGCAATGAATTCGATTCAATGTAGCTAGCTAGACTCTCTTGCCCGTATACTATATACACTGCTCAAAAAAATAAAGGCAACACTAAAATAACACATCCTAGATCTGAATGAATGAAATATTTGTATTAAATACTTTACATAGTTGAATGTGCTGAAAACATAATCACACAAATTATCAATGGAAATCAAATTTATCAACCCATGGAGGTCTGGATTTGGAGTCACACTCAAAATTAAAGTGGAAAACCACACTACAGGCTGATCCAACTTTGATGTAATGTCCTTAAAACAAGTCTAAATGAGGCTCAGTAGTGTGTGTGGCCTCCACGTGCCTGTATGACCTCCCTACAACGCCTGGGCATACTCCTGATGAGGTGGCGGATGGTCTCCTGAGGGATCTCCTCCCAGACCTGGACTAAAGCATCCGCCAACTCCTGGACAGTCTGTGGTGCAACATGGCGTTGGTGGATGGAGCGAGACATGATGTCCCAGATGTGCTCAATTGGATTCAGGTCTGGGGAAAGTCCATAGCATCAATGCCTTCCTCTTGCAGGAACTGCTGACACACTCCAGCCACATGAGGTCTAGCATTGTCTTGCATTAGGAGGAACCCAGGGCCAACCGCACCAGCATATGGTCTCACAAGGGGTCTGAGGATCTCATCTCGGTACCTATCTCGGTGCTTCACAGAAGTGTGATTGACTTGGAGTTACATTGTGTTGTTTAAGTGTTCCCTTTATTTTTTTGAGCAGTGTATATATTTCTGTACAGCACTTTGAGAAATCAGCTGATGTAAGAATTGCTTTATTAATACATTTGATTTGATACATGGATGAACGCTTCTCCCTCTCTGTCACAGATGCCATGGTTGCCCTTAGTTTGAAGATTTAATCTGGAGACAGGTGTTATATACAACAGCCTTCTGTGTTCTCTTTTCCACTCTCTCCGCATTTGCAATCTAACACCTGAATTTTCTCCATCTCTTTAGCTATCATATTCTACTTCCACCGATTTCCTGATATATCTATTTTTGACCTACACATACTGAGTCTTATGTTATAGAAGGAAGCGTGCTACATGGCAGACCAATCCAAACTCATCACTCTGCATGTCCAGCCCATCCATTATCTCATCCAATCATGGCTAGCAGGAAGGCTCATATAGCTTTTTCCATGGCTAAACCACCTAGGCTTGTGACTTAACCATTTTATTTGTATTTACAGATGGCATAGCAGTTTGTTATTAAGGTACATGAACGTTCACATGTCCCAGAAGGCATTCCTGCTAAAACAAATGTATATGTTACAATGCCTCTCCTGTGAAAAAGTGACGCACGACATAAGCCTAGGTTCCTGAAACGAGTCACAATTAAAGACATGGATTGTGTACAGTGCATTCGGAAAGTATTAAGACAGCTCAGGTTCATCCTGTTTCCATTGATCATCCTTGAGATGTTTCTACAACTTGATTGGACTCCACTTGTGGTAAATTTAATTGATTGGACATGATTTGGAAAGGCATACACCTGTCTATATAAGGTCCCACGGTTGACAGTGCATGTCAGAGCAAAAACCAAGCCTCAAGGTCGAAGGAATTGTCTGTAGAGCTCCGAGACAGGATTGTGTTGAGATCCTCAAGAACACAGTGGCCTTCATCATTCTTAAATGGAACAAGTTTGGAACCACCAAGACTCTTCCTAACAGCTGGCCACCCGGCCAAACTGAGCAATCTGGGGAGAAGGGCATGGTCAGGGAGAACTGACCAAGAGTTCCTCTGTGGGGATGGGAGAACCTTCCAGAAGGACAACCATCTCTGAAGCACTCCACCAATCAGGCCTTTATGGTAGAGTGGCCGGACGGATGCCACTCCTCAGTAAAAGGCACATGAAAGCCCGCTTGGAGTTTGCCAAAAGACATCTAAAGACTCTCAGACCATGAGAAAACAGATTCTATGGTCTGATGAAACCAAGATTGGTTCGACTGAATGCCAAGCATCACGTCTGGAGGAAACCTGGCACCATCCCTACGGTGAAGCATGGTGGTGGCAGCATCAAGTTGTGGGGATGTTTTCAGCGGCAGGGACTGGGAGACCAGTCAGGATCGAGGAAAAGATGAATGGAGCAAAGTACAGAGAGATTCTTGATTAAAACCTGCTCCAGAGCGCTCAGGACCTCTGACTGGGGTGAAGGTTCACCTTCCAACAGGACAATGACCCTAAGCACACAGCCAAGACAATGCAGGGGTGGCTTTGGGAATGTCCTTGAGTGGCCCAGCCAGAGCCCGGACTTGAACCTGATCGAACATCTCTGGAGAGACCTGAAAATAGCTGTGCAGCAACGCTCCCCATCCAACCTGACAGAGCTTGAGAGGATCTGCAGAGAAGAATGGGAGAAACTCCCCAAATACAGGTGTGCCAAGCTTTGTAGTGTCATACCCAAGAAGACTTGATGCTGTAATTGCTGCCTAAGGTGCTTCAACAAAGTACTGAGTAAAGGGTCTGAATACTTATGTAAATGTGATATTTCAGTGTTTTATTTTTAATACATTTGCAAAAAAATCTAAAAACCTGTTTTTGCTTTGTCATTATGGGGTACTGTGTGTAGATTGATGAGGGTAAAAAAAACAATTCAAAATGTGGAAAAAGTTAAGGGGTCTGAATTCTTCCCGAATGCACTGTATGTGTGCCATTCAGAGGGTGAATGGGCAAGACAAAAGATTTAAGAGCCTTTGAATATAGTATGGTAGTAGGTGCCAGGCACACCAGTTTGTGTCAAGAACTGCAATGTTGCTCAACAGATTCCTGTGTTTATCAAAAATGGTCCACCACCCAATGGACATCCAGCCAACTTGAAGCATTGGAGTCAACATGGGCCAGCATCCCTGTGGAACGCTTTTGATTCTTTGTAGAGTCCATGCCCCAACTAATTGAGGCTGTTCTGAGGGCTAAAGGGCATGCAACTCAGTATTAGGAAGGTGTTCGTAATGTTTTGTACACTCAGTCTATTTATTAGTAGCCTAGTGGTTAGAGTGTTGGACTAGTAACCGTAAGGTTGCAAGTTCAAATCCCTGAGCTGACAAGGTACAAATCTGTCGTTCTGCCCCTGAACAGGCAGTTAACCCACTGTTCCTAGGCCGTCATTGAAAATAAGAATTTGTTCTTAACTGACTTGCCTAGTAAAATAAAGGTAAAAATAAATAAAATAAATATTAGCATAAATTATATAAAATGTTCTCATCTTAGCGAAGCCTAATGAAGACAATATACAGTTGTGAATGCTACACTATTTTTGTGGAAATGTATTCTTTGTCTTAACTGATTTCATTGCATGCTTGGAACCATGTCTATGAAACTGACATCTGTGTCTCTTTGCCAGTGTTTGAGGTTCCATTCTGTAAGGAGAACAGCAGCAAGGCTCAGGGTCATGGCAGGGTGGACTTTAACGTGACGGTGTGCACTGCCCCGGCCATCGGCCCTCCAGACCTGGCCACTGAGGACTACAGGACCCTGAGTTCTATCTACGGCTGCCCTCTGCCCCCCAACCAGATACACACCGTCATCAACTCCTATAGCAACTCCATACGTAAGAGACATGACCCATATAACACTTTTATTTTTAATTTTCATTTCATTTTTAAAAAATACACACCTTTTTCTCCCCAATTTCGTGGTATCCAATTGTTAGTAGCTACTCTCTTGTCTCATCACTACAACTCCCGTACGGGCTCGGGAGAGATGAAGGTTGAAAGTCATGCATCCTCCAATACACAACCCAACCAAGCTGCACTGCTTCTTAACACAGCGCGCATTCCAACCCGGAAGCCAGTGTGTCAGCGGAAACACTGTGCACCTGGCAAACTTGGTTACCGCGCACTGCGCCCAGCCCGCCGCTGGTGCGCGATGAGACAAGGATATCCCTACCGGCCAAGCCCTCCTTAACTCGGACGACGCTGTTACGATTAATTAGGAGTGGTGGTGGGTGGAATCAGGCGCAGAGAGCAGGGTTCAGTCTTTCCTTCAAATTTAATCCCCAGTGCAACAAAACAGTCACGCCAACAATAAGAGGGCGTATAATAGGTTGCCGGTCCAAACAACAGGACAAAAACCCCGGAGAATAAATGTACAATTAACTCACACCATCAAACACAGAGTAACACAAACAAGCCCGCACAAATACCCAGCAGGCCTAGTGCCCTTAAATACCATACAAACAAACCCTAATACAAAACAGGTGTACCCAATTACCCAATAACCAAAAACAAACGGAAAGGAAATCGATGGCAGCTAATAGGCCGGCGACGACGACCGCCGAGCACCGCCCGAACAGGAAGAGGCACCGTCTTCGGCAAGGTTCGTGACAGTACCCCCCCCCCCTGACGCGCGGCTCCCGCAGCGCGCCGACCCCGGCCTCGAGGACGACCCGGAGGACGAGGCGCAGGGCGATCCGGGTGGAGGCGATGGAAATCCCTCAAGAGGGAAGGATCTAAAATGTCCCTCCCCGGTACCCAGCACCTCTCCTCCGGACCGTACCCCTCCCAGTCCACGAGGTACTGCAGGCCCCTCACCCGGCGTCTCGAGTCCAGAATAGCTCGTACTGTGTACGCCGGGGACCCCTCGATGTCCAGAGGGGGTGGAGGGACCTCCGGTACCTCACTGTCTTGTAGGGGACCAGCTACCACCAGCCTGAGGAGAGACACATGAAACGAGGGGTTAATACGATAATAAGAGGGAAGTTGCAATCTATAACACACCTCGTTTATCCTCCTCAGGACTTTAAATGGCCCCACACACTGCGGCCCCAGCTTCCGGCAGGGCAGGCGGAGGGGCAGGTTTCGGGTCGAGAGCCAGACCCTGTCCCCTGGTGCGAACACCGGGGCCTCGCTGCGGTGGCGGTCAGCGTCTCTCTTCTGCCGTTCACTGGCCTGCCTGAGAGAATCCTGGACTGCCCGCCAGGTCTCTCTAGAGCGCTGTACCCACTCCTCCACCGCAGGAGCCTCGGTCTGACTCTGATGCCACGGAGCCAGGACCGGCTGGTAGCCCAGTACGCATTCGAATGGCGACATATTCGTGGACGAATGTCGAAGAGAGTTCTGGGCCAACTCTGCCCACGGGACGTACCTCGCCCATTCTCCTGGCCGGTCCTGGCAATACGACCTCAGAAACCTGCCCACTTCCTGGTTTACTCTCTCCACCTGCCCATTACTTTCGGGGTGATAACCAGAGGTAAGGCTGACCGAGATCCCCAGACGCTCCATAAACGCCTTCCAAACCCGAGACGTGAACTGGGGACCCCGATCGGAGACGATATCCTCTGGAACCCCATAGTGCCGGAAGACGTGGGTAAATAGAGCCTCTGCAGTCTGTAGGGCCGTAGGGAGACCAGGCAATGGGAGGAGACGGCAGGACTTAGAAAACCGATCCACAACGACCAGAACGGTAGTGTTCCCCTGAGATGGGGGAAGATCAGTAAGGAAATCTACCGAGAGATGGGACCATGGCCGTTGTGGAACCGGGAGGGGCTGTAACTTCCCTCGAGGAAGGTGCCTAGGAGCCTTACTCTGGGCGCATACCGAACAGGAAGAGACATAGAGCCTCACATCCCTAGCTAAGGTGGGCCACCAGTATTTCCCCCTAAGACCCCGCACTGTCCTATCAATCCCCGGATGACCCGCAGACGGTAGTGTGTGGGCCCACCGAATCAACTTATCACGGACACCAAGCGGTACGTAACTTCTACCAGTCGGACACTGTGTAGGCGCACGTTCAACCCTCAACGCTCGCTCGATGTCCGCGTCCACCTCCCATACCACTGGGGCCACCAGCCGAGAGGCTGGAAGGATGGGAGTGGGTTCGATGGCCCGGTCCTCGGTGTCACAGAGACGGGACAGCGCGTCGGCCTTAGTGTTGAGGGAACCTGGTCTGTAAGAGATCGTAAATCTAAAACGTGTAAAGAACATGGCCCACCTAGCCTGACGCGGATTCAGTCTCCTCGCTGCTCGAATATACTCCAGATTACGGTGGTCAGTCCAGATGAGAAAAGGGTGTTTAGCCCCCTCTAGCCAGTGTCTCCACACCTTCAGGGCTTTTACCATAGCTAGTAACTCCCGGTCCCCCACATCATAGTTCCGCTCCGCCGGACCCAGCTTCTTAGAAAAGAAAGCGCAGGGACGGAGCTTCGGTGGCGTACCCGAGTGCTGAGACAGCACGGCTCCAACCCCAGCCTCGGACGCATCCACCTCCACTATGAATGCTAACGAAGGGTCCGGATGCGCCAACACGGGAGCCCCAGTGAACAGTGCCTTCAACTGGTTGAAGGCTCCATCAGCCTCTGCTGACCACTGCAGACGCACCGGCCCCCCCTTTAGCAGTGAGGTAATGGGCGCCGCTACTTGGCCAAAACCCCGGATAAACCTCCGGTAGTAATTGGCAAACCCTAAAAATCACTGCACCTCCTTTACCGTGGTCGGAGTCGGCCAATTACGCACGGCGTTAACGCGGTCACACTCCATCATCATCCCCGAGCTGGAAATGCGATAACCCAGGAAGGAAACGGCTGGTTTGGAGAACACACATTTCTCAGCCTTGACGTATAGGTCATGCTCCAGCAGTCGCCCAAGAACCCTGCGCACCAGGGAAACATGCGCGGCGCGTGTGGCAGAATAAATCAAGATGTCATCAATATACACTACCACACCCTGCCCGTGCAAGTCCCTGAGAATCTCATCTACAAAGGATTGGAAGACGGCTGGAGCATTCATCAACCCATACGGCATGACGAGGTACTCATAGTGGCCTGATGTGGTACTAAACGCTGTTTTCCACTCGTCTCCTCCCCGAATACGCACCAGATTATACGCGCTCCTGAGGTCCAGTTTTGTGAAGAAACGCGCTCCGTGGAATGATTCCACCGCCGTAGCGATGAGAGGTAGCGGATAACTAAAACCCACTGTGATCGAATTGAGACCTCGATAATCAATGCACGGACGCAGACCTCCCTCCTTTTTCCTCACAAAAAAGAAACTCGAGGAGACGGGTGACATGGAGGGCCGAATGTACCCCTGTCTCAGAGCTTCCGTGACATATGTTTCCATAGCCACCGTCTCCTCCTGTGACAGCGGGTACACATGACTCCGGGGAAGTGCAGCGTTCTCCTGGAGGTTTATCACGCAATCCCACCGTCGATGAGGTGGTAATTTGGTCGCCCTCTCCTTACTAAAAGCGATAGCCAAATCGGCATATTCTGGGGGAATGCGCACGGTGGAAACCTGGTCTGGACTCTCCACCGTCGTGGCACCGATGGAAACTCCTATACACCTCTCTGAACACTCGTCTGACCACCCCTTAAGAGCCCCCTGTTTCCAGGAAATAAGGGGATTGTGAATAGCCAGCCAGGGAACCCCCAACACCACCGGAAACCCAGGTGAATCAATAAGGTAGAAACTGATCCTCTCCCTATGATTCCCCTGCGTTACCATGTCCAGCGGAATCGTGGCCTCCCTGACCAACCCTGACCCTAACGGTCGGCTATCTAAGGAGTGCACGGGGACAGGTGGGTCTATCTGTACTAACGGAATACCCAATTTACGGGCGAGTCCACGATCCATAAAACTCCCAGCTGCGCCTGAATCGACTAGCGCCTTATGCTGAAGAGAGGGGAAAAACGCAGGAAAAAAAATTAACAAAAACATGTGACCAACAGGGAGCTCTGGGTGAGTTTGGTGCTTACTCACCTGGGGTGGCCGAGGAGTGTTCCGCCGACCCTCTCGACTCCCAGAGGGACTCCTCCAACACCGGTCCGAAGTGTGTCCTCTCCGTCCACAATAGGAGCAGGAGGAGCCCCCTCTGATCCCCCTAGATGCAGCTCCTCCCAACTCCATCGGAGTGGGAGTGGGAGAGCTGGAAGGTGGAATTAACAGGACCCCTTCTGAACGCCCGCGGGCAGCTAGCAGGTTGTCCAATCGAATAGACATGTCTATTAGTTCATCCAGGGAGAGAGTTGTGTCCCTGCAAGCTAGCTCCCGGCGGACGTCCTCCCGGAGACTACACCGGTAATGGTCCATCAGGGCCCTGTCATTCCACCCAGCACCAGCAGCTAGGGTCCTAAACTCCAACGCAAATTCCTGTGCGCTCCTCGTCTCCTGTCTGAGGTGGAACAGTCGCTCACCCGCCGCTTTACCCTCTGGTGGATGATCGAACACAGCTCGGAAACGGCGGGTGAACTCCAGGTAGTTGTCCCGAGCCGAGTCTGGACTGTTCCAGACCGCGTTAGCCCAGTCCAGGGCCCTGCCCGTTAAACAGGAGACGAGGAGGCTCACACTCTCCTCACCCGAGGGAGCCGGACGCACGGTAGCCAGGTAGAGCTCTAGCTGGAGCAAAAATCCCTGGCACCCAGCCGCCGCTCCATCGTACTCCCTCGGGGGGGAGAGACGCAGTGCGCCGGACCCAGAGGATGACGTAGGTGGAGTAGGTGATGTCGGCAGTGGGGGAGCTGGGGTAGACGTCGGTAGGCCACTCCTCTCCCATCGTTCCATCCTCTCCATCATCTGGTCCATCGCGGTACCAATCCGATGGAGGACCGCTGTGTGGTGGTGAACGCGCTCCTCCATAGTGGAGAGAGGGGTGGTCGCTGCTCCTGCTGATTCCATTTTGGTGGTGCGGGCTTCTGTTACGATTAATTAGGAGTGGTGGTGGGTGGAATCAGGCGCAGAGAGCAGGGTTCAGTCTTTCTTTCAAATTTAATCCCCAGTGCAACAAAACAGTCACGCCAACACACAGGGCGTATAATAGGTTGCCGGTCCAAACAACAGGACAAAATAGTCCGGAGAATAAATGTACAATTAACTCACACCATCAAACACAGAGTAACACAAACAAGCCCGCACAAATACCCAGCAGGCCTAGTGCCCTTAAATACCATACAAACAAACCCTAATACAAAACAGGTGTACCCAATTACCCAAAAACAAACGGAAAAGGAAATCGATGGCAGCTAATAGGCCGGCGACGACGACCGCCGAGCACCGCCCAAACAGGAAGAGGCACCGTCTTCGGCAAGGTTCGTGACAGACGCTAGGACCGCCCGGTCGCGGCCGGTTACGACAGAGCCTGGGCGCGAACCCAGAGTCTCTGGTGGCGCAGCTGGTGCTGCAGTACAGCGCCCTTAACCACTGCGCCACCCGGGAGGCCAACACTTTTTTTTTCACACACATTTTCATGATATCCAATTGGTAGTTTACGAACTTTTCTCATCGCTGCAACTCCCCAATGGGCTCGAAGGTCGAGACATGAGTCCTCCGAAACATGACCCACCACTCGCGCTGCTTCCTAACACACTGCTCACTTAACCCAAAAGTCAGCCGTACAAATGTGTCGGAGAAAGCACTGTTCAATTTCGACCGAAGTCAGCTTGCAGGCGCCCGACCCGCCACGAGTTGCTAGAGTGCGATGAGCAAAGGAAGCCCCCCCGGCCAAACCCCCCCCCTAACCCGGATGACCCTATTGTGCGGCGCACTATGAGGCTTCTGGTCACGGCCGGGATGGAACCCAGACTGTAGTGGCGCCTCAGCACTGCGATGCAGTGCCTTAGACCGCTATGCCACTAACATTGTTTTTTTAAAGCTATAGTCACAATCAGACTGTTACACTGTTACTCTTCACCAATCCTTTGCTGTTCACTAGTCTACCTGTTAGCCTCACAATACCAGTAACTGATATTCCACTTGTATCTGCAAAGAAATGGTTGTGATTGATCCTTCTGATTGTACTGAATATTTGTGTTTTTTAATGAAAGATGAGGGACACTGGACTTTTTTTTCTACTTCAATCTAGAGTACCTTCAGGCCAACAACCATGACTCTCTCAGGGTACAGGCACTACATGACCTGGGAAATCTGCACTATTATAATGGAAACAGAAGGTAAGATATGACTGTACTCATAATGTACAGTACTATTTGTATTGTGTTTAATTTGTATGTCTACATGATTATACACAAAATTGTTGAATACCAAAGTTTTTTCTGATTCTGTGTGATTCTGCTTGTAAACCAAGGGCAGCTCATTCCTACTGGAGCAAGGGAGTGGACTGTGCCCTGCAGAGTTCTGGGGTGCTAGACTCATGGGACGGGGTGTCGTGGGGTACAAGTTCCCTCCAACACCAACCCACTCTGAAGCAGGCTGGAGTCTGGGGCTGTCTGCAGGGAGCTTTACTGACCGCTAAGATCGCACAGTGAGTCTGAGTAAAGTTTGTACCAACTTTAGTAGCTCAAATCAAATCAAATGTATTTATAAAGCCCTTCTTACAGCTGATGTCACAAAGTGCTGTATAGAAACCCAGCCTAAAACCCCAAACAGCAAGAAATGCAGGTGAAGAAGCACTCGAAAGGCCAGAACCTAGGAAGAAACCTAGAGAGGAACCAGGCTATGAGGGGTGGCGAGTCCTCTTCTGGCTGTGCCGGATGTAGATTATAATGGCCAAGATGTTTAAACGTTCACAGATGAACAGCCGGGTCAAATAATAATAATCACGGTAGTTGTCGAGGGTGCAACGTCAGCACCTCTACTGCTCCTGCTGTCTCTAGAGAGTTGAAAACTGCAGGTCTGGGACAGGTAGCACGTCCGGTGAACAGGTCAGGGTTCCATAGCCGCAGACAGAACAGTTGAAACAGGAGCAGCAGCACGGCCAGGTGGACTGGGGACAGCAAGGAGTCATCATGTCATCATGTCATCCTGAGGCATGGTCCTAGGGCTCAGGTCCTCCGAGAGAAAGAAAGAATTAGAGAGAGCATACTTAAATTCACACAGGACACCGGATAAGACAGGAGAAATACTCCAGATATAACAGACTGACCCTAGCCTTCCGACACATAAACTACTGCAGCATAAATAGATTCTCTGGTAGCTAACACAAGCATACAGTATACAGTGCATTCGGAAAGTATTCAGACCACTTGACTTTTTCCACATTTTGGATACCGATTGTGGCCGATTACATTGCACTCCACGAGGAGACTGTGTGGCAGGCTGACTACCTGTTACGCGAGTGCAGCAAGAAGCCAAGGTAAGTTGCTAGCTTACATTGATTGTTTTTTATAAGATAAGTTCAATCTTAACATAATCACTAGTTACCTACACATGGTTGATGATATTACTAGTCTATCTAGCTTGTCCTGCTTTGCAGTTAATTTATCATTGAATCATAGCCTACTTCGCCAAATGGGTGATTTGACAAGCGCATTCGCGAAAAAAGCACTGTCGTTGCACCAATGTGTACCTAACCATAAACATCAATGCCTTTCTTAAAATCAATACACAAGTATATATTTTTAAACCTGCATATTTAGTTAATATTGCCTGCGAACATGAATTTCTTTTAACTAGGGAAATTGTGTCACTTCTCTTGCATTCTGTGCAAGCAGAGTCAGGGTATGTGCAGCAGTTTGGGCCGCCTGGCTCATTGCGAACTGTGTGAAGACCATAACAAAGACCGTAATTAATTTGTCAGAATTGTACATAATTATGACATAACATTGAAGGTTGTGCAATGTAACAACAATATTTAGACTTAGGGATGCCACCCGTTAGATAAAAAACGTAGCTGTTCCATATTTCACAGAAAGAATAAATGTTTTTTATTCGAAATGATAGTTTCCAGATTTGACCATATTAATGACCTACGGCTTGTATTTATATGTGTTATTATGTTATAATTAATTATATGATTTGATAGAGCAGTCTGACTAAGCGGGGGTAGGCAGCAGCAGGCTCGTAAGCATTCATTCAAACAGCACTTTCCTGCATTTGCCAGCAGCTCTTCGCTGTGCTTCAAGCATTGAGCTGCTTATGACTTCAAGCCTATCAACTCCCGAGATTAGGCTGGTGTAACCGATGTGAAATGGCTAGCTAGTTAGCGGGGTGCGCGCTAATAGCGGTTCAATCGGTGATGTCACTCGCTCTGAGACCTTGAAGTAGTTGTTCCCCTTGCTCTGCTAGGGCCGTGGCTTTTGTGGAGCGATGGGTAACGATGCTTCGAGGGTGGCAGTTGTCGATGTGTCCCTGGTTTGGGGCGAGGAGAGGGACGGAAGCTATACTGTTACACTGGCAATACTATAGTGCCTATAAGAACATCCAATAGTCAAAGGTATGTGAAATACAAATGGTATAGAGAGAAATAGTCCTATAATTCCTATAATAACCTCAACCTAAAACGTCTTACCTCGGAATATTGAAGACTCATGTTAAAAGGAACCACCAGCTTTCATATGTTCTCATGTTCTGAGCAAGGAACTTAAACGTCAGCTTTTTTACATGGCACATATTGCACTTTTACATTCTTCTCCAACACTTTGTTTTTCCATTATTTAAACCAAATTGAACATGTTTCATTATTTATTTGAGGCTAAATTGATTTTATTGATGTATTATATTAAGTTAAAATAAAAGTGTTCATTTGTAACGGCGTTCTTCGTTTGTTGAGAGAGAGTCGGACCGAAATGCAGCGTGGTGATTACTCATGTTCTTTAATGAAGAAAAAGTGACGATACATGAAATAACTAAATAAATACAAAAACAACAAACGGAACGTGAAACTTATTACAGCCTATCTGGTGAACACTACACAGAGACAGGAACAATCACCCACGAAAGACAAAGCGAACTCAGGCTACCTAAATACGGTTCCCAATCAGAGGCAACGAGAAGCACCTGACTCTGATCGAGAACTGCCTCAGGCAGCCAAGCCTAACTAGACACACCCCTAAACATAGCAATCCCAAATCCTATAAAAACCCCAATACGAAACACAACACGTAAACCCATGTCACACCCTGGCCTGACCAAAATATATAACGAAAACACAAAACACTAAGACCAAGGCGTGACAGAACCCCCCCCCCCCCCAAGGTGCGGACTCCCGGACGCACCTCAAAACCATAGGGAGGGTCCGGGTGGGCGTCTGTCATTGGTGGCGGCTCCGGCTCGGGACGTGGACCCCACTTCATTAATGTCCTAGTTCCTCCCCTTCGCGTCCTGGGATAATCCACCCTCGCCGCCGACCATGGCCTAATAGTCCTCACCCAGAACCCCACAGAACTGAGGAGCAGCTCGTGACTGAGGGGCATCTCGGGACTGAGGGGCAGCTCGGGACTGAGGGGCAGCTCGGGACTGAGGGGCAGCTCGGGACTGAGGGGCAGCTCGGAACTGAGGGGCAGCCCGGGACTGAGGGGCAGCCCGGATCTGAGGGGCAGCCCGGAACTGAGGGGAAGCCCAGTACTGAGAGGAAGCCCAGTACTGAGAGGAAGCCCAGTACTGAGATGAAGCTCAGGTAGGTAGTAGGCTCCGGTAGATCCTGGCTGGCTGGCGGATCTGGAAGATTCAGGTTGACTAGCAGATCTGGAAGATTCAGGTTGACTAGCAGATCTGGAAGATTCAGGTTGACTAGCAGATCTGGAAGATTCAGGTTGACTAGCAGATCTGGAAGATTCTGGTTGACTAGCAGATCTGGAAGATTCTGGTTGACTGGCGGATCTAGCTGCTCTATGCAGACTGACAGCTCTGACTGCTCCATGCAGGCTGACAGCTCCTTGCAGACTGGCAGCTCTTTGCAGACTGACAGCTCTGACTGCTCCATGCAGGCTAACAGCTCCTTGCAGACTGACCGCTCCTTGCAGACTGACCGCTCCTTGCAGACTGACAGCTCCCTGCAGACTGGCAGCTCCTTGCAGACTGACAGCTCTGACTGCTCCATGCAGGCTGACAGCTCCTTGCAGACTGGCAGCTCCTTGCAGACTGGCAGCTCCTTGCAGACTGACAGCTCTGGCTGCTTCATGCAGACTGACAGCTCTGACTGTTCCATGCAGGCTGGCAGCTCCTTGCAGACTGGCAGCTCCTTGCAGACTGACAGCTCCTTGCAGACTGACAGCTCCCTGCAAACTGACAGCTCCCTGCAGACTGACAGCTCCCTGCAGACTGACAGCTCCCTGCAGACTGGCAGCTCCTTGCAGACTGGCAGCTCCTTGCAGACTGACAGCTCCCTGCAAACTGACAGCTTCCTGCAGACTGACAGCTCCCTGCAGACTGACAGCTCCCTGCAGACTGGCAGCTCCTTGCAGACTGGCAGCTCCTTGCAGACTGGCAGCTCCTTGCAGACTGGCAGCTCCTTGCAGACTGACAGCTTCCTGCAGACTGGCAGCTCAGGCTGCTTCAAACAGGCAGGAGGCTCCGGCAGCGCAGGAGAGGAGGAAAACACTGGTTGCGCTGAACAGGCGGGAGACTCCGACAGCGCAGGAGAGGAGGAAAACGCTGGCTGCGCTGAACAGGCGGGAGACTCCGACAGCGCAGGAGGGAAGGAAGGCTCTGGCTGTGCTGAACAGGCGGGAGACTCCGACAGCGCAGGAGGGAAGGAAGGCTCTGGCTGTGCTGAACAGGCGGGAGACTCCGACAGAGCAGGAGAGGCGAGGCGCACTGTAGGCCTGATGCGTGGTGCGGGCACTGGTGATACTGGAGCGAGGACACGCACAGGAAGCCTGGTGCGGGGAGCTGCTACCGGAGGACTGGTGTGTGGAGGTGGCACAGGATGTGCAAGGCTAGGGATGTGCACAGGAGGCCTGGTGCGTGAGGCTGGCACCAACTTCACCAGCCGACTAACACGCACCTCAGGACGAGTATGGAGCGCTAACTCAGGTGCCATCAAATCCCCGACACGATCCGTCGGACGAATATGATATCTATAGCACCAAGCTAGCAACTCCCTCATTACTCTCCACTCCACTTTCCCCATTAACTCCTTCACAGTCTCTGCTTCGCTCACCTCTAACACCGGCTCTGGTTCTGGTCTCCTCCTTGGCTCCTCACGATAAACAAGGAGAGTTGGCTCAGGTACATCTCCTGACTCAGCCACTCTCCCTCTGAGCCCCCCCCCAATACATTTTTTGGGGTGACTCTCGGGTTTCGCTCTGCGCCGCCGTGTCTGTTTCTCCAACTCCATTCGCCTATAGCCTTCTTCGCACTGTTCCAGCGAATCCCATGCGGGCTCCTGCACTCTCTCTGGGTCGGCCGCCCACCTGTCGATTTCTTCCCACGTCGTATACTCCATGCCATTGCTGTCCATAACGTCCTCCTTTCGCTTTTCCTGCGGTCGCTGCCTGTAACCACGCCGCTCGGTCCGTATGTGGTGGGTGATTCTGTAACGGCGTTCTTCGTTTGTTGAGAGAGAGTCGGACCGAAATGCAGCGTGGTGGTTACTCATGTTCTTTAATGAAGAAAAAGTGACGATACATGAAATAACTAAATAAATACAAAAACAACAAACGGAACGTGAAACTTATTACAGCCTATCTGGTGAACACTACACAGAGACAGGAACAATCACCCACGAAAGACAAAGCGAACTCAGGCTACCTAAATACGGTTCCCAATCAGAGGCAACGAGAAGCACCTGACTCTGATCGAGAACCGCCTCAGGCAGCCAAGCCTAACTAGACACACCCCTAAACATAGCAATCCCAAATCCTATAAAAAACCCAATACGAAACACAACACGTAAACCCATGTCACACCCTGGCCTGACCAAAATATATAACGAAAACACAAAACACTAAGACCAAGGCGTGACATCATTCAGTATTGTTGTAATTGTAATTATTACAAATAAATAAGTAAATAAATAAACATATAAATCGGCCTATTAACCGGTATCGGCTTTTTTTGGTCCTCCAATAATCGTTATCTGCATTGAAAAATCATAATCGGTCGACCTCTAGTACCAAGCTTCTAGCGTCATACCCAAGAAGACTCGAGGCTGTAATCGCTGCCAAATGTGCTTCAGCAAAGCACTGAGTAAAGGGTCTGAATACTTGTTTAACTGTTTTATCTTTGTCATAATGTGGTATTGTGTGTAGATCTAATCCATTTTAGAATGAGGCTGTAACTTAACAAAATGTGGAAAAAGTCAAGTCTGAATACTTTCCGAATGCACTGTATGTTCACTGAAACAATAAATAATCCGTTGATAAATACAGTCACTTTCACAAATGTATTGTAGTGATGCCACTGACCTCATTGTGTTTTGGCCAACAGGTATGCCTTGACCTCCAATATCAGTCAGCGCACAAAATGCTGCCTCCTATCTGCCCAGCTTTTCAAGGTATTGTCTGTGTTTGACATGTTGTGTTTGTACTAGCACATCTTGTTAATCTAATAAACTTAATACCATGATTAGTTGAATTAGATTAGTGCTTGGAACAAACGCCTGCTCACCCTGGGTGTCTCCTGGACCAGGGTGACCACCTGTGTAGTTAATCATGTCCTGTGTGTGTCTCTTCCACCAGTGTCTCCTGCGGGCCTCCCTGCCCCACCCTCAGAGTGACCTGCAGTACTCATCCTATACTGTAGGAGAGGAGCTGGTTCCTGGTCTGGACCTGTTCTCTGAACCTGACCGAGGACACCTGGGAACCACTGTGTCCAGCCTGGCCTTCCTCTGCCACTGGCTCTACACCTCAGGACACCATCTCACAGTACATACGCAGACTGCATCTGAAATGGTGCCATATTTCCTATTTAGTGCACTACTTTTTGGTCAAAGTCCAATAAAGCATGACTGGCAATGTATTCTTCTTTTTCATTTTGAATTGACCAAGCATCTGACCAGGGAGTTTAGTAGGCGTCTCAAGAAAGTTAGCTATTGGTTTCAATGCCTCTGTGTTCTGCTGTTACAGGCCCTGCCTATGCTTGCTCTCTACCTGCATTTTGTGGGGACTGTGTGCCGAGACCCACACCTCACCATTAAAGGAAGGATACTGAAGGTTGGTATGAATATCTCAGTTGCATGTAATTCCACTGTGTGTACAGTGTATGTGTGTGTGGGCCCATTAGGATATGTGTATTTCTACTGTGTGCAGGTGAAGGTGCTGACAGAGCTGGGGCAGTACTGTCAGGCCATGAAGGAGACATCCCAGATGACTCAGGGAGAGGAGATCCCACTGCCCCACGGATGTTACAGCGGCATAGAGAAACATGCGGTACTACTGACACACACACACACACACACACATTCTCACACAGTTAATACAGCATATTCTTTGAACAGAGTTTGTATATGATTGATTTTATTGATCTGCAGACAATCAGAAAGTTCTTCACCAACAAGTCTCTCATGGACTCTGCAAACATACAGGTATATACGGTTGTAATAACACTTTTTTTAAATTATGTTTTGTAACAGTTTTCATTGTATGGCTGTAACAGCGTGTGTGACTGTATCTGTGTCCTGTACCGTGTGTGACCGTAGTGTATCTAATGGTAGTGAGTATATCTGATGGTAGTGTGTAGTGTAGTAATACCCTGTTAAAAACCCCTAGAGTCGATGTCCGTGCCCCCTGTGGAAATCTAATTAGCATAATATAACAAATCCCCATAAAAATATGTCAGTTTAAGCTAGAGATATCCGCCAATGTCGCACATCCGCATCTGGGCTGAAAGGTGACAGAGTTAGAGCGGTGTTTGTCAGACCATGAGGCATCCCAAAAATCTGTCTTCTCACATATTTGTCTGTAGCTTCCGAATGGTTTGGCCTACAAACAATGACCCTTATTGGACGATGAGTCTCTCACGATGGTGTTTTCTGTTTGGCTTGTCGACCCCCACAAGCGTCTTGGGACTCGTCTGAAGGCGGTACAGCAAATCTGATAACTTCTGTGTGTGAATATGTTAGCAGTAAGGCACTTCTTTTTTTTAATCAAATACATTTTGTATACATTTATTTATACTTCAAGGAGTCTTAAAATTCAAAATCAAGTAACTAAATGATCCTTGGTATGACCTTCTTAAAACAGTTCAATATTGCTTAGTAGGAGTCCCCCAGTTAGACAGGGTTTAGGCTGTTATGGGTTCACACATGTATTAGAAAGGACTATGGTTCAATTCAGTTTAATGTTGAGTCTGTTGTTTTTGCATGGCAAACACTTGGGTTTTTATTTTATTTGCGAATTTACTACAGTTGGTTGAATTCTGTAATGTTAATTAATTATTTTTCTCTCCTGTGCATGTGAACTGTGCATGTAAGCTTGGTGACCTGGCTAGATTAGCCAATCATAAGGCTTTTTACATTTTGGGCCAATCCAGGGACTTGGGGTTTGTGGGGGTATGGGAGTCTGCGCGGGTGATTCGGGTCGAGAGTGAGGAGAGAGACGGACACTATCGTTGGTGTCGAGTTTAAACTTTATTTTTTATATTTGAAGATAACATTTATTTTGAACAGACATACTTTTACTTACTTTACAAAAAAGTATAGTTAAAAAGGGTGGTCTGTTGGATTTACTGGATGCCTGTGTTGGATAGAGGCTCCAGTAATTTTGTGAGCTAGCTTTCGTCAGATCAGGAGCTGGAGTGGACGGCTTGGCAAAAGACGATCTGGGGACTTCTGTGACGCTTTACAGTGTTTCTTGATTGCATCCAGGGCATTTTTGCCATGGATTCATAAGTAATCTAGGCCTGGGACTAATGCAGTGGGGCAAACAAGTATTTAGTCAGCCACCAATTGTGCAAGTTCTCCCACTTAAAAAGATGAGAGAGGCCTGTAATTGTCATCATAGGTACACTTCAACTATGACAGACAAAATGAGGGGGAAAAAAAATCACATTGTAGGATTTTTTATGAATTTATTTGCAAATTATGGTGGAAAATAAGTATTTGGTCAATATCAAAAGTTTCTCAATACTTTGTTATATACCCTTTGTTGGCAATGACAGAGGTCAAACGTGTTCTTTAAGTCTTCACAAGGTTTTCACACACTGTTGCTGATATTTAGGCCCTTCCTCCATGCAGATCTCCTCTAGAGCAGTGATGTTTTGGGGCTGTTGCTGGGCAACACAGACATTCAACTCCCTCCAAAGATTTTCTATGGGGTTGAGATCTGGAGACTGGCTAGGCCACTCCAGGACCTTGAAATGCTTCTAACGAAGCCACTCCTTCGTTGCCCGGGCGGTGTGTTTGGGATCATTGTCATGCTGAAAGACCCAGCCACGTTTCATCTTCAATGCCCTTGCTGATGGAAGGAGGTTTTCACTCAAAATCTCACGATACATGGCCCTATTCATTCTTTCCTTTACACGGATCAGTCGTCGTGGTCCCTTTGCAGAAAAACAGCCCCAAAGCATGATGTTTCCAACCCCATGCTTCACAGTAGGTATGGTGTTCTTTGGATGCAACTCAGCATTCTTTGTCCTCCAAACATAACGAGTTGAGTTTTTACCAAAAAGTTATATTTTGGTTTCATCTGACCATATGACATTCTCCCAATCTTCTTCTGGATCATCCAAATGCTCTCTAGCAAACTTCAGACTGGCCTGGACATGTACTGGCTTAAGCAGGGGGACACGTCTGGCACTGCAGGATTTGAGTCCCTGGCGGCGTAGTGTGTTACTGATGGTAGGCTTTGTTACTTTGGTCCCAGCTCTCTGCAAGTCATTCACTAGGTCCCCCCGTGTGGTTCTGGGATTTTTGCTCACCGTTCTTGTGATCGTTTTGACCCCACGGGGTGAGATCTTGCGTGGAGCCCCAGATCGAGAGAGATTATCACTGGTTTTGTATGCCTTCCATTTCCTAATAATTGCTCCCACAGTTGATTTCTTCAAACCAAGCTGCTTACCTATTGCAGATTCAGTCTTCCCAGCCTGGTGCAGGTCTACAATTTTGTTTCTGGTGTCCTTTGACAGTTCTTTGGTCTTGGCCATAGTGGAGTTTGGAGTGTGACTGTTTGAGGTTGTGGACAGGTGTATTTTATACTGATAACAAGTTCAAACAGGTGCCATTAATACAGGTAACGAGTGGACAGAGGAGCCTCTTAAAGAAGAAGTTACAGGTCTGTGAGAGCCAGAAATCTTGCTTGTTCGTAGGTGACCAAATACTTATTTTCCACCATAATTTGCAAATAAATTAATTAAAAATCCTACAATGTGATTTTCTGGATTTGTTTTCTTCTCATTTCGTCTGTCATAGTTGAAGTGTACCTATGATGAAAATTACAGACCTCTCTCATCTTTAAGTGGGAGAACTTGCACAATTGGTGGCTGACTAAATACTTTTTTGCCCCACTGTACATGCTATATGTACTATATGTACTGTGATCGCCATATTGTTGGCGATCACAGTATAGCTAGCTAGCAGTACTACCAGACAGCGTGTATGCGCCCACACGCCCTACCATAAGATCGCCAAATCGGTAGATTAGTACTAGCTAATGTCGTGGAAATATTCACTCAATCATATTTCTCAGATACCGGAACTTGTGAATTCAAATAGACTTTATTACAAGGTAACAAGCCGAGCTGGCCCATAGACCAACTGCCGAACTCAGTCTCAGTCCACTCCTTTTATACAGTTTCATGCTTATTCAAGTTTCATAGTCCCTCCACTTTATGCTTATAACCATATCACCTTGGCTTTACTCCACCATTGTTTCCAAATCTAAGTTATTTCCTCTAGGCGGGGTTTCCCCTCCCCTCTAGGTCCTTGGATCAATTATATTAGTGGCGAGCCTATACATTATTTCCAGAAAATAATAAGTACAGATTACTATAGGCAATTATAAGACTGCTACATGCCATTATCGGACTATAATATTACTACGGGCCAGTATAGGATTAAGTACAGATTAAGTACAGCCATTATAGAATCATACCAATAAATACACTTAATCCCAGGATTGTACATAGTGCCTTTGCTTACTCTCTTTAGTGCTATTTAGCCTTTTAACAAGACACACATTCTCTTAACACCCATACTAGCAACAACATGATACCATGTGAAATACACAGGTGTAGTAATACAAGTATTTTAAAGATAGGAATTTGTTTTTATAGCATCCCAACTGTGCAAAAACATGAGGGATAAGAAATAGGGGAACTGAGTGAGCGTAGTGTTTGTGGCTAGCTAGAATCAATAGAAAATATTTTCAAGCTACCAATGATATACAGTGCCTTGCGAAAGTATTCGGCCCCCTTGAACTTTGCGACCCTTTGCCACATTTCAAAATTTCTTCACAACAGTATCTTGGACCTGCCTGGTGTGTTCCTTGTTCTTCATGATGCTCTCTGCGCTTTTAAACGGACCTCTGAGACTATAACAGTGCAGGTGCATTTATACGGAGACTTGATTACACACAGGTGGATTGTATTTATCATCATTAGTCATTTAGGTCAACATTGGATCATTCAGAGATCCTCACTGAACTTCTGGAGAGAGTTTGCTGCACTGAAAGTAAAGGGACTGAATAATTTTGCACGCCCAATTTTTCAGTTTTTGATTTGTTAAAAAAGTTTGAAATATCCAATAAATGTCGTTCCACTTCATGATTGTGTCCCACTTGTTGTTGATTCTTCACAAAAAAATACAGTTTTATATCTTTATGTTTGAAGCCTGAAATGTGGCAAAAGGTCGCAAAGTTCAAGGGGGCCGAATACTTTCGCAAGGCACTGTACGTAGTAAAGTGTGCTCAGAGCACTTTGTAACAGGTAATCTAACCATATAGTTGACTAACTGAGCTAGGTTTTTCGGTGCTAGCTACGTTAGCTTTCTAGTCTTATCAGCTCTCTTGAAAGCCAAGGATGATCAAATATTACGTGGCTAACATAACTGTAAGGACAGACGCTGGGAAGCAAGTAGAGGGAGTGAACATTTGATAAACAATGGACATAAAACAAAACAAGGACCATGTCTGGACAGGGGGAAAAATAACGACATCAATGCTGACAAGGGGATGAAACAGAGGAACAGGCAGATATAGGGAAGGCAATCAAAGTTTGAAGGAGTACAAATGAGTCCAATGAAGCGCTGATGCGGTGTGCGTAATGATGGGCAGCCTGGTGCCCCCAAGCACCAGGGAGGGGGAGCAGGCGTGACAGTACCTCCCCCCTAGGGGCGCATTCCGGCGTCCCATGTGGGCGAGCCCGACGGGCCGGCTGAGGTGTGGGAGCCCTACGGGCCGGCTAAGGCGTGATGTGGTGTGGGAGCCCGACGAGCCGGGTGAGGCGTGGGAGCCCGACGAGCCGGCTAAGGCATGATGTGGTGTGGGAGCCTACAGAGCCAACCGAGGCAAGGAAACTTCGAGACAGCTTAGGCGTGGAAGCCCGATGAGCCAGCTGAGGTACCCCCGGTTCTATCAGCAGCGGCACCCGGACCCGACGTCACAAACATAACAAAAAACTGAATTTGATGCTTCAAATTGTGGTGTCAGCATTCTGTAAGTACAGACGCTGGGAGACGAGAAGCAAATACAGGGAGCGAACATTTAATAAACAACGAACATGAAACAGGACAAGGACAGCGTATGGACAGGGGAAAAATAACGACATCAATGCTGACACGGGGATGGAACAAACCAATATAGGGAATGCAATCAAAACATGAAGGTGCACAGGTGAGTCCAATGAAGCGCTGATGCGCGTAACGCAGGTGACGTGTGCGTAGTGATGGGCAGCCTGGCGCACTCGAGCGAGGGGGAGTAGGAGCAGGAGTAACAATAACTAACATTCAAGACTATTTGGAATAGACCTAGCTTACTAGGTACAAAGGAGTGTTTTGTGTGTGTGTACAGTCGTGGCCAAAAGTTGAGAATGACACAAATATTAATTTCCACAAAGTTTGCTGCTTCAGTGTCTTTAGATATTTTTGTCAGATGTTACTATGGAATACTGAAGTATAATTACAAGCATTTCATAAGTGTCAAAGGCTTTTATTGACAATTACATGAAGGGATTAGGGATGGGATTAGGGTCTGGGGAGTTTCCTGGCAATGAACCCAAAATATTGATGTTTTGTCCCCCGAGCCACTTAGTTATCACTTTTGCCTTATGGCAAGGTGCTCCATCATGCTGGAAAAGGCATTGTTCGTCACCAAACTGTTCCTGGATGGTTGGGAGAAGTTGCTCTCGGAGGATGTGTTGGTACCATTCTTTATTCATGGCTGTGTTCTTCGGCAAAATTGTGAGTGAGCCCACTCCCTTGGCTGAGAAGCAACCCCACACATGAATGGTCTCAGGATGCTTTACTGTTGGCATGACACAGGACTGATGGTAGCTCTCACCTTGTCTTCTCCGGACAAGCTTTTTTCCGGATGCCCCAAACAATCGGAAAGGGGATTCATCAGAGAAAATGACTTCACCCCAGTCCTCAGCAGTCCAATCCCTGTACCTTTTGCAGAATATCAATCTGTCCCTGATGTTTTTCCTGTAGAGAAGTGGCTTCTTTGCTGCCCTTCTTGACACCAGGCCATCCTCCAAAATTCTTCACCTCACTGTACGTGCACTCACACTTGCCTGCTGCTATTCCTGAGCAAGCTCTTTACTGGTGGTGCCCCGATCCCGCAGCTGAATCAACTTTAGGAGATGGTCCTGGTGCTTGCTGGACTTTCTTGGGCGCTCTGAAGCCTTCTTCACAACAATTGAACTGCTCTCCTTGAAGTTCTTGATGATCCGATAAATGGTTGATTTAGGTGCAATCTTACTGGCAACAATATCCTTGCCTGTGAAGCCATTTTTGTGCAAAAAAGCAATGATGACGGCACATGTTTCCTTGCAGGTAACCATGGTTGACAGAGGAAGAACAATGATTCCAAGCACCACCCTCCTTTTGAAGCTTCCAGTCTGTTATTCGAACTCAATCAGCATGACAGAGTGATCTCCAGCCTTGTCCTCGTCAACACTCTCACCTGTGTTAATGAGAGAATCACTGACATGATGTCAGCTGTCCTTTTGTGGCAGGGCTGAAATGCAGTGGAAATATTTTGTGTATTTAGGTCATTTGCATGCCAAAGAGGGAGTTTGCAATTAATTGCAATTCATCTGATCACACTTCATAACATTCTGGAGTATATGGGGCGGCAGTGTAGCCTAGTGGTTAGAGCATTGGACTAGTAACCGAAAGGTTGCAAGTTCAAATCCCCGAGCTGACAAGGTACAAAATCTGTCGTTCTGCCCTTGAACAGGCAGTTAACCCACTGTTCCTAGGCCGTCATTGAAAATAAGAATTTGTTCTTAACTGACTTGCCTAGTAAAATAAAGGTAAAATAAAAATAAAAAAAGATGCAAATTGACATCATACAAACTGAGGCATCAGACTTTGTGAAAATTTATATTTGTGTTATTCTCAAAACTTTTGGCCACGACTGTATGTGTGTGCTTCCTAAAGAAAAATGTCAAGTGGCTAGCTAGCTAAAACAGCAACAAGAACAAACAAGCCCCCTAGCCACCACATTATGATTATCATATAGCTCAGTACCTGGACATAACATGCTTTATTTCAAAGCTGTTTTTCATTTGGCACAATGAAATACAGTCTAAATTTAGATAGAGCTTCAAGAATAACTATCCAAGTGAATACTACAGTAGCTATCTATCTGCAGACTACTCGTCCAGTCATGTTTGCTGGCTAACGTTACTTACAGTACCTTAGCTGTCACAACAACATGGTCTGATGCTGGTGTTGGTGGGTCAAAGTGATTGATGTCGCTATCCCATCCACAGTTAAAATAGTTGGAGGAATCCAGTGACTTGTAGGCCTTCAGTTCTTGTGAAGAATAGGCGGATATAATATTAACAAGTTAATTAGAAATGTCGGGATACGTGATTGACGGTAGTCCAGAATGATCATCTTTACTTAAAATTGGCTTCGACTTCTTTGGGTTCAGTCCCCCAATAAGATCGATCTTTTCCTCTTATCTCCTTTTCTCCAATTCGCCATTGTTGTCTCATCTAAAATGTAGCAGTGGTGGAAAAATAACTAAATTGTCATACTTGAGTAAAGGTAAAGATACCTTTACTTAGAAAATTAGAAAATTACTTAAGTAAAAGTTAGTCACCCAGTAAAATACTTAACAGTATCAAAAGTAAATGGAATTGCTAAAATGTACTAAAGTATCAAAGGTAAAAGTATAAATAATTTCAAAATCTTTATATTAAGCAAACCAGACGGCAAATATATATATATATATTTAATCAGACATAATATACAAACCAAGCATTTGTGTTTAGTGAGTCTGCCAGATCAGATGCAGTAGGGATGACCAGTGTGTGAATTGGACAATTTCAAAATGTACTTTTGGGTGTCAGGGAAAATGTATGGGGTAAAAAGTACATTATTTTCTTTTTGCCAAAAATAGTACAGATACCCCCCCCCCCCCCCCCCAAAAAAAATACTTAAGTTGTACTTTAAAGTATTTTTTACTTAAGTACTTTACACCACTGAAATGTAGTTATATGTATCTATAAAATACGCTATATATACAAAAGAATGTGTACACCCCTTCAAATTAGTGGATTTGGCTGTTTCAGCCACACCCATTGCTGACAGGTGTATACAATCAAGTACACAGCAATGTAATCGCCATAGACAAACATTGGCAGTAGAATAGCCTATCTGAAGAGCTCTGACTTTCAACGTGGCACCTTCATAGGATGCCACCTTTCCAACAGGTCAGTTTGTAAAATTTCTGCACTGCTAGAGCTGCCCCCGTCATCTGTAAGTGCTGTTATTGTGAAGTGGAAACGTGTAGGAGCAACAACGACTCAGCCGTGAAGTGTTAAGCCACAAAAGCTCTCATAATAGGACCACTGAGTGCTCAAGTGCATATCGGGTAAAAGTTGTCTGTACTCGGTTGCAACACTCACTACCGATTCCAAACTGCCTCTGGAAGCAACGTCAGCACAATAACTGTTCATTGGGAGCTTCATAAAATGGGTTTCCATGGTTGAGCAGCCGCACACAAGCCTAAGGTCACCATGCACAATGCCTAGTGTCAGCTACAGTGGTGTAAAGCTCATCGCCATTGGACTCTGGAGCAGTGCAAATGCATTCTTTGTAGTGATGAATCATCCGACGGACTAATCTCGGTTTGGCGGATAACAGGAGAGCGCTACCTTAGCAAATGCATAATGCCAACTGTAAAGTTTGGTGGAGGAGGAATAATGGTGCTGTTTTTCATGGTTCGGGCTAGGCCCCTTAGTTGCAGGGAAATCTTAACGCTACTGCCTACAATGACATTCTAGACGATTCTGTACTTCCAACTTTGTGGCAAAAGTTTGGGGAAGGCCCTTTCCTGTTTCAGCATGACAATGTCTCTGTGCACAAAGCAAATATCCATACAGAAATAGTTTGGTTCTCCCACCCATTACAGCAAACAGGTAGTACTCGGCCTATATAAGCAAGCTAAATCTGATGATAGAGAAGCTCACCCGCTGCTTTGCCTTCAGGTGGGTGATCGAATACTATCCGGAATTGGCGGGTGAACTCCTCAAAATGGTCCAGCGCCGCATCCTCCCTACTACACACAGCGCTGGCCCATTCCAGGGCTTTCCCGGTGAGGCATGAGACGAGGGCGTAACTCTTCTCACGGTCAGATGGTACTGGGGAGGCCGTGGCTAGATACAAGTTCAGTTTAAGGAGGAAACCCTGGCAGCCGGCAGTATCTCTGTTGTATCCCGTAGGTAGGGATAAATTGATCTTAGATTCCGGAGAGGAAAAAATGTTTACGGGAGATTCCGGTTGTGGTGGTGGTGGCGCTGGAGAAACTCCCTGTCTCTCCCAGCGATCCATTTTCATGACAATGTGATCCATGACGGAGCTGATAACGTCAAGCTCCCTCGCTTGTTCCTGAACGCGTTCCTCCAGTTCCATGAGCATAGTGTCCTCTCCTGCTGACTGCAGGAGTGTTGCAACCGAGTACAGACAACTTTTACCCGATATGCACTTGAGCACTCGGTGGTCCTATTATGAGAGCTTTTGTGGCTTAACACTTCACGGCTGAGTCGTTGTTGCTCCTACACGTTTCCACACAGAATGCGACAAGCTGGCCAATTGAATAGGTAAACTATTCTACTATGGGGTTGCTGTTACCTTCTTATATTGTTGGCTGAGGAAAAGTAAATGTGGAAAACAATCTTACACTAGATAATTAAAAATTCGCAAAATCAAAGGTACCAGGTCTCTGCTCCGCATGGCTCTCATTTGGATCATAGGAGCCGCGTCTCAGCCCCGGCGGGACCCGGCCAAATTTAACCCCTGATGGTAGTGTATGTATCTGATTTTAGTGAGTATCTTATTGTAGTGTATGTATCTGATGGTAGTGTGTGTGTGTATGTTTGATTGTGTGGTGGAATTATTGTAATCAAAAGGAGAGACTCTTAGATTTCTTTAAAAACATCTAACTTTATTATGTAATTACTGCAGTAATGGAGCTGGTCGGTAATCACCGCTGGAGGCGATCACTGAGAACTCAACCAGCTGGTTTACTGCAGTAATGGAGCTGGTCGGTAATCACCGCTGGAGGCGATCACTGCGAACTCAACCAGCTGGTTTACTGCAGTAATGGAGCTGGTCGGTAATCACCGCTGGAGGCGATCACTGCGAACTCAACCAGCTGGTTTACTGCAGTAATGGAGCTGGTCGGTAATCACCGCTGGAGGTGATCACTGAGAACTCAACCAGCTGGTTTACTGCAGTAATGGAGCTGGTCAGTAATCACCGCTGGAGGTGATCACTGAGAACTCAACCAGCTGGTTTGAGCCACAGACTTTTATATCACCCCTGGAGGTGATCACTGAGAACTCAACCAGCTGGTTTGAGCCACAGACTTTTATATCACCCCTGGGGGGGGATCACTGAGAACTCAACCAGCTGGTTTGAGCCACAGAATTGTATAGTAAAGTCCATCCTCCTTCAGTCTACATGACACACAACAGATATATAGAATGGGTCACAAGGTTAAGATTTGTATGAAAGATACTTATAATTCACAGCAGGCAGTATCTGCTGTAAAAACAGTTATCTTTCATTGTACAGACCAGGGTCTGGCCCTGGAGTCATGTCTCCCTGGTACCATATAGAACAGAAACATTAACTCATGCTCTGGAATGCGGTATCACCCAAAGACATGGTAAATCTTCCAGAGGCCCATCCTTAGTAGAACACACACAGATGAGCGTTCTAACAACCACTTGTTCTGTTGCATAAAACAACCATTTGATGCAATTACAGCATTATAACATAATCTTGCAATTTTGCTCTCACAATTGTTTATCTGTATCCTATGTTCAGGCCCTGGAGGACTTAGTGAACCGTCGTCTGGGCACAGAGGCCAGTGTTCTGTATGGCTCCAGACTGAGCAGGCGTCTCACCCTGGCCAGAGTACAGCTCATACTGGCCCTCAGCTCCACCATACACTCCCTGCCTGAACCTCAAGGTAACAATATAGTACTCTAACAGATGTTTTTTCCTCCAGATTTCTTTTTTTAACCTTCGTTTAAGCAGGGAGTGAAGTATGCTAAGACCACAGTCTCTTGAAGATTAGTCCTGCATGAACACATCAATAAACAACAATTACACTATACCTATCTATATACAGTGAACAGAAATATAATTGCAACAATTTCTAAGATTTTACTGAGTTACAGTTCGTAGAAGGAAATCAGACCATTTAAATAATTTAATTAGGCCCTACTCTCTGGATTTCATGCTGAAACATGAAGTGAGGGAGGCAGATTAATGGCACGACCATGGGCTTCAGGATCTCATCACGGTATCTCTCTGCATTCAAATTGCCATCGATAAAATACAATTGTGTTCGTTGTCCGTAGTTTATGCCTGCTTATACCATAACCCCACCGCCACCATAGGGCACTCGTTTCACAAAGTTAACATCAGCAAACCGCTCGCCCACACAACGCCATACACATTATCTGCCCGATACAGTTGAAACTGAGATTAATCTGTGGAGAGCACACTTCTCCAGTGTGCCAGTGGCCATCAAAAAGGTGAGCATTTGCCCATTAAAGTCGGTTATGAAGCCAAACTGCAGTCAGGTCAAGACTCTGGTGAGGACGATGAGCACACAGCTGAGACAGTTTCTGACAGTTTGTGCAGAAATTCTTCAGTTTTGCAAACCCACAGTTTCATCAGCTGTCCAGGTGGCTGGTCTCAGATGATCCCGCAGGTGAAGAAGCCGGATGAGGAGGTCCTGGGCTGGCATGGTTACACGTGGTCTGCGGTTGTGAGGCCGGTTGGACGAACAGCCAAATTCTCTAAAACAACATTGGAGACGGCTTATGGTAGAGAAATTAACATTAAATTCTCTGGCAACAGCTCTGGTGGCCATTCCTGCAGTCAGCATGCCAATTGCACACTACCTCAAAACTTGAGACATCTGTTACATTGTTGTGTGCACATTTTAGTGTGGCCTTTTATTGTCCCCAGCACAAGGTGCACCTGTGTAATGATCATGCTGTTTAATCAGCTTCTTGATATGCCACACCTGTCAGGCGGATGGATTATCTTAGCAAAGGAGAACTGCTCACTAACAGGGATGAAACAAATTTGTGCACAAAACCTGAGAAATTAGCTTCTTGTTTGGGTGGAACGTTTCAGGGACCTTTTAGTTCAGCTCATGAAACATGATACCAACACTTTACATGTTGAGTTTATATTTTTGTCCAGTGTATATACAAATAAATGACACAATACAATACTGATAAATCAAGAGTTCAGAAAATCATTCCACTTAACTCTTTCATCAGTATATTTTCATTAGAATGAACTTGTGGACATTTCCCCCCTAATGTTTGTTTGTGTCTATCTTCTTCACATCCCACTGCTAGTCAGGGACATGAAGGAGATTGAAGACTTTTGATTAACAGTTCTGAACAGCTATGGCAGGGTGATGCACAGTAGGACTGTATAATAATGTTTGTTGATATTCTCCAGATATCTCAGATGGGGCGGTGCGTTGCAGTGTTGTGAGGAGAACATCCAGTACCCCAGGTATCCCTAACTCTCCCCCCGGAGAGAGGGATAGTGACAGTGACAAATCACACAGTGGCTCCCCTACCAGGAAGACCAGGGAGCCCAAAGGACTGCACATTGACCCCCAGAAAGACAAGCTCACCCTCAGCAAATTCAAGGTGTGTGTCTCTCTGTAGAGTGTACATTAGGTGAAATAGAAAGTCATTAGGTGACATTTGTTTAGCACTTTCACCTTTTTTGTATTCTTCCGAAGATGGATTCATTTAAGTATATATTTGCATCTCTGCCTTCTTGGATTTTTCCTTTTCATAGTTTTAGAACCTTTTGCACTCCACATTAGGTGACATCCACCAAACCATCCACTATTCATGTTTTTTAAAGTCATTTTTAAATGTTTACTCTTAAGAATGGCATATCTGATTGATTCAGCCTGAAGTCACTGTGGAAAAGAGCATCTGTTAAAATGCTAAAGTATAACTTGCATTTTCTTAACCTCTCTTCTCTCCTGTAGGCGTTACTGCTAAGAGAGGTGTGTCGTCTCCTGAGTCCCCAGCTGCAGCTCTGTCTTTCCTCTCAGCTCCACTCTGACCCTGAGGAACTGGAGCTGGCTATAGACACCTACCTGCTACTGTCTAACCTCTACCTGCAGCAAGGCAAAACCGCTTACAGGTGAGGTAAAGGACTGTATCTTGTGTATAAATGTGTTTGTATTCATCCATACATTCCTCCATCCATCCACCCATCTATCAAAATTCTGTCTGTTTATTCTTTGCAGTGCTGACATGGCAGTGTCTGCTATGAGTCTGCTCCAGAACTCTCCCATCACTCTGAGGGGAAGCCCCTCCCCTGTCCACAGACCCCTCTCCTCCTCCCTCAGAAGACAGTCCAGACCTAAGAGTGAACAGGTACCTACAATCACCTTGTAATTACCTCTCTTAACTGTACCACAAAATGCTTTTTGCATAGCTAGAGTTTTCAGAATTGTCTTTTGACTAACAAAAAGAAAGTCATTTTATTTTGGTTTTACGTCATGTCATGACCATTTGGGAAATTTGGTTCCTCATATTCCCCCTGCCAATCAGACCCAGCCAAGACCTAGAGGTGTGTGTGTGTGTGTGTGTGTGTGTGTGTGTGTGTGTGTGTGTGTGTGTGTGTGTGTGTGTGTGTGTGTGTGTGTGTGTGTGTGTGTGTGTGTGTGTGTGTGTGTGTGTGTGTGTGTGTGTGTGTGTGTGTGTGTGTGTGTGTGTGTGTGTGAATACCCTCCCCAGGGCGGTATGAGGGAGGCTGAGCACCATGCCCCCAGTCCACAGCCAGGTGACTGTCCCCAGGTAGTAGAGGCCAGAGAGAGGATGGAACGGGCTCTGTGGCTCCGCTGTAGACTGGCTGTGGTACGCAGTCTGGTCGCACACATCCCTGGCACTGCCATCTACCCAGGTACTTGTGTGTATGTGTTGATATTAACGCTTGTCCTCTTACCCAGGGCAAGTAAAAAAATATATATACAAAAAAAGGCGAACAAGCAGATTATAGATTTAAGTTGTCCGAATGGACAAGTGAAAAAAATCACGCAAAAATCGCAATATCAAATAATTAGGATACACCGATCAGAATTGGATCAAAGTGTAACGGCGTTCTTCGTTTGTCGAAAGAGAGTCGGACCGAAATGCAGCGTGGTGGTTAATCATGATCTTTAATGAAATAAACGACGATACATGAAATAACTTAATAAATACAAAACAACAAACGGAACGAGAAACTTATTACAGCCTATCTGGTGAAACTACACAGAGACAGGAACAATCACCCACGAAAGACAGAGCGAACTCAGGCTACCTAAATACGGTTCCCAATCAGAGGCAACGAGAAGCACCTGACTGCTGATTGAGGACCGCCTCAGGCAGCCAAGCCTATACAACACCCCTAATCAGCCGCGATCCCAAATCCTACAAACCCCAATACGAAACACAACACACAAACCCCTGTCACACCCTGGCCTGACCAAATATATAACGAAAACACAAAATACAATGACCAAGGCGTGACACAAAGTGTCCTCCGGATGCGATGTGTTAATTATTGTGGGCATGCATTGACAGGCAGAAGCGGTCTTTCAATCATGCAGTCGCGAGATTAGTTTTGAGATCAAAGCCAGCTTAGCTGCGTGTGCACATTGTTTGATATTCATTGCTAGTTATTGAGTTATTTGTACAGTTATAGCACATTTGTGGTCAGCAATGACAACCCTGGAAAAGTCATGGTGTACATCACCTGCGTGTGTGCCAGTGGGTGTTGTCAGAGGAGAGAGAGAGCGAGAGACATTGTGCAACAGCCAATTCAAAACATATTGTGTAGTTTGGCAGGTTAACTATTTAGCGTGTAGCATGTATTAATGTCATTGTCATGTCTGATGTCGTAAAATAACTTTCCACCGGCACGCGTGTACAACCGCAAATGGCCAACACACAGTTGATACGGGTGTTGAAGTACAACCGCAAATGGCCAACACACAGTTGATATGGGTGTTGAAGTACAACCGCAAATGGCCAACACATAGTTGATACGGGTGTTGAAGTACAACCGCAAATGGCCAACACACAGTTGATACGGGTGTTGAAGTACAACAGCAAATGGCCAACACACAGTTGATACGGGTGTTGAAGTACAACCCCAAATGGCCAACACACAGTTGATACGGGTGTTCGAGTACAACCGCAAATGGCCAACACACAGTTGATACAGGTGTTGAAGTACAACCGCAAATAGCCAGCACACAGTTGATACGGGTGTTGAAGTACAACAGCAAATGGCCAACACACAGTTGATACGGGTGTTGAAGTACAACCCCAAATGGCCAACACACAGTTGATACGGGTGTTCGAGTACAACCGCAAATGGCCAACACACAGTTGATACAGGTGTTGAAGTACAACCGCAAATAGCCAACACACAGTTGAAACAGGTGTTGAAATACAACCGCAAATGGCCAACACACAGTTGATACGGGTGTTGAAGTACAACCGCAAATGGCCAACACACAGTTGATACGGGTGTTGAAGTACAACCCCAAATGGCCAACACACAGTTGATACAGGTGTTGAAGTACAACCGCAAATGGCCAACACACAGTTGATATGGGTGTTGAAGTACAACCGCAAATGGCCAACACATAGTTGATACGGGTGTTGAAGTACAACCGCAAATGGCCAACACACAGTTGATACGGGTGTTGAAGTACAACAGCAAATGGCCAACACACAGTTGATACGGGTGTTGAAGTACAACCCCAAATGGCCAACACACAGTTGATACGGGTGTTCGAGTACAACCGCAAATGGCCAACACACAGTTTATACGGGTGTTGAAGTACAACCCCAAATGGCAAGCACACAGTTTATACGGGTGTTGAAGTACAACCTCAAATGGCAAGCACACAGTTTATACGGGTGTTGAAGTACAACCCCAAATGGCCAACACACAGTTGATACAGGTGTTGAAGTACAACCGCAAATGGCCAACACACAGTTGATATGGGTGTTGAAGTACAACCGCAAATGGCCAACACATAGTTGATACGGGTGTTGAAGTACAACCGCAAATGGCCAACACACAGTTGATACGGGTGTTGAAGTACAACAGCAAATGGCCAACACACAGTTGATACGGGTGTTGAAGTACAACCCCAAATGGCCAACACACAGTTGATACGGGTGTTCGAGTACAACCGCAAATGGCCAACACACAGTTTATACGGGTGTTGAAGTACAACCCCAAATGGCAAGCACACAGTTTATACGGGTGTTGAAGTACAACCTCAAATGGCAAGCACACAGTTTATACGGGTGTTGAAGTACAACCCCAAATGGCAAGCACACAGTTTATACGGGTGTTGAAGTACAACCCCAAATGGCAAGCACACAGTTCATATGGTTGCACAGTTGATGAAGCCAATGCTGCATACTCCGGTTTTAAAACCGTCTCTCAAGTGCTCAAAATTGTCTAGGATTCTCCTCTATTCAATACTGGCCATGTAATTCTGACAAAGTTCAAATAATATTATTAGAATAGCCTAATTGAGAAGTAGCCAAACTCCTATGCTGTCATCATCTCCCCTGAACACTGAATATTTTAGCCTTACAAAATAGATCAATATCTTAGTTAGCTACCTCGCCCACTGTGGCCATTTAATCCCTGATTCATTGAATGAGGGAATTATTTTATAAAAACAAAAGTATAAAAAAAAAAAAGTAGGCCAACCATCCTCCAGGAGAGCTACTGGGTGTGCAGGCTTTTGCTCCAGTCCTGCTCAAACACACCACATTGTAAAAAATGAGCTGCTCAACAGCACCTTGATAAACTGACTGGTTTGTTTGAGCAGGGTTGGGTTAAAAGCCTGGACACCCAGTAGCTCTTCAGATGGAGAGTTGACGACCACACGTGTTTGATACAGTAACCTATTACTGCAGTATTTTACTTTGTGGGGAGTGTCTTTCTCAGGGCCACAACGGCAGGAGATATTACTAGTGGCTAAAAAAGTGAATGTCAAGCCCTGCACCTCATATCGACTTACACTCCAACTCTTTATTTTATTCTATTGTTGCTCTGTATGTGTATGGTACATGGTACATTTCCCCCTAAATACAATGCATTCGGAAAGTATTCAGACCCCTTCACCTTTTCCACATTTTGTTACATTAGAGTTTTTTTCTAAAAATGGATTACATAATGTTTCCCCCTCATTAACCTTTACACAATACCCCATAATAACAAAGCAAAAACGAATGTTTACATTAAAAATATAAAAAACATATTTACGTAAATATTCAGACCATTTGCTATGAGTCTAGAAATTGAGCTCAGGTGCATCCTGTTTCCATTGATCATCCTTGAGATGTTTCTACAACTTGATAAATTTAATTGATTGGACATGATTTGGAAAGGCACACACATGTCTATATAAGGTCCCACAGTTGACAGTGCAGAGCAAAAACCAAGCCATGAGGTCAAAGGAATTGTCCGTAGAGCTCAGAGACAGGATTGTGTCGAGGCACAGATCTGGGGAAGGGTACCAAAACATTTATGCAGCATTGAAGGTCCACAAGAACACAGTGGCCTCCATCATTCTTAAATGGAAGAAGTTTGGAACCACCAAGACTCTTCATAGAGCTGGCCGGCGGGCCAAACTGAGCAATTGGGGAGAAGGGCCTTGGTCAGGGAGGTGACCAAAAACCCAAGTTCCTCTGTGGAGAACCTTCCAGAAGGTCAACCAACGCTGCAGCACTTCACCAATCAGGCCTTTATGGTAGAGTGACCAGATGGAAACCACTCCTCAGTAAAAGGCACATGACATCCCACTTGGTGTTTGCCAAAAGGTCTCTAAAGGACTCAGACCATGAGAAACAATTTTCTCTGGTCTGATGAAACCAAGTGTGAACTCTTTGGCCTGAATGGCAAGCGTCACTTCTGGAGGAAACTTGGCACCATCCCTACAGTGAAGCATGGTGGTGCAGCGATGCTCCTCATCCAACCTGACAGAGCTTGAGAGGATCAACAGCGGAGAATGGGAGAAACTCCCAAAATACAGGTATGTCAAGCTTGTAGCGTCATACCCAAGAAGACTCAAGGCTGTAATTGCTGCCAAAGGTGCTTCAACAAAGTACTGAGTAAAGGGTCTGAATACATTCAGTTTTGTATTTTTATAAATTCTACAAACCAAATTCTACAAACCAGTTTTTGCTTTGTTATTATGGGGTGGGTATTGGTATTGTAAAGGTTGATGAGGGGGGGAAATGACATAACAAAATGTGGGAAAGGTCTTGGGTCTGAAAACTTTCCGAATGCTTATATGTATCTTAAAAAAGGCAGGACAGGTTACATTTAGGTATGTGTGTGTCTTACACTATCCTGTGTGTGTGTGTGTGTGTGTGTGTGTGTGTGTGTGTGTGTGTGTGTGTGTGTGTGTGTGTGTGTGTGTGTGTGTGTGTGTGTGTGTGTGTGTGTGTGTGTGTGTGTGTGTGTGTGTGTGTGTGTGTGTGTGTGTGCGTAGGTATGGACAGCAGTGTGGAGGCCACCAAGCTGTTGAAGGAGGGTCTACAGGAGGCTGAGGTGTGGGGAGACCCAGACACCAGAGCCCTGTTTCTCCTCCAAGGGGCTAGATTGGACACACACAGAGGACTGCCCCGCGAGAACAGCACCTCACTGCTACAGGTAGCTAACACACACACACACACACACGTGAGTACCTTACTGCTACAGGTCAGATACAAAAACACACTCTCACATTACAATAGTGCTGTCACGATACCAGAATTGGACTAGGTAATACCAGGTTTAGTCTCACAATACTCAATGCCAAAATGATACTCAATAGCACAGCAAAAAAAGAGGATCATTTCTTTTGTAGAAATATCCATATTTACAATGAGCGGATTATTCAACTGTATGTACGATAGTTGAATTCCTTTGTCTCTTCATCTCCCGCTCTTTCTCCCCCCCCCTTTTATTGTCTAACAAGCCATATCATATCGGGTTAGTCCAGTAGGGACGTATCATTGTCTAACAAGCCGTCATATCGGGTTAGTCCAATAGGGACGTATCATTGTCTAACAAGCCGTCATATCGGGTTAGTCCAATAGGGACGTATCATTGTCTAACAAGCCGTCATATCAGGTTAGTCCAATAGGGACGTATCATTGTCTAACAAGCCATCATATCGGGTTAGTCCAGTAGGGACGTATCATTGTCTAACAAGCCGTCATATCGGGTTAGTCCAATAGGGACGTATCATTGTCTAACAAGCCGTCATATCGGGTTAGTCCAATAGGGACGTATCATTGTCTAACAAGCCATCATATCGGGTTAGTCCAATAGGGACGTATCATTGTCTAACAAGCCATCATATCGGGTTAGTCCAGTAGGGACGTATCATTGTCTAACAAGCCGTCATATCGGGTTAGTCCAATAGGGACGTATCATTGTCTAACAAGCCGTCATATCGGGTTAGTCCAATAGGGACGTATCATTGTCTAACAAGCCGTCATATCGGGTTAGTCCAGTAGGGACGTATCATTGTCTAACAAGCCGTCATATCGGGTTAGTCCAATAGGGACGTATCATTGTCTAACAAGCCGTCATATCGGGTTAGTCCAGTAGGGACGTATCATTGTCTAACAAGCCGTCATATCGAGTTAGTCCAATAGGGACGTATCATTGTCTAACAAGCCGTCATATCAGGTTAGTCCACTAGGGAGGTATCATTGTCTAACAAGCTTTCATATCGGGTTAGTCCAATAGGGACGTATCATTGTCTAACAAGCCATCATATCGGGTTAGTCCAATAGGGACGTATCATTGTCTAACAAGCCGTCATATCGGGTTAGTCCAATAGGGACGTATCATTGTCCAACAAGCAGTCATATCGGGTTAGTCCAATAGGGACGTATCATTGTCTAATAAGCCGTCATATCGGGTTAGTCCAATAGGGATGTATCATTGTCTAACAAGCCGTCATATCGGGTTAGTCCAATAGAGACGTATCATTGTCTAACAAGCCGTCATATAAGGTTAGTCCAATAGAGACGTATCATTGCATTGTTGTGAAGAAGGCATCAGGGCGCCCAAGAAAGTCCAGCAAGCACCAGGACCGTCTCCTAAAGTTGATCAGGGCACCACCAGTAAAGAGCTTGCTCAGGAATAGCAGCAGGCAAGTGTGAGTGCACGCACAGTGAGGTGAAGAATTTTGGAGGATGGCCTGGTGTCAAGAAGGGCAGTAAAGAAGCCACTTCTCTACAGGAAAAACATCAGGGACAGACTGATATTCTGCAAAAGGTACAGGGATTGGACTGCTGAGGACTGAGGTGAAGTCCTTTTCTCTGATATATCCCCTTTCCGATTGTTTGGGGCATCCGGAAAAAAAGCTTGTCCGGAGAAGACAAGGTGCGCGCTACCATCAGTCCTGTGTCATGCCAACAGTAAGGCATCATGAGACCATTCATGTGTGGGGTTGCTTCTCAGCCAAGGGAGTGGGCTCACTCACAATTTTGCCGAAGAACACAGCCATGAATAAAGAATGGTACCAACACATCCTCCGAGAGCAACTTCTTCCAACCATCCAGGGACAGTTTGGTGATGAACAATGCCTTTTCCAGCATGATGGAGCACCTTGCCATAATGCAAAAGTGATAACTAAGTGGCTCGGGGAACAAAACATCGATATTTTGGGTCTATGGCCAGGAAACTCCCCAAACCTTAATCCCATTGAGAACTTGTGATCAATCCTCAAGAGGCGGGTGGACAAACAAAAACCCACAAATTCGGACAAACTCCAAGCATTGATTATGCAAGAATGGGCTGGCCCAGAAGTTAATTGACAGCATGCCAGGGCAGATTGCAGAGGTCTTGAAAAAGAAGGCTCAACACTGCAAATATTGACTCTTTGCATCAACTTCATGTAATTGTCAATAAAAGCCTTTGACACTTATGAAATGCTTGTAATTATACTTCAGTTATCCATAGTAACATCTGACAAAAATATCTATGGAAGTCAACAATGTTCAGAATGAGACTGATGAGGTCAATTATAATTAATGGATGGAAGTCAACAACGTTCAGAATGAGACTGATGAGGTGATATTGATAATTAATGGATGGAAGTCAACAACGTTCAGAATGAGACTGATGAGGTGATATTGATAATTAATGGATGGAAGTCAACAATGTTCAGAATAAGACTGAGGTAAATTATAATTAATGGATGGGCGTCAACAACGTTCAGAATGAGACTGTTGAGGTAAATTATAATTAATGGATGGAAGTCAATGATGTTCAGAATGAGACTGATGAGGTAAATCATAATTAATGGATGGAAGTCAACAATGTTCAGAATGAGGCTGATGAGGTAATAATGATAATTAATGGATGGAAGTCAATGACGTTCAGAATGAGACTGATGACATAATAATGATTAAAAATTGATGACTAAAAATGATAACGATAACTAATTAACTAATTAAACAAACTTTTTCCGTGGTGCCCCAAGATTGCTAATGAGTTTATTGTTACATGAATAATTTAATCGCACAATAATTTGATGTGGTATGTAATTATTTGATACAATAATCGTCATTGCATTAATGGTACTAACGTCACAACACCATCCTCCTTGACAACATACCAACAGTTTGAGCTACCCAAAAGGTACCAATTGGATGGCTCTATCCTCAACATTTCAAGCTAGCTTGTGGAGCAGGTTAGTTTTGAAGGATTAGTTCCCATTGAAGCTGAAAGGTACATTCTTAATTAACTCTGTTATGGTTGTATGTGATCATGTATTAGTATATGTCTGTCATTCCTCTCGTGAACCCCCTGCTCTCGGCACAACTCATTAATGTCGACTCTCTATCTTAGAACATGGTACTGTAATTGTACTGCTTAGTTTTGCATTCATCATTCTTCAGTGAGACGTGGTGGTGGTACTGGGGGGTTGTCCTCGGTCTCATTCATGAGAAGGAGAGAAAATTGACATGGTCTTATCTATAAGGCATACCAGTATAAATACAGGTATTCTGGTTGGAAATGGGGTGCTTGTAGAGGCAAATAATATATTACTAGGGGAGGATACTCCCATGTACATGGAAAGGAAGCCATATGTGGAGTTGACTCTGTACATCTCCTAATTGAACATCTCACTGGCATCCCAGCCATTAGACTAACACCAGCCATTAGACTAACAAAGTTATACAAGGGAATGGGGGTTAGTGTGTGTGTGTGTGTGTGTGTCTCTGTGTGTCTCTGTGTGTCTCTGTCTGTAGGCTGGAAGCAACAAAATGGAGTCGTGGTCAGTTTCTCCGAAAGGAGGGCGGGGGAGGGCCTTAAATGCGTCGCGGAAGTTAGAATAACAATGATCCAGGGTTTTACCAGCCCTGGTTGCGCAATCGATATGCTGATAGAATTTAGGGAGTCTTGTTTTCAGATTATCCTTGTTAAAATCCCCAGCTACAATGAATGCAGCCTCAGGATATGTGGTTTCCAGTTTACATAGAGTCAAATAAAGTTTGTTCAGGGCCATCGATGTGTCTGCTTGGGTCGACATTTGATTGTGAGGAATTCTAAGTCAGGTGAACAGAAGGACTTGAGTTCCTGTATGTTGTTATGATCACACCACGTCTCGTTAATCATAAGGCTTATCCCCCCGCCCCTCTTCTTACCAGAAAGATGCTTGTTTCTGTCGGCGCGATGCGTGAAGAAACCAGCTGGCTGCACCGACTCCGATAGAGTCTCGAGTGAGCCATGTTTCCGTGAAGCAAAGAACGTTACAATCTCTGATGTCTCTCTGGAATGCTACCCTTGCTCGGATTTCATCAACCTTGTTGTCAAGAGACTGGACATTGGCGAGTAGTATGCTAGGGAGCGGTGCGCGATGTGCCCGTCCCCGAAGCCTGACCAGAAGACCGCTTTCTTTGCCCCTTTTACGGCGTCGTTGTTTTGGGTCGCCAGCTGGGATCCGATCCGTTGTCCTGGGTGGAAGGCAGAACACAGGATCCGCTTCAGGAAAGTCGTATTCCTGGTCGTAATGAAGGTGAATTGAAGTTGCTCTTATATTCAGTAGTTCATCCCGACTGTATGTAATGGAATTTAAGATTACCTGGGGTACCAATGTAATTAATACACACGTAAAAAAAAAAAATAGGAACGCGAAGCGAGGCGGCCATCTCTGTCGGCGCCGGAAGTCAGAGGTAGGGTGAATACGGAGGATACGGGGTGACACAAGACGGACAGCAGTGGAACTCAGAACTCTGGAGATGGGAAAAGGACCAATGAACCGGGGAGACAGCTTGCGGGACTCTACCCGAAGGGGCAGATCCCAAGTGGAAAGCCATACCCTCTGCCCAATGCGGTAGCGGGGAGCTGGGGTCCGACGACGGTCCGCTTGTCGACGATATCATGGAGTTGGTCTTGAGAATAGCTGCCCTGGCTCTTCTCCAGGTACGTCGACAGCGGCGGACAAACATCTGGGCTGAGGGTACGCTGACCTCCTGCTCTTGTTCAGGGAAGAGTGGAGGCTGACACCCCATGGAGCACTCGAAAGGGGAGAGTCCCGTGGCAGAACCAGTTGACGGCTCCACGGGGTGGGGTTGGTTGAGACCAGGCACCTTAAGGTGGCCTCCAGGTCTTGGTTGGCTCGCTCCGACTGACCGTTAGTTTAGGGATGAAATCCGGATGACAGGCTGGCCGACGACCCAATAAGGGTGCAGAATGCCTTCCAGAACTGAGACGAGAATCCCGATCGGAGAACATGTCTACCGGGAGTCCATGGATCCGGAAGACATGCTGCACCATACGCTGGGCCATCTCCTTGGCAGAATGTAGTTTGAGGAGAGGGATGAAATGGGTGGCCTTGGAGAACCAGTCGACTACCGTTAGAATGACAGTGTTGCCATCAGACGGAGGGAGCCCAGTGACAAAGTCCAGAGATATATGAGACCAGGGACGATGAGGAACCGGTAGTGGCTGCAGGAGGCCAGAAGGAGCTTGCCGTCTTGTTTTGAGCACATACAGTGCATGCGGTGACAAAGGCAGAGACGTCAGGGACCATTGTGGGCCACCAAAAACGTTGTCGAAGGAAGGCTAGTGTACGATGGGACATTCCAGGGCCCGGGACCGGACTGGGTTCAGAACAAACAGCCGGTTAGCCCGGCCCCCTTCAGGTCCAGGCTGGGAGCGTTCCGCCTCGCGAACCAGGTTCTCAATACCCCAATCCACAGTGGCAGCAAGGCAAGAGGTAGGGAGAATGGTTTTTAGACCCTGGACGGTAGATTAGCGTATACACTAGTAAAAAAATTGTAAAGTTGAATCTGGTAAACAGGAGGGCCCACCGGGCCTGCCTTGAGTTGAGGCGCTTGGCTGAACGGAGATATTCCAAGTTTTTATGGTTGGTCCAGACCAGGAATGGCTGTTCTGCTCCTTCCAGCCAGTGCCTCCACTCCTCCAACACCATCTTCACCACCAGGAGTTCTCATTTGCCAACATCGTTGTTCCTCTCAGCAGGATTGAGACGATGGAACAGGAAAGCACAGGGATGAAGCTTCTGGTCCTGGGCAGATCGCTGGGACAGGATGACCCCCACTCCAACATCCAAAGCATCCACTTCCACCACAAATTGATGCGAGGGGTCCGGATGGATGAGGATGGGTGCTGTTGTGAACCGATGCTTCAGGTCCACAAAGGCTTTGTCAACAGCTGGATACCATTTGAACAGTACCTTGGGGGAGGTGAGTGCTGAGAGAGGGGCCACCAGAGTGCCTTAATCTCGATTGAAACGGCGGTAGAAGTTTGCAAAACCAAGAAACTGTTGCAACTGCACCCTGGACGTTGGTTTAGGCCAATCCACCACTGCTTTCACCTTTCCAGGATCCATCTAAACATTGCCCTCAGCGGTGAAATATCCCTGAAAGGTGATAGAAGAGTGGTGGAACTCACACTTCTCGGCTTTCACAAACAATTGGTTCTCCAAGATGCGCTGAAGGACCTATCTGACATGGAGTGCATGTTCTTGTGCAGATCGGGGGGAAAAAACAGGATGTCGTCCAGGTAGATTAACACAAACCAGTTTATCATGGCCGAAGTACATCATTGACTAAAGCCTGGAAGACAGCGGGGCGTTTGGTCCAAATGGCATGAGTCCAAATGGCATGACCTGGTACTCATAATGTCCACTGGCTGTGTTAAAGGCTGTCTTCCACTCATTCCCCTCGCGTATCCAAAGCAGGCATTCCGATGGTCCAACTTGGAAAACATGGTAGCTCCCTGGGGAGGTTCAAACGCCGAGGAGAGGAAAGGTAGGGTGTAACGATTATTGACAGTGATATCGTTAAGTCCTCGGTAGTCATTGCACGGGCACAGGGTCTCGTCCTTCTTCTCCACAAAGAAAAACCCTGCTCTGGCAGGAGATGCAAACGGACGCACGGCCCCAGTGGCCAGAGACTCCTCTATGTACTCCTCCATAGCAATGGTCTCTGGTCGGGAGAGAGAGTGCAACCCACCCCGAGGTGTGGTAGTGCCTGCGAGAAGTTCAATGGCACAATCATAAGGACGGTGCGGGGGAAGGGAAGTAGCACGTGTCTTGCTAAACACTTCCAGGAGGTCATGGTATTCCGTGGGCATAAGAGAGACATCCACAGTCTTGCTAACCTCCTGAGGAAGACGACTAGGGGAAGGCTGTGCTGCTTGAAGGAAGTGGGAATGGCAGAATGGACTCCAACCCAGGATGGAGCTTGTGGTCCAGTCAATCACAGGATTGTGCTTTTGGAGCCAGGAAAATCCCAACACAACCGGAACATTGGGAGATGCGATGAGGTGGAATTTTATTGTCTCACTGTGGTTACCAGAAACCCGTAATTGAACGGGCACAGTACTATGGGTGACTTCCAAGAATACCAAGCTCCAAAGTTTTTGTGGCATCCATAAGACATTCATCAGCCCCAGAGTCAATGAGAACTCGGGGAGCCGTAGATTGGTCTCCCCACAGCACAAGAGCAAAAAGGGGTGTGCAGGTGATGGGAATTAGGGAGCTCCCAGTCTGACTTACCATAGTACTGGTACCCACTAGAGACAATGGTTTCCTAATAGGGCAGATAGCAATAAAATGTCCTGCCCCTCCACAGTACAGACAACAGTTATTATTCATCCTCTGTGAGTTCTTCCCAACTGCATAGGCTCAGGAGTATCCAACTCACCTGTCGTAGATTCACGAGAGAGTTCGGGTGATTTCAACGACTCTCGGAAGAGCTGCCTTCAGAATCTTCCGGATTCCATAGGAGGTGGAGGGGTCCATCAATTTTAATGGTTAAGGTGATAAGAGAGTCGAGGTCCACAGGCAGTTCCCGAGCAGCTAGCTCATCCTTTACCTCCTCAGATAATCCTTGCAGAAAAGTATCGAAAAGCGACTACGGATTCCAGACTCTCTCGGCGGCCAACGTGCGAAAGTTCACCGCGTAGTCTGCCACACTACGGGAGTTTTGACGTAAGTCAAGCAGTTTGCTGGCCGGATACCGGAGACTCAGAAACTTTTCTCACCACTGCCATGAATTCCTCCAAATGACCGCAAATGGCAGATTGTTGTTCCCAAACTGCCGTAGCCCAGGAGAGCGCCCTTCCCGACATTAGCCTAATTATATACGCCATCTTCGAACGGTCTGAAGAAAACTAAGAAGGCTGTAGCTCAAAAATAAGTGAGCACTGAGAAAGAAAACCCCAGCAGGGACCAGGATTCCCTGAATATCAGGATTCCCCAAATATCTTTCTGGAGGAGGTAAGCAGGGTTCACGGGGAGTCGAGATGGGCTGTACAAACTCACCACAGATAGGGTCAAAATTACTGAGTGATTGGGGTTTTTCAGATGTGGCAGACAGTCTGAGCTAACTCCCTGATTTTCTCAATAATAACCCATTATCGTGGCGTTCCGTCAAGGAAATGAGCCCTTCCAAAAGGCCATGTAGCAACTCCTGATGTCTCCCAATGGTGGCTCCCTGCAGGGAAGAACGACAGATCTTTTGTTTACCTTGTCAGCTCGGGGATTCGATCCAGCAACCTTTCGGTTACTGGCCTAACTATTAACAGCTCATAAGTATCATAAGCCTCTTAATATTTGAGAATCAAATATAATTAAATTATTCCATAGCAATGCAGAGACTCTGAAGCTGGCTATAGCTATGGATATATATGCATGATTTAAGCATCTATTCACATGGTAATGGAGTCAGATTGATAAATGTAGTTTATTATTCAACATAAGTTCTACACATTACACTACCCCATTGGGCTAATCATTACCTAGATACCAAACTCAAAAAGTATCTTGTTACTAGTTAATGTATTGATGACTTTAATGTCCCCAAAAACTTGCAACACTGAATATAAAGTAGGCCTACCTGTTACAATTGACCTGTGTTACATTTAGCCCCTGTCTCCCCTATGCAGTCATGTCGAATTGCGGGTCGCTAATGCGACAAACTATGCTGATACAGTTCAGACTCATTTTTTGGAGTTGAGAAATACATGAGATAGCAATGGAAAGCTGCGATCCCCTGACTTTTTAACAAAAGCCATCAAAACTGCAGTCAAAGCACAACATTTTCTTATCAGAATGCATGGCTCTCTCCCTGTTGCACTCGCAAATTGATTGCGCCTCGATAGGAATTTTTATTTCTCGCATGGAACGCACAACGACTAGGTACATATTTATACACACATTCTTTACTAGTGTATACGCTAATCTACACATACAAGTAGACTTATGAATGTGTTGTGTACTATAGGAGGCAGTGAGTCTTCTGTCGGGTCACTCCTGTCTGCCTCCTGGCTCCAGTGTAACGTTGGCCCAGGCCACTCTACTGCTCAGTGATCTGAGAGGGACAGGCAGCCAGGCCCTACACCTGCTCACACAGAAACTACTACTGCAACAGGTCTGTCAGACATAGTCCCTCCAACATCTCTTTCTCCTCTCATGACTCCAATCACAGTCTTATTTTCTTACCTCTCCCGTCTCTTTTTTTCTATACCACAACAGGCTAGATTCAAAGTATGGTTAACAAATAAGTCCTCATCTCTCCTCTCCACCACTCTTGTTCATTATTCCTTTACATTGTCCCCCGATTAACTTACCTTACTGCCTGTATTACAGTCGGAACACTGATTTGTCTTAATGTGTGTGCATTGTCTCTTCTCAGCTGTGTGTGTTGGGGGAGAGTGTGTCATTGGGAGAGAGAGGCAGAGTAATCCTCCCTCCAGCCCCTGGTCTCTCTAACATCTACCTCCCACATCTCCCACTACTGGCCAAGGCCACCATGCGCCTGGGTATGATTCATACTGTACCATAGTTCTCAAAAGTCTCCACCCAGTAATGCACATAGGTCCACATACAGGTAGGTTACCTATTTTATGAACAACCACTTAATCAGTCTCTGTATCTGTTCTGAACAGGTCACTGCTTGGCTGTACAGGCCATGACCAGCGCCCCTTCCTCCAGCCTGTCTACCTCCAGCCATCCCTGGGTGTGTGCTCAGGAGGTGCTGCAGTCAGCCCTGCTCGTTTCCCAGGCATGCGCTACCAGAGACAGACAGCTGGAGGCTGATATCCTCTACTGCAAGGGTAAAACATTTATTTCCAACCTTATTCAATCATGAGATTAAATATGTATGTGTGCATCTACTCATTGAATGTCAGAGTGACCTTGTTAGTTTGATTATTTTTGGTGTGTGTTTGTGTCCAGGGATGGTAGAGCGCTGTCTGATGTCTCTCGGTGACTTCCAGCCTCAGACAGTTGCGCTGACACTACTGGAGAGCATCAATATCTCTCTGTCCCAGAGTCACAATCTACAGTAAGTCGCCTACAGTAGTGTGAATGATCATCTTTGAGAGTAGTGTACGGCCCTCCTCAAACACCAGTGTGCTTGTTTGACTAAAGCGTGTGTGTGTGTGTGTGTGTGTGTGTGTGTGTGTGTGTGTGTGTGTGTGTGTGTGTGTGTGTGTGTGTGTGTGTGTCAGGCTGATCCGTAAGTGTTATCTGGAGATGGCGTTAGTGTACTTGCACCAGTGGGAGCAGAGCATCCCAGCACCTCAGGACCAGCAGAACCCCGTCCCACCTTCACCACCTAAAAATGCCATACTGAAGGTACCTGTCTGTGTCATGAGACATTCAATTGTGGTTCCGCGGGGCAGTATTTTTCTTTAGAGAGGACTGTGTGTGTGTGTACGCCTGCATCATGGCGTGTATTTGTCTTGTTTCAGCCTCCAGGTTGGAAGCGTGTCAGGACAACTCTGAACAGAGGCCTGACTCCAGGGGAGGCCTACTTATTGCTCTACTGGGTCTCTGTCCGAGCTGCTACTAAGGTAAATAGACTGAACACACACGCACACACACACTTACAGTGCCTTGCGAAAGTATTCGGCCCCTTGAACTTTGCAACCTTTTGACACATTTCAGGCTTCAAACATAAAGATATAAAACTGTATTTTTTTGTGAAGAATCAACAACAAGTGGGACACAATCATGAAGTGGAACAACATTTATTGGATATTTCAAACTTTTTTAACAAATCAAAAACTGAAAAATTGGGTGTGCAAAATTATTCAGCCCCCTTAAGTTAATACTTTGTAGCGCCACCTTTTGCTGCTATTACAGCTGTAAGTCGCTTGGGGTATGTTTCTATCAGTTTTGCACATCGAGAGACTGAAATTTTTTCCCATTCCTCCTTGCAAAACAGCTCGAGCTCAGTGAGGTTGGATGGAGAGCATTTGTGAACAGCAGTTTTCAGTTCTTTCCACAGATTCTCTATTGGATTCAGGTCTGGACTTTGACTTGGCCATTCTAACACCTGGATATGTTTATTTTTGAACCATTCCATTGTAGATTTTGCTTTATGTTTTGGATCATTGTCTTGTTGGAAGACAAATCTCCGTCCCAGTCTCAGGTCTTTTGCAGACTCCATCAGGTTTTCTTCCAGCATGGTCCTGTATTTGGCTCCATCCATCTTCCCATCAATTTTAACCATCTTCCCTGTCCCTGCTGAAGAAAAGCAGGCCCAAACCATGATGCTGCCACCACCATGTTTGACAGTGGGGATGGTGTATTCAGGGTGATGAGCTGTGTTGCTTTTACGCCAAACATAACGTTTTGCATTGTTGCCAAAAATTTCTATTTTGGTTTCATCTGACCAGAGCACCTTCTTCCACATGTTTGGTGTGTCTCCCAGGTGGCTTGTGGCAAACTTTAAACGACACTTTTTATGGATATCTTTAAGAAATGGCTTTCTTCTTGCCACTCTTCCATAAAGGCCAGATTTGTGCAATATACGACTGATTGTTGTCCTATGGACAGAGTCTCCCACCTCAGCTGTAGATCTCTGCAGTTCATCCAGAGTGATCATGGGCCTCTTGGCTGCATCTCTGATCAGTCTTCTCCTTGTATGAGCTGAAAGTTTAGAGGGACGGCCAGGTCTTGGTAGATTTGCAGTGGTCTGATACTCCTTCCATTTCAATATTATCGCTTGCACAGTGCTCCTTGGGATGTTTAAAGCTTGGGAAATCTTTTTGTATCCAAATCCGGCTTTAAACTTCTTCACAACAGTATCTCGGACCTGCCTGGTGTGTTCCTTGTTCTTCATGATGCTCTCTGCGCTTTTAACGGACCTCTGAGACTGTCACAGTGCAGGTGCATTTATACGGAGACTTGATTACACACAGGTGGATTGTATTTATCATCATTAGTCATTTAGGTCAACATTGGATCATTCAGAGATCCTCACTGAACTTCTGGAGAGAGTTTGCTGCACTGAAAGTAAAGGGGCTGAATAATTTTGCACGCCCAATTTTTCCGTTTTTGATTTGTTAAAAAAGTTTTAAATATCCAATAAATGTCGTTCCACTTCATGATTATGTCCCACTTGTTGTTGATTCTTCACAAAAAAATACAGTTTTATATCTTTATGTTTGAAGCCTGAATTGTGGCAAAAGGTCGCAAAAGTTCAAGGGGGCCGAATACTTTCGCAAGGCACTGTATAATTTTGTGTGTGTTCCTCAGGCGTCTGAAGCCATGTCCACATGTAGCCAGCTGTGTGGTAGTACCGGAGCTAAAGGAGGACACCTGCCTCTCATCTCCCTCAAGCTCCTGCCTGACTTTGCCTCCAACGACCTGCTCAACCCCTGTGGTAAACAAACATCCCTCACTACAACCATTCTGTCCTTTAGCCAGGGCTACATCTGGTCTTACAATAACAGCCATTATAAAAGTCGCTACAGTAGTGTGATTCGTGCCCATGTTCGTGTTAGATTGTAATCTACATTGTTAGCGGTTCTGTAATGTTCTCTCCTCTTTATGAGGAAAGGAGATATCATGTCTTTTCTTTATGGAAATCGTAACAGTGCTGGTTACCATATTTGTAATATCTGTCTGTGTGTTGTGTGACTCTACCAGGAGGGATAGATGTGATGGTGAGGACTGTCTCCAGCTCGTCTCCAGAGCTTGATCCAGGGCTGAGCAGCAGGAAACGCTCCCAGCTCACATGGGTCCACCTGTCTCGCTACTACAAACACCTGTTCAACCTGCAGCACATCGCCATGCGCCCAGGTACACTACCCCGGTGTCACAGTAAATAATTTTGTTACCTGACGTCCAGAGATGTTCACCTGCGTGTGTGTATGTGTGCATGCTTGCCTACGTGGGTGTGTGTTCCAGTGGTGCCCCAGTGTGTGGAGGGCCTGGTGTCCCAGTCAGAAGACAGTAGTCTGGCGCTGAGGTTGGTTCAGCTCCAGACCTTCTTCTGTTCCCACATGGTGGGCTACAGAGAGTCCTGCTGCGCCCCTGAACCCCCCACTGAAATCATCATGCAGCCACAGATTATACAGGTACACACACTAATAGGCACTATGGGCTGAATCCTGAAGAGATGCATGCATATACTGTACCATGGCTTGTATTGGGATGTTTATTCAAGTGTATGTTGATGTTGTTTGTGTTAAAGATGTGTCCTACAGTGAGAGGCACTATGGGAGCTCAGATGTACCCCTGGTCCTTTGCTGACAGGAAGCAGCTGTGTATCCAGTGGCACCGGCCTGCTCTCAGCCACACCCAAGAAGACACGGATACGGTACAATACACAACACACACACACTCTTCATCCAACCACACACACTCATCAACCATAAAAGGAGCTAGCCTGGTCTCAGATCTGTTTTGTGCTATCTTACCAACTCCTTGTCACTTATTGTCATGTCAAACAGGTCGGTAACCACTGCCTTACAGGGTTGACTTTGACAGTGTTTCTCCTTTCGTCTCTGTGTTCGTCAGGTCATGCTGCTGTTTGGGCTGAACAAAGTGCCACTCTCGGCCATGAGGGCCACAGCCTGCACTGTCATAGAGCTGCAGTGTGGACAGAAACTCGTCAGCATGGCGAAGTAGGTAGCTGCTTTCCATGTACAGCAGCCTAGGTGCTAGGGGCGAGATGGAGCTATCACCATATTGTAGCGTCTAACGAGTGGCTAATATGGTTCGTTTAGGAGCCGGAAGTCGATATGGACCTGGCCACATCTGTATCCATTCCCTCTGTAATATTTCTTACTGTATCTCTTCCAGAATCTCTCCCTAAACCCTTTTGTCTTATCTACTTTAGTTGAATTCACCAACCGTATTTAACTAAATGAAATGAATGTTGGTAACTAAATGTAATGTAACCTCTGTGACCACCAGCACCACCCCATGTGTTCTCCTCTAGACTGTGTGCAGTCCATGCTCAGCTGGCCTCAGCCTGTGTTGGGGGTAACGTCTCCTCTCCGCCTGCTGCCAGTAGCGCCCCCTCCTCCCCCAGCCCCAAGATGGAGAGACAACGCCGCACCAAGATCCCAGACAAGGCTGCTACCTCCAGCCCTCACATACAGGTCTGTGTGCTACTGGTAACGGCTCTGACAGGCCTTATAGTCCACATTCACACATGTTAACAGTGATGGAAAAACACTCAAATGTCAGATATCTTACTACCCTGAACAAAAAGAGACACAACTGCAATAACTTCATTAAGCACTAATCTCTGGATTTCACATGACTGGGAATACAGATATGCAATCTGTATGCAACCTTAAAGAAGATTCAGGGGCTTGGATCAGAAAACCAGTCAGTATCTGATGTTACCACCATTTGCGTCATGCAGCACGACACATCTCCTTCACATAGAGTTGATCAGGCTGTTGATTGTGGTCTGTGGAATGTTATCATACTCCTCTTCAATGGCTGTGCAAACTTGCTGGATATTGGCAGGAACTGGAACACGCTGTCGTACACATTGATACAGAATATCCCAAACATGCTCAATAGTTTAGATGTATGATGAGTATGCAGGCCAGGGAAGAACTGAAGACATTTTCAGCTTCCAGGAATTGTGTACAGATCCTTGCGACATGGGGCTATACATTATCATGCTGAAACATGAGGTGATGAATGGCACGACAATGGTCCTCAGGAACTCGTCACGGTACAGTATGTATCTCTGTGCATTCAAATTACCGTTGATAAATGCAATGGTGTTCGTTGCCCGTAGCTTATGCCTGCCCATACTATAACCCCCCCCCACCCCCCACCATGGGGCACTCTAATCAACATTGATCACACGATCATCTGCCCAGTACAGTTGAAACCGAGATTCATCCACGAAGAGCACACTTCTCCAGTGTGCCAGTGCCCACTGAAGCCAGCTACGACACCGAACTGCAGTCAGGTCATGACCCTGGTGAGGACGCCGAGCACGTAGATGAGCTTTCGTGAGACGGTTTCTGACAGTTTGTGCAGAATTTTTTTTCATCAGCTGTCTGGGTGGCTGGTCTAAGACGACCGGATGTGGAGGTCCTGGGCTGGTGTGGTTACAAGTGGTCTGCGGTTGTGAGGCCGGTTGGATGTACTGCCAAATTATATAAAACAACATTGGAGGCGGTAGAGAAATGAACTTCCAATTCTCTGCCAACAGCTCTGGTGGACATTCCTGCAGTCAGCATGCCAATTGTACGCTCCCTCAAAACATGATACATTTGTGGCATTGTGTTGCGTGACAAAACTGCACATTTTAAAGTGTCCTTTTATTGTCCCCAGCACAAGGTGCATCTCTGTGTAATGATCATGCTGTTTAATCAGCTTCTTGATATATCACACCTGTCAGGTGGATGGATTATCTTGGCAAAGGATAAATGCTCACTAACAGGAATGTAAACACGTGTGCACATTTGAGAGAAATACTGAAAGCTTTTTTTTGTGTGTATGGAACATTTCAGGGATCTTTTATTTCAGCTCATGAAACATGGGACCAATAATTTACATGTTGAGTTTATATTTTTGTTCAGTGTAGAAAATAACTAACTCAAGTAAAAGTTAGTCACCCAGTAAATTACTACTTGAGTGAAAGTAATGGTTTTGAATGGTCGAAAAAGTTCTCAATTGTCATACTTGAGTAAAAGGTCAAAAGTAAATATTACAGTGCATTTGGAAAGTATTCAGACCCTTTGACTTTGCCCACATTTTGTTATGTTACAGCCTTACTCTATAATTGATGAAATTGTTTTATTTCGTCATCAATCTACATACAATACCCCATAATGACAAAGCAAAAACAGGTTTTTAGAAATATAAAAAAATCTGAAATATCTAATTTACATAAGTATTCAGACCCTTACTCAGTGCTTTGTTAAAGCACCTTTGGCAGCGATTACAGCCTCTACTCTTCTTGGGTATGATGCTACAAGCTTGGCACACCTTTATTTGGGGAGTTTCTCCCATTTTTCTCTGCATTCTTTCTAGCTCTGTCAGGTTGGATGGAGAGCATTGCTGCACAGCTATTTTCAGGTCTCTTCAGAGATTTTCGATCGAGTTCAAGTCTGGGCTCTGGCTGGGCAACATTCAAATACTTGACCTGAAGCCACTCCTGCGTTGTCTTGGCTGTGTGCTTAGGGTTGTTGTCCTGTTGGAAGGTGAAACTTTGCCCCAGACTGAGGTCCTGAGCGCTCTGGAGCAGGTTTTCATCAAGGATCTCTCTGTACTTTGTTCCTTTCATCTTTCCCTCGATCAGAGAATCTTGTTTCTCATGGTCTTAGAGTCATTTAGGTGCCTTTTGGCAAACTCCAAGTGGGCTGTCATGTGCCTTTTTTCTGAGGAGTGGCTTCATTCTTGCCACTCTACCATAAAGCCCTGATTGGTGGAGTGCTGCAGAGATGGTTGTCCTACTGGAAGGTTCTCTCACCTTCACGGAGGAACTCTAGAGCTCTGTCAGTGACCATCGGGTTCTTGGTCACCTCCCTGACCAAAGTCCTTCTCCCCTGATTGCCCCGTTTGGCTGGGCAGCCGGCTCTAGGAAGAGTCTTGGTGGTTCCAAACTTCTTCCATTTAAGTATGATGGAGGCCACTGTGTTCTTGGGAACCCTCAATCCTGCTGAAATATTTTGGTGTCCATCCCCAGATCTATGCCTCGACACAATCCCGTCTCAGAGTGCTACAGACAATTCCTTCGACCACATGGCTTGGTTTTTGCACTGTCAACCGTGGGACCTTCTATAGACAGGTGTGTGCCTTTCCAAATCATGTTCAATCAATAGAATTCACCACAGGTGGACTCCAATCAAGTTGTAGAAATATCTGAAGGATGATCAAAGGAAAGAGGATGCTCCTGAGCTCAATTTCTAGTCTCATAGCAAAGGGTCTGAATACTTACAGTTGAAGTTGGACGTTTACATACACCTTAGCCAAATACATTAACTCAGTTTTTAACAATTCCTGACATTTAATCCTAGTAAGAATTCCCTGTTTTAGGTCAGTTAGGATTACCAGTTTATTTTAAGGATGTGAAATGTCAGAATAATAGTAGAGTGATTTATTTCAGCTCTTTATTTATTTCATCACATTCCCAGTGGGTCAGAAGTTTACATACACTTAATTAGTGTTTGGTGGCATTGCCTTTAAATTGTTTAACTTGGGTCAAACGTTTCGGGTAGCCTTCCACAAGCTTCCCACAATAAGTTGGGTGAATTTTGTCCTATTCCTCCTGACAGAGCTGGTGTAACTGAGTCAAGTTTGTAGGCTTCCTTGCTCGCACACGCTTTTTCAGTTCTGCACACAAATTTTCTATAGGTTTGAGGTCAGGGCTTTGTGATGGCCACTCCAATACCTTGACTTTGTTGTCCTTAAGCCAATTTTCCACAACTTTGGCAGTATGCTTGGGGTCATTGTCCATTTGGAAGACCCATTTGCGACCAAGCTTTAACTTCCTGACTGATGTCTTGAGATGTTGTTTCAATATATCCACATACTTTTCCTCCCTCATGAAGCCATCTATTTTCTGAAGTGCACCAGTCCATCCAGCAGCAAAGCACCCCAAGAACATGATGCTGCCACCCCCGTGCTTCACGGTTGGGATGGTGTTCTTCGGCTAGCAAGCCTCCCCCTTTTTCCTCCAAACATAACGATGGTCATTATGGCCAAACAGTTCTATTTTTGTCTCATCAGAACAGAGAACATTTCTCCAAAAAGCACGATCTTTGTCCCCATTTGCAGTTGCAAACCATAGTCTGGATTGTTTTATGGTGGTTTTGGAGCAGTGGCTTCTTCCTTGCTGAGTGGTGTTTCAGGTTATGTCGATATGGGAGTTGTTTTACTGTGGATATAGATACTTTTGTAGCTGTTTCCTCCAGCATCTTCACAAGGTCCTTTGCTGTTGTTCTGGGATCGATTTGCACTTCGCACCAAAGTACGTTCATCTCTAGGAGACAGAACGCGTCTCCTTCCTGAGGGGAATGATGGCTGCGTGGACCCATGGTGTTTATACTTGCGAGTTATTGTTTGTACAGATGAATGTGGTACCTTCAGGCGTTTTGAATTTGCTCCCAAGGTTGAACCAGACTTGTGGAGGTCTACAATTTGTTTTAATCTGCGTTCTTGGCTGATTTCTTTTGATTTTCCCATGATGACAAGCAACGAGGTACTGAGTTTGAAGGTTGGCCTTGAAATACATCCACAGGTACACCTCCAATTGACTCAAATGATGTCAATTAGCCTATCAGAAGTTTCTAAAGCCATGACATCATTTTCACATCATTTTCTGGAATTTTCCAAGCTGTTTCAAGGCACAGTCAACTGAGTTAATGTAAACTTCTGACCCACTGAAAAGAGTATTTTTATTCTACCAATTGGTGTTAAAACTATATTTGGATTGATTTCTTTCAGGGATCCCTATTTTCTGAACCTGTTCTCACAATGTATTCTCGTCTGTCGACAAATTTCCAATTAAAGGTACACCATATTTAAAGGAATGGTTTAAGATAAAAACACTGAAAACCCTATTTAATGAAATCTCCACAAGGAAATCTGTTGGCCAGCAAGGGGAGGGTTTTCAGCAGTTGAATGACATTTATTCAGTGTGCGCAAGGGAACCACGCCTGCAAAGCCTGTTACTTACCTTCAGAAGGTAAGTCTTAATACCAACTGCTGAGAAGTGCGTAGGAAAGTCATCCATTCCTAAATTGGAATCAGGCACAATATGCATAATATTTTTACAATTTGTCATGCATGTGAACTCAAGATAGTGTATTTTTATTGGTACATTGCTGACATCATCATTCCCTGTGTATACAAACGTAAAACAATCAGTAGTCTAGCCCCCCTTGAGTTTCTTGAAAGAGCAGCCAAGGAAGTGAGAGAAGGTAAGACTATGTTCGAGCAGCAGCAAGGGATGAACAAATGTACTGAATAAAACTAAAGAGCTACATTGACAAAAAAATAAAAAGTAGATGTAGCTGTGCGAAAGAGAGGCTATGATAGAGTAGCAGAGGACCACAAGGTCTGATGACATGGAGTCTGAGCTTGATAAAGAGAGGCTGTGACAGAGTAGCAGAGGAATACAAGGTCTTGTCGGATGACATTGAGTCTGAGCTTGCTAAACATGCCAAGAATCTTGCAGACCAGTTTCATGGGCTTAGTAACCTCAAATGCAGAGAACTTGCCTATGAGTTGGCACATCGAAACAACATCCATGTCCCAGACAACTGGTGAATAAATAGAAGAGCAGGTAAGTGCTATTGAACAGAGAGATCTATATCTGAATGTAGGCATGCATTTAATATATCAAATATACCACACCACCATTCCATGAATTAAACTCAACTTCCTTTTTCTGGGACTTCATTATTTCAAGTCATTCAAGAAACTGCAACATCTATCATGCCGGACACATAATTGGCAAGGGCCCACTGCCTTTAATAAAGACAAAAGTGATTGTGTTGAATTGTGTTTGTGAATTAAAGTTGTACAACGGGTGCGTCTAATCCTGGATGCTGATTAGTTAAAACCGCATTCCAGCTGGCATCTATTCCACAAGTTAGCACCTGCTAAAACAATTTACTTTGTTCCATCGCACTGCGCAATCAACTGTCTCATCAGCCCAGCCAGACAATTTATAAGCTTACTCTCCACTGTAAAAAGCATATAAATATTCTCTCATTTCTTTTAGACTAGCAATTGGTTTTCAATAGAGGTCATTTGTATAAACCTTGCTGTCTGTTTCAATATTGAAATTCGATCTCCAGTTGTCCTGTAGTAATGAACGTGCAGGGGTCGGGAGTCTGGCAAGGCAGGGAGGAATTGGCATCATTTTCATGGATATATAAAGAAATGTCCACTGAAAATAGGTCAAACGAAGCTAAATGCAGCTAGTTTGCAGTCTTTCCTTTTTCAGTTTGAAGTGATTGTGTTAGCTGTGTTGTTGGCTAGCTCCTCTGAACAACAATGTCCTGACAAGCGAGCACATTTTCTATGCCAGGTAAAATCGTGTATCATTAGCTCATTGTTATAGATGTATCCAAATAAATGTCACTCGAAACAGCTTAAACAAATGCAAATGCAGCTACTTTGTTGTTATTCTGGCTGCACTGTTTGACGTGACTGTAAATTATCCGTAGTTGGCTAACTAGCAACCAAGGGATAAGAACGTTGCCAGCCAGTATGGCAATAGAACATTTAGAATGAACGATTGGGTCACATCCATAGATACAGAACATAAAGACCTGACGTCTGGGTTGCTTTTTTGGCAGCCGAACCGATAAAACGAACGACCAGCTGGCTTGGATAGCAACCGTTGATTTGTGTATGTCACGCCCTGACCTTGGAGAGCCTTTTAATGTCTCTATTTGGTTTGGTCAGGGGGTGATTTGGGGTGGGCATTCTATGTTTTGTTTTCTATGATTTTGTGTTTCTATGTTTTGGCAGGGTATGGTTCTCAATCAGGGACAACTGTCTATCGTTGTCTCTGATTGGGAAGCATACTTAGGTAGCCCTTTTTCCTTTCGTTGTTGGTAGTTAACTTTGTTTGTGGCACTAATGCCCTGTAAGCTTCACGGTTGTTTTTTCGTTTGTTGTTTTGTTGGCGACATTTTGAAATAAAAAAGAACATGTACGCTCACCACTCTGCACCTTGGTCTTCTTCCAGCAACGGCCTTGACAGTGTATCTCGTGGAAGGATGAAATAGTATGAATAAATTCATTTAAAAAAATTTTTTTATTAACATACTGTACCAGTCAGAAGTTTGGACACACCTACTCATTTAAGGGTTTTTCTTTATTTTTTTGTATTTTCTACAGCGTAGAATAATAGTGAAGACATCAAAACTATGAAACAACACATATGGAAACATATAGTAACCAAAAAAGGTGTTTATCAAATCTAAATATGTTTTATTTTTTAGATTCTTCAAAGTAGCCACCCTTTGCCATGATGACAGCTTTGCACACTCTTGGCATTCTCTCAACCAGCTTCCTGCAACCTGGAATTATTTTCCAACAGTCTTGAAGGAGTTCCCACATATGCTGAGCACTTGTTGCCCAAAATAGGGCTATCTTCTGTATACACCCCTATAGTGTCACAACACAACTGATTTGCTCAAACGCATTAAGGAAAGAAATTCCACAAATTAACTTTTAACATGGCACACCTATTTATTGAAATGTATTCCAGGTGACTACCTCATGAAGCTGGTTGAGAGAATGCCAAAGTGTGCAAAGCTGTCATCAAAGCAAAGGGTGGTTACTTTTGAAGAATCTCAGATATAACATATATGTTATTATTCCATGTGTTATTTCATAGTTTTGATGTCTTCACTATTATTCTACAATGGAAAAACCCTGGAATGAGTAGGTGTGTCCAAACCTTTGACTGGTATTGTATGTAGAAAGAAAGAATAGTCTATTTCCCTTGATCTAGTGATGCTGAATGTAAAAAATGGCTCAACATACCCCACTCTCCCCTTCTTCAAAGTATTTTTACTTAGTTACTTTAAGCCACTGCACGTTAATGCTTTGGGGATAGGGATTTTCCGACCACACACTCTTCTGGATACACTTTCTGAAAGAATAGTAAAAAGGTTTCAAATGGACTTGAATTGTCAACAGCAGTGTTTCATTTGAGCCGGATACTGACGCAACAGGATCCGGCACCTCTCCGTTTTGGACTGTTTTGTTCCGGAACCTATTTGGCAGGATCCGGTACTTCTCGTGGCATGAAAAATAATAAACTTTTTGCAATGTAAACATTTAAATAAAAGCGAATAAAGATCATTCAAGTTGCCTCTCCTGCCCCCACCAAAAAAAACGTGATGTGATAAAGTAGACCTTCAGCCCAGGCTTAATATTCTAAGAGTTGATTTGGATTGGACCGGCCCGGATTTATGGTTTGCGCAACATTGTAATCTATGTTTGAGACCAACGTGTGGCTGTGTGAGAAGCACGCCAGTATCTCTCACATAACTAGAATGAGATTCACTTTCTATGATCTCTCGTCCGCTCTGCTCTGTTTCCACACACCTAGGCCTAGGCTATTGATCGATTCAAGACGAGGTCGTTTTGGTCAGTGTCAAAGTAGCCTGCCATTTCCATCATTTGTGTGGTATTAAAAAATATTCTGTCTCCAGTCATCTAAAATGATGTAGAATTGCATTAAATGTGTTTATAGAAGGCCAACATTTTCCTAGACCCTAGGCTACTAAAAATGTTCCTCATGTGTGCAACTTCTGTAAGTGCCTCTACTCTTCTGCTCTATACCACTACGCAAATGTGATGATATGCATGCAATGCTTTATTATAAAGGTGGGGGGGGGCGGGGTTTCATGCATTCCGGTACCTCAGTACTCCCCAGGTCACCCCCCTCTAGCGCTCACTTTTGTTCCGTCACCTCCCCATTTACAAATTAAGCACTGGTCAAACGTGCATGTAAGTGAATCTACCTGTAAATGAGTACATGTTTTGTTGGTTGGTTGTTTCAGATGCTACAGGAGCAGACCAGGTGCTGCTGTGCTGCTATAAAGGACTTACTGCAGCCTGGTTCAGAGGCAGCTGTTCTCACTGAGGTAGGCTAAACACACCACACACTGATTCAACACCCCCCAAAGTTCACATACCGGTAAAGGGTTAACTTGTTTAGTGGAAATTACCACTAAGGACTCAAAGTTAAATGAACAGATCTTTATTTTGTAAGAAGCTCTGAAGGGATGCTCTCCCTTAGCACTTTTTATACTCATGCACAAACTAGGTGTCTCTGCTCTCAGGGTGCAATAGGCTGATCATGACCTTAAACACGTAGTTTCTAGGTGTTGGGCCAAAGTAACAATGTGTTCCTTTGTTTCTGTCATATCAGTCCCCTCCCTGAGAGCAGTCCCAGAACATCCTAACACAATAATCAGGAAACAACAGGCTACATGTAGTCACACATTTACAGAGGACACTAAACATGTCCATTACACTTACACAAACCTAAGATATACTGTACTGTTGATGTTTTACTATGGCTTGAATGTGTGAAACATTTGATCTTATGCCTCTTCCATGGCATTTTTGTTACCCGTTTACCCTGTTAAGGTTGTTAGATATGCAGATATTACTTGAGAAATGATTCCCTCCCTCTGCGTGCCAGGTTCCGTTTGAGGCCAGCCTACATAGTCTGTGTGATCTGGAGCGCTGCTTCAACCCAGCCAGTGGAGCCATTGTGGAGGGAAACACACTGATAACATGGCTCATCTCCCTGCTCGTCTGATACCCTATCCGGTCTATAGACCGACACAGCACCATAGAAAAAGACAAACCCAATGACAGGAATCAAATGGCCAAGACCAAAGATAGCATATTGCACCTACCAAGCAAAGTGACTTCACCAGACTCTTTTACTCTGAAATAAATGAGCATAGATAAAGATGATTTTTGCAAAAACAAAATTCAAGCGCTTTTCATTTCTTATTCTTTATTAATGTACATGATTAAGCTCACAAATCAAATGTGTATGAAAAGCTCATGAGATGTCATAAAATACAAATTGGACCTCTTAGAACAGCAGTGGTAATGTTTCCTATAACTCCGGTTTCCCCAACTGGCGGGCTGAATTTGGCTCGCAGATGGTTTTATTTAGCCCTGCAAGTTTTCTGAGCAAAATAAAAAGAAGCTTTTTTAAAAATACATGTTTTAGATTGGTGGACATAAAAGGCTGTAAAAACACCAGAAATCAGTTCCAATTGATTTTAATTAAAGAAATCTGTTCAAGTATTCTCATATGTAATAGAGGGACGTGATCGTAAGCTAGGTTTGAAATTATTATGTTTTAGTCAAGCATATCTGTTTGGGCTTCTTGCAGTCAATTTGCAGTCTACAAATTATTTGTAATTATGTTCCGCCCCCCCCGACCATCGTCTCAAGAAAATAAATCCGCTTGTTGCTCAATATAGTTGATTATCCCTGCTAGAACTCCAATGATTAAAGGTCCCAAATAAAAATGGCCTTTGTATAACCAAAACATGACCCATAATATTTTTTACTCTATTAAGATGCTCAGTATTGAAGAAACGGCACCTTTTCTTTCATCTCTAACTATCAGGAAGCCTGAATTAACAGGTTGAGTGGGCGGGGAGCTTATATTCATGAGCTCGCCTTGACTGACAGTTGTTGGAAGCACCCTAGTGATCGTTGCCAGGTAACAAGGGAAACAATGGGCCACATGTCATTCCGAGCCTAAATAGTATACCTCAAATCAAAATTTATTTATATAGCCCTTCGTACATCAGCTGATATCTCAAAGTGCTGTACAGAAACCCAGCCTAAAACCCCAAACAGCAAGCAATGCAGGTGTAGAAGCACGGTGGCTAGGAAAAACTCCCTCACCCCATTTTCTCTGCAAAATGCTCATGGTCAACAGAGCTGATCATGAACTGTTGGATATCAAGACAAACACAGGCAAAACACAATTGCATTTATCACAGACATTTATTTATCAGACAAAAATCCAGAAAATCACATTGTATGATTTAAGTAATTAATTTGTATTTTATTGCATGCCATAAGTATTTGATACATCAGAAAAGCAGAACTTAATATTTGGTACAGAAACCTTTGTTTGCAATTACAGAGATCATACGTTTCCTGTAGTTCTTGACCAGCTTTGTACACACTGCAGCAGGGATTTTGGCCCACTCCTCCATACAGACCTTCTCCAGATCCTTCAGGTTTCAGGGCTTTCGCTGGGCAATACGGACTTTCAGCTCCCTCCAAAGATTTTCTATTGGGTTCAGGTCTGGAGACTGGCTAGGCCACTCCAGGACCTTGAGATGCTTCTTACGGAGCGACTCCTTAGTTGCCCTGGCTGTGAGTTTCGGGTCGTTGTCATGCTAGAAGAACCAGACACGACCCATCTTCAATGCTCTTACTGAGGGAAGGAGGTTGTTGGCCAAGATCTCGCGATACATGGCCCCATCCATCCTCCCCTCAATACGGTGCAGTCGTCCTGTCCCCTTTGCAGAAAAGCATCCCCAAAGAATGATGTTTCCACCTCCATGCTTCACGGTTGGGATGGTGTTCTTGGGGTTGTACTCATCCTTCTTCTTCCTCCAAACATGGCGAGTGGAGTTTGGACCTATTTTTGTCTCATCAGACCACATGACCTTCTCCAATTCCTCCTCTGGATCATCCAGATGGTCATTGGCAAACTTCAGACAGGCCTGGACATGCGCTGGCTTGAGCAGGGGGACCTTGCGTGCGCTGCATGATTTTAATCCATGACGGAGTAGTGTGTTACTAATGGTTTTCTTTGAGCCTGTGGTCCCAGCTCTCTTCAGGTCATTGACCAGGTCCTGCCATGTAGTTCTGGGCTGATCCCTCACCTTCCTCATGATCATTGATGCCCCACGAGGTGAGATCTTGCATGGAGCCCCAGACCGAGGGTGATTGACCGTCATCTTTAACTTCTTCCGTTTTCTAATAATTGCGCCAACAGTTGTTGCCTTCTCACCAAGCTGCTTGCCTATTGTCCTGTAGCCCATCCCAGCCTTGTGCAGGTCTACAATTTTACCCCTGATGTCCTTACACAGCTCTCTGGTCTTGGCCATTGTGGAGAGGTTGGAGTCTGTTTGATTGAGTGTGTGGACAGGTGTCTTTTATACAGGTAACGAGTTCAAACAGGTGCAGTTAATACAGGTAATGAGTGGAGAACAGGAGGGCTTCTTAAAGAAAAACTAACAGGTCTGTGAGAGCTGGAATTCTTACTGGTTGGTAGGTGATCAAATACTTGTGTCATGCAATAAAATGCAAATGAATTACTTAAAAATCATACAATGTGATTTTCTGAATTTTTGTTTTAGATTCCGTCTCTCATAGTTGAAGTGTACCTATGATAAAAATTACAGACCTCTACATGCTTTGTAAGTAGGAAACACTGCCAATTTTGCAGGTTATCAAATACTTGTTCTCCCCACTGTATATTGGAGCCATATGCCCAATATAGGCACCCCACCACCCTCCAGTTTGCAGGACCCCATAGACTAAAATTTGAACACTCATCTCCCGTCCAAAGCATTTTTTTGTAAATGATAATAATTTACAAAATGTGATATCATAAACTCAGCAAAAAAAGAAACGTCCCTTTTTCAGGACCCTGTCTTTCAAAGATAATTTGTAAAAATCCAAAAAACTTCACAGATCTTTATTGTGAAGGGTTTAAACACTATTTCCCATGTTTGTTCAATGAACCATAAACAATTAATGAACATGCACCTGTATAACGGTCATTAAGACACTAACAGCTTACAGACGGTAGGCAATTAAGGTCACAGTTCTGAAAATGTAGAACACTAAAGAGGCCTTTCTACTGACCCTGATAAACAGTACAAGAAAGATGCCCAGGGTTCCTGCTCATCTGCGTGAACGTGCCATAGGCATGCTGCAAGGAGGCATGAGGACTGCAGATGTGGCCAGGGCAATAAATTGCAATGTCCGTACTGTGAGACGCCTAAGACAGCGCAACAGGGAGACAAGACGGACAGCTGATCGTCCTCGCAGTGGCAGACACCAGGAACGCACAATCCCTCCATCAGTGCTCAGATTGTCTGCAATAGGTTGAGAGAGGCTGGACTGAGGGCTTGTAGGCCTGTTGTAAGGCAGGTCCTCACCAGACATCACCGGCAACAACGTTGTCTATGTGCACAAATCCACCGTCGCTGGACCAGACAAGACTGTCAAAAAGTGCTCTTCACTGACGAGTACTGAGTCTGAATATGCAATATTTGGTATTGCAATTTTTTTTCAATGTTAGTATTTGGAATGTATGTGCCTGAAATTCTATTTTAAATAAATAACTATGCCTTACCCTTTGGCCTGTCTTTACAGGCTTCACAGCATATCCCCCCTTTGGCCTGTCTTCACAGGCTTCACAGCATATCACCCTTTGGCCTGTCTTTACAGGCTTCACAGCATATCCCCCCTTTGGCCTGTCTTTACAGGCTTCAGAGCATATCCCCCTTTGCCCTGTCTTCTCAGGTTTCACAGCATATCCCCCTTTTGCCTTGGGAAAGCTGATTTTGTATCACAGCATTCCTGCTGCGGTGGTTGCCTGGGAAGATGTGCAGACAGGGTAGATGTTGAATTTTCTAAAATGTCTATCATTACAGCTTGATGATAGTGGAAAGAAGAAAGGAGATGGAATGTGAAAGAGTAACAGAGGAAAATTCAAAGGCATTTCAACGTCATAGCTTTAGCCGGTGGTAACTTGTGGAATAGACACCGGCTGGAATGTGGTTTCAACTAATCAGCGTCCAGCATTAGACCCACCTGTTGTATAATTACCAGTATCGTTCTGCCATGCTCTGTGTTACAGATACAGGTATCCTGTGGGTGTGTGTGTGTATGTATCCTTTGTTCTTTTCTCGCCTTCTCCCCTCACAGGTGAAAATCATCACTCCCCAATCAGTCACCAATCAATCATCAATCAGAAGACACACCTCCTACTGTTTCCTACCCAATCACAGTTCCTTTCCCTTGGTTTTAAAACCCTGTCCGTTGTTTGCTCTAGAGCTCAATCTCTCTGTAAATGCCATATGTTTGTAGATTGCTCTGTTTCACCCTCTCCTACTATGTCTCTCTATTGTTCTTTATGTATTGAGCTCTTTTTTTGTTTGAGCACCTCCATATCACTTTGTCCTCACCTGTGAGTATTGTTTTTGGTTATGGTGTTTGTTTGCTGGTGGGAAAAGGGGGAACCAAGACAAGTCGCCCATGGGCATACACTACCCGTAGGTAAACTTTGTTAAAAACACTAGTTAGAACTGGGCAGACCACCCACTGTATTTTTGGTTAGTTAGCTGTTGTTGAAATAGGCTAGTCTAGCTTAGGGGTGTTTTTGAATACTTACTATTTCTTTCCTTGGGTCCAGCTCAGCCCCTTTTCCTGCTCCTCCCCCCATTACCGTGTGTTTTCTAATAAACCATGTATTTGACGGTAAATTTAGTTGTCTGTGGTTATTTCGTTCTCACTTTTACTTTTTCACTCTTATAATTTGCTTGAGTTATGTTACGGGTCTCGTTACCATCTCCCCTAGTCTGTCGGGCCAAAAGGGATTCGTAACACTCTGCTTGAGCTAACGGTTTTCTAAACAAAGCTGTATGATGTGCACATGTGATGACGGTTTTAAGGTGTTACATATTTAAATGAGTTCGCTACGATTATAAGACGCTAACATTGATGTGTAAAATGTCCGGCATTACGTGACGTTGCGTAATGTGGATGAGTTCATTGGCTGACATAATTGCAAGAGATCTGAACATTCTCAGATGGCGACAGAAGAGGACTATTGGGACAGAGACACAGAAAGGTGGGTTCCTGTGGAAGAATGGGGGTTGAAGAAGTTGAAGAGAATGAGGAAAGCAGAGGGTGGAGATGGCGATGGGGTGTTGAAGAGATTGATGTCAAGGGCAAACAGTGAGCCATGTGCCAGACCAAGTTCTGGAGGTGAAATGAAAGCGAATGAGGGTGAGAAGTTAGGTGGAAGGTGTGGCGAAGAGCTCGGAGCCTTAGTCTGGCATTGATGGACATTATTTTTATTTTTTTAAGGATCTGGTCCAGTATGAGTGAACTTTTGGGAGAAAGTAGATCCTTGACTTTTGGTGGATCCATTTGTGGTTTCAGGATGGGTGGGGAAGGAGTTGGGTTCAGTTGAATCAGTGAAGGTAACCTGTAGTGGACTTATTTGTTTGTGTTTCTTCTGTCCAGAGGGAGCGGGTGCTCCAACTTGTGTCAAGATCTGTTTCTTGCTTCACACTTAGGAATAGGGCATCATTGAAAGGAATGATATCTGGGGTAGCAATACCTGTGGAGGTGGAGCAATTGAAGTTGAAGATTCCTGGTATTTGTGACGCCTGCCTTTTGGTGTGGCGCAGACCCGGTGGTGAAACAGAGGAGTCACTGTCAAGTCAAGAGTTTTTACCCAACAGTCATGTTAGGATATATCAGGTATCCGGTTAGTGCTTTTGTACCGAATCCACTGCTCTGTTTCAGGTGCAACTTAATGGTCATGTTACAGCAGTGTGGAGGAGGGAGATGCCAAGATGTGAGAAGTGTGCCGGAGGGCATGGGACAGAGGATTGTGTAGTTTCGGTGGATAGAATTGTGTTTCAACTGTAGGGGGTGCTCATGTTGCTGGGGATCGGAGGTGTCCGGTGTGAGAGAGTCAGGTTGAGGTGGCCAGAGGCAGAAGGTGTTGTATGCTGAGGCATTGAAGAATGTTGAGATGTATGGGTCAAGGGTGAGAGATCTGGAGGGGATCCCTGTGAGTAGTAGATCTGTGCCAGCACAGAGGGATAGGCCAACGAGTGATATATGCTTCAGTAAGATTGGATTCTTAGCGTTCATAGCAATGGTTATAAACTGTACGGCAGAAATGGAGCGTAAATCACAGAAAATAGATGTGTTGGTGGCAGCTGCAGAGAAGTATTTGGATATACGAGATTTGACTTCAGAGTTACAGGGTGTGTTGAGTGGTGGTGTCCCGTTCTCTTAGGTCATTGGCATGGTGCAGGAGCAGATAGGGCCAAAGTAGTGGAATTTCGGTAGTGGGTTTTTGGTAGGTTTAAACAAATAAAATGTTTAGCTATTTTCTACATTGTAGAATAATAGTGAAGACATTAAAACTATGACATAACACATCGAATCATATAGTAACCATAAATCAATTAATCAATTAATGTGTTTGAGCCAATCAGTTGTGTTGTGACACAGTAGGGGTGGTATACAGAAGATAGCCCTATTCGGTAAAATACCAAGTCCATATTATGGCAAGAACAGCTCAAATAAGCAAAGAGAAACGACAGTCCCTCATTACTTTAAGACAAGAAGGTCAGTCAATATGGAACATTTCAAGAACTTTTTGTCGCAAAAACCATCAAGCCACAAGAAAGGAAGACCCAGACGTACCACTGCTGCACAGGATTAGTTCATTAAAGTTACCAGCCTCAGAAATTGCAATCCAAATAAATGCTTCACAGAGTTCAAGTAACAGACACATCTCAACATCAACTGTTCAGAGGAGACTATGTGAATCAGGCCTTCATGGTCGAATTGCTGCAAAGAAACCACTACTTAAGGACACCATTAATAAGAAGAGACTTGCTTGGGCCAAGAAACACGAGCAATAGACATTAGACCTTTGAGATTTTTGGTTCCAACCGCCATGTCTTTGTGAGACGCAGAGTAGGTGAACGGTGATTCTGCAGCAATACGCCATCCCATCTGGTTTGCGCTTAGTGGGACTATAATTTGTTTTTCAACAGGACAATGACCCAACACACCTCCAGGCTGTGTAAGGGCTATTTTAGCAAGAAAGAGAGTGATGGAGTGCTGCATTAGATGACCGGTCTTCCACAATCACCCGACCTCAACCCAATTGAGATGGTTTGGGATGAGTTGGACCGCAGAGTGAAGGAAAAGCAGCCAACAAGTGCTCAGCATATGTGGGAACTCCAAGACTGTTGGAAAAGCATTCCAGGTGAAGCTTGTTGAGAGAATGCTAAGAGTGTGCAAAACTGTCATCAAGGCAAAGGGTGGCTACTTTGAAAAATCTAAAATATAGTTTGATGTGTCGTGACTGGCTCAGGTTCCAATGGATCACGGTTCTACAGAGATATCTCTCCCTCCCGCAGAGAGGCTAAGTGTGGTCTGTAACATGCAATAAATGGACTTTGGGACAATATATTTCATCAGCCAAAATGGTGGTAACAATGATAGATGGAATATAAAAATTAATGTCGATTTTGTGATGTTATTAAAAGTTCAAAGACAACCTTATAATGAAAACATTGTAACTTGAAGAGTTTTCATAATATGTACATGATGTTTACATACTGTGCGTTGTGTAGAAAATATCCAGATCAAAGAATGTTTTTGTAATGATGAACTGTGTTTCTAGTTGTCTAAACGAGATCATAGTAAGTTCTGATACCTTGCCTTGTAACTAGCTATGCCCCAGGGAACCCAGAGAGTGTGTTATAAATACGGGAACGCCCCTTTTTACCCTGGGGTATAAAACATGTGAGTTAATAATTGTCATACCAGACTAAGTTGACAGCGCGCTGCAGCCGAGATCTACAATTAGTTGTGACCCCGAAACGCAACACGAGGAAGAGAACAAAAGAACCTCTTAACAATCAATGCTACGATTGAGTACTGTATCTAAAAAGGTGAATTCAAGAAGGACCAACTGGTTATTCTCTTCAAGTCATTGATTGTCTACACAGCCCTCCTACCCAAGCTGGGATGGCTGATTAGTCTCCTAAGAAGACCACTCTCACAGAACGAGTTCAAGGAAACAGACAACCATTATAAAGGACATTGTGAAATCGTGTGGACAATCAGAGACTTACACCCAGTAATGAAGGAGACGCGGCCATCGAAAGAACAGGGTGTCAGCAAAACCTATCCCACTAAGCTGAACTCGGTCCATGAAGAGATGGCCCAACGCGTAAATACATGCATTATAATTCTGACCTATAAGAGCGGCCGTTCGGGGCAAGGTGTATCAGCAAATTATATCAGCGACCACTGCCCTACAGCTTGCATAAGAGATACACAATTGAAGAACTCTGACCATTGTATAATAATTGTGAAAAAATCTCACCCAAGGCGTTCCTTCATGAGTTTTTTTCTACTGGCTTGCATTCAAGACCCTGTTTTGGCACATTTCTTCTCATCCATTTTTACATCTGGCTGATAAACATGCCCCTTTCAAGTGACTCAGAGTCAAAAACTGAAATAACCCATGGTACTCTCCTGTACTCTCAGACCTCTAGATAAGAAATCAAGCCTGGGCCAAGGCTAGACAAACACGCATGTTAACTAATTGGCAGCTATTTAGGCAATTGAGATGTGCGTGCACTGCCTCGGTTAAACAGTCGTAATCAAACTACTCCCTAGCACTATGACAGGCTCTGTTAGTGATCCCACTAAATTCTGGAAAATTCACTGAATTCACTGAAGCGGGGTAATTCATCTACTTCCCTGCCTAAAGCAAGTAGTTTTAGACTCCTGTATTATTACTGGAAAAGTTCAGATGTGATGCTTTTAATTAATCATCATTTTATCTCCGCTGCATTCTATATGAAAGAAATGGGGGTCATACTGGTCTTGGCCAGTCAGTCAACTGTTCTTCCCAATTAAAGCCTCCAGTTGCCTCGATGGATGATCAGTCAACCTCACGCCACATGGGAGATGCTAGTCGGGGTTTGTCTTATCGGCAATTCACAGAAACAGAAGTTATTGCTGCCTTATTAGCTATTGACACCAAGAAGTCATTAGGGGCTGACAATTTGACCCAAACAGCTACGTTATTTTCTCTCTGTGAATGGTATTCTTAATGTTAATCAATCCAGATTACGAACTAATCATAGCACCACTATGGCTACCATGCTTGTTGTAAATAATATTGCAAATGCCTTAGATAGAAATAATTGTGCTGACATGTTTGTAGAATTGTCAAAAGCTTTTGATACTGTACTGTACACTGTTATTCTGTTGAATAAACTGTCCTCGATAGGGTTGGGTACAGATTATTGCAGACGGTTTCATAATTATTTCAATGACAGAACTCAGGCCATCAAGGTAGATGGTGTCAAATCTGAGTTAAATAAAGGGGTGCCCCAAGGTTTGATACACCACCAATATTTACAATCTAAATAAATAACGTTGATAATGCTGTAAAAATAAATAAATATAGATAAATGAAATTGTATGTAGATTGTGTTATTTTCCGTTGCTCCGTTGGTTGGCCTTTTCACATCACTGGACCATGCTTCAGGACTACCTGGCCTGATCAGACTCCTTGCTGTCCCCAGTCCACCTGGCCGTGCTGCTGCTCCAGTTTCAACTGTTCTGCCTGCGGCTATGGAACCGTGAGCTGTTCACTGGACGTGCTACCTGTCCCAGATCTGCTGTTTTCAACTCTCTAGAGACAGCAGGAGTGGTAGAGATACTCAATGATCGGCTATAAAAAGCCAACTGCCGTTTGGGGTTTTAGACTGGGTTTCTGTACAGCACTTTGTGACATCAGCTGATGTAAGAAGGGCCTTATAAATACATTTGATTGATTGATCTAAAGTTAGTGCTATACGCAAACAAAATGCATGCTTTCTTCTAGGTCCCATAACCCAGATTTAAATGCATTTGTAATGCCTAGTTTGAACAGTATACAAATTGAGCAAGTTACTGGGAGGGGGGGGGGGGGGCTGGATCATGCAGTTTGGGAGAGACAGGGTCACAATAGAACTCTCCTGCCTAATTCTACTACATCCCACAATTTGAGAATTACATTCTCCAAAATAGGACTATTGTTCAAACGCTCAGTGGAGAAGCCAGCTACGACCCGGTCCGTTTGTTTCATGTTTGTGACCTCATGAAAGACAATACAGCCACATTACCCTAACTCAGTTTATACAGGTTCCCAGTTATGAGGCTTGAATCTAATTTTTGTGTAAAAATGTATGAGTAAAGATGAAACTATTTGCAAAATGATGCAATGTGATGTTAACCTTTAAAATGAGAGAATTGTAAAGTTGAACTAAGTCAGTAGCCACACCCAAGTGAATAGACATTGGTTGGAAATTATGAACCAACCCCTTTTCCACTTAAATAAAAGCCTCCGTGACAAAAAGTCACCTCAGTTCCAAATACCGTGAGGACTTGTCCTCACTTTTAAAAAGGGCCAAGTCTAATTTCAACTCTACAGGCCAGAAAACGTGAGAGCTTGCACCATGCGTGAAATGGTATGAACTCTGAACTATTGATCACTCAAGAAGAAGTTTACAGACTGTAGCTGGAAAGGTAGCAAATCTAGTAAGAACATTGACCGACACAGAAAACCACAATCTCACTCGACGACGACCCAGAAGATTCTACAAAGGCGACCTCAACTGGGCAAACCAGAGCATCACACCACCAGCTCAATGTTATGTATTGTTTAATTAGTTAGTGAAGCAATATTTGAGCCAGTTTGTGTATTTAAAAACATTTGAGAACAATGTGTTCGTGCAGATAACCAAGAATTTTAAGACGTTCAGATGAGACTGATAGAAGGTAAAGAATAATTAATGATCGACTGCTATTGATATAAAAGATCTTCAGATCTTTAAGAGTGGATCCAGGAGATAGCATCTCTATATAAACTAATGCTTCCGTGGTGCCCCAGGTTATTGACGAGTTAACTGTTGCATGGTTTAATTCAATCACGTAATCAAACGTTAGGTAATCAATTTGATAAAATAGCTTGTCATCACATTAAAGAAGTCAGAGACACGACACTTCCTACAAATATCTTGGCATCTGTCTTGATGACAAGCTGTCATTTAAAAAAACATGTCACCGAGCTGGTTTTTGAAGTAAAATCTATATTTTTTAAGAAACAAAGCATGTCTGACTTCCATTAATAGTAAGGATATTGTCCATGCCACTTGTCTATTTTAGATTATGGGGACATTATAGATGCGGTTTTCCTGCTTCTGCTTATCAACCAGCTAATTATTCAAATCAGGTGCGCTAGATTATGGTTGGCGCGAAATCCTACAGGACTGCTCTGGTTTAAGGCCTGTTTTGTTAAGTTATTTACCAAGACCCACTTTATTCCTCTCCCATTCTAATGAAGATATGCGTAGCAAAGAGCTTGCGAGACAGACTTATCTTTCATCAGAAGTTTAATTCAATATGTACACGATTCTTAATAAAGCACTGGATTTCACATGTAATACATCGAGAAACTGTTCCTATCCTGTCCCCCTGTCTAGCAGTATGGGAGAGTCACAGTCCAACTAGTCATTTACAATTAATGATAACATCTCCAAGTCTGGTTAGAGCCCTACTATCTACATTATGTACGCATGTAATTTTGACTGAAATAAGACATTTGATGCCGACACAGGAAAGACTACAAAAATATATAAGTGAAAGCAGAAGTGTCAAGCATGTTGATGTCATTGCTGAAACTCCTGAAAGTACAGTGAGAGCACATTGTTGGTCAGTTACGTTGTCTACATATCAGTGTGATGGGGGCTTGGTAGTCGGGATCTCCCCTGGGTGCTGGCAGGGGTTACTTCAGAGGGGAGGTCTTCATGGGGATCATTATTCTGGACTCCATGTGCTGGATCAGCGGAACTGACAGAGGAGAGGAATGAAGAGGGTCACTTAAACATATTACTACACTTTCAGCGCATCATATATAATGTCGCTCGAAGGATGGACAGAGAGCGAGTGAGATACACAGAAAAAGAGCCAACTGACCTGTGTAATAGACAACCTCATCCCAGCCTTCATGTTGCCAAGCTGCGTTCCTGGTGTCTTCTCTCGACTGGAGGTCTTTGTAGGCTAGAAACAGACAATACACAGAAAGCATTCATATCAAAGTCACTGAAAAATGTCCATGCTGTATAGTTGATTCATTATTTTGTTGAGTAGGTACAGTGTATGTACAACTCAACAAAATACAGCGAATTCAAAACGAGACACCAGAGTGAAACTATAATAATTGAGTTGGTACAAAATGTGTCCCAGGTACATTTCCATGTCACCCAGTGTTAGTTAATTCTGGTCCTGGGGACCCAAAGGGGTGGACATTATAGTTTTTGCCCTATTACTACACACCTGATTCCACTTAAAGTATTGATGATGAACTGATTATTTGAATAAGGCAGGATTAAGAAACACTGCCCAAAATCAGGGTTACGAGTTAAGTTTCTTTCATGTGAGGAAAACGGCACGTGAACGGCTCCCAGAACTGCAGGAGCAGGCTGCCGCTATCGTGGGCGCTAAGTGAATGAGGCGATTGGCAAAAAAAAAGCTCTGGAGTTTGTTGCAGAGAAAAAGTCAATGTAGAACTAGCGCCAGATGCAGCGTTGCATCTTTCCCCCTTCATGTGGCTCTTCTGGGCGGATTCACCCATGCTTGCAATATCAAAGTCTGACGCAAAAAAAGTGGGTAAACTATACTGAACAAAAATATAAAGCGCAACATGTAAAGTGTTGGACCCATGTTTAATTAGCTGAAATAAAAGATCTCAGAAATGTTCCATACGCACAAAAGGCAGGGTTGAATCTACAGTTTCCCGGCATTTTAGCTATCGATGTGGCATTTGGCAGTCAATTCTGTACCTGTCTGATTGGCAGTGGGTGGAATGAGCCCACTGGGGGGGGAATAAGTAAATAAAAAAATCTGTAGTCTGCCTGGAAATTAGCCAGACCAATAAATTTTTCTAAAATGTTCCTCTCCTTTTAATTAAAGTACTTTTGAAGTACCAACTTGAGAAGGTCTTATTTTCAAGGTATTCCAGTCCTTGAATTTCAGCGTGACAAATTCAAGTACTTCAAGCGACTCACTAAATAAACTGTAGAGAGAGGTGATTGAGAGGGGTCATCAAGGCCATCAGACTGTTAAATAGCCATCTCTAGCACAGAGGGGCTATATAGAGACTTCTTTATACACAGTCTTGAAATAATTGGCCACTTTAATAAATGGAACACTAGCCACTTTAATAATGTTAACATAACTTGCATTACTCTGTATATACTGCATTCTAAACTATTCTACTGTATCTTAGTCTATGCTGCTCTGACATTGCTCGTACAAATATTTATATATTCCATTCCTTTACTTAGATGTGTGTATTGGGTATATGTTGTGTAATTGTTAGATGTTACTGCACTGTCGGAACTAGAAGCACAAGCATTTCGCTACACCTGCAATAACATCTGTTAAACAGGTTTATGTGACCAATAACATTTGATTTCAGAAGATAGCCCTATTTGGTAAAAGACCAAAGTCCATGTTATGGCAAGAACAGCTCAAATAAGCAATGCGAAACGACAGTCAATCATTACTTTAACACATGGTCAGTCGATATGGAAAATTTCAAGAACTTTGAAAGTTTATTTTATGTGACCAATAAAATTAGATTTGATCCTTGTGGTTGTCCCGTCTTACCCCAGAGGTGATGTACCATGTAGAGGCTGCCGATCTGCGAGAAGAACCCTCCCACAGCCTCACTGTTCTGCTGCCGGAACTCTATGGCCCGAGCCCTGCCGTACACACGGAACACACGCGGATGTCACATGACACACAGCAGCCAATCAAGCAGCCTTATGACTGCAGTTGTTCATCCTGTGCTTTATTAAATAACTACAACAGAGCACAGAGGGAATACAGATACCTTCTGCTGAACACACCATCTTGCTTCAGACAGATTTTTTAAAACTATAAATAAAACGATTTCACCATTGAGTTATCGATTTCATGTATTAATCAATGCAATGTTCCAATCATCTAATTTCCTGCATCGCTGTTCAGTCCCCCAGGTATAAGGATTTGACATTGTTGTTCTGTCATTTCAATTCTGTCAAACAGTGGTTTGAATTGACAAATTACAGCAGCCATATTCTACTTATAGTCACAATATCGAATAATTGTATTTCACATAACAATCCCTCGTCCATTTTTAGTCATGCTCACGACGTCATGAAACGGAAGTGCAGATCAGAGGTACCGTACAGGTGTATCAACTACATGATAGAAGGAACCAAGTGACGTTGTCTATCGGTGTCTAAGAAAAGTGTCAAATTAAAAAAGGAGGATATTTATGCTAATCCTACAGAAAAATAAGAGAAACTTCCTTACCAGTAGTTTCCCCACTCAATCATAGTTCCAGGCTGAAAGAAGAGAGGAGGAGGATTAGACAGAGTGAGAGAGAAAGAGAGACAGAGAGAGAAAGTCAGTCTAACCCTGAGTTGGTATGAGCGGAGCTCATAGATGTTTGGTCCTGGGCGGGGGGTGGGCTCGTTCCAGAAGCTGAACTCCAGGAGCAGCTGGTTACGACGAGACAGCAACATCTTCCCCCGCTCATTCCTGTACTCCATGAACTCCTACAAAAGTAATGGTTCAAGAACTGAAAAGGAAATGCACTCCCAAATTTGGTAGGAGGCATATGCAGGTTTGTTGTAATGCATACCTAACATGATTCAAAAGATGAAATTCAAAGTAATAAGTAGACTACAGTATTGTAAGTACTGTGCAGGCATGTCTTACTTTTCATTATAGAAACCCTATATAGCGACATTTGTGAGCCAACTTTTCTACCAACCTTATTCTGCCGGAGTTTGTTCATGACCTCTGTCAGGGCTGGGTAGCCTCCCCGATATCGCCACAGGTGAACTGCAACACAGAGAGAGGAGAGAAAGGGGATACCTAGTCAGTTGTACAACTGAATGCCTTCAGCTGAAATGTGTCTTCCGCATTTAACCCAACCCCTCTGAATCAGAGAGGTGCAGGGGGCTGCTATAATCGACATCAACGTCTTAGGTGCCCGGGGAACAGTGGGTTAACTGCCTTGCTCAGAGACAGAACGACTGATTTTTACCTTGTCAGCTCAGGGATTCGATTCAGCAACCTTTCGGTTACTGGCCCAACGCTCTAACCACTAGGCTACCAGGTGAGAGTGTGTGCGTGTGCGAGCATGTGTATGAGTGTGTCCTTACCAGCCTGGTCCTGCTCTCCATACCATGTGTTCCAGGTGCCAATCAGCTCACAGGGGTAGTGAGAGTCAGCATTGATGGAGGGCAGAACCTCCTCACTGAGGACACGCATAACAAAACAAAAATGTAATAATCATTCAGAATCTTGGGGACGCTGTACTAATCTTTTTACAGACATCCTCAAAAGCATTTAGACTCTCCATTGTCTAACAATGCTGCTGTTCGAGAGTTTGATCGGAGGTAGGTGTCCCTTACCTTGCCTTGTTGTAAGCGTCAAGGCACTCGGGCTTGACATTGTGAACTGTAAAAGAGAAAGAGGTAATCCCGCATGTAAACAGAGTGCGGGCGTGGCCTGGGGAAAAAGTCTGAAACCTTTAAATCTATGTTAAAAAAAACACAATGAGGCAATTGTAGTGTAGACTCACAGACGTCACAACCAAACCCTTGAGAGTGTGTGTGTGTGTGTGTGTGTGTGTGTGTGTGTGTGTGTGTGTGTGTGTGAGAGAGATAACCTACACTGTATTTTGTAGAGGTTGGTGTCTTCCTTCTTAGCCAGTAGTTGAGAGTGGGCGTCCTTTCTGGGGTCGACCTTCCTGACGAACAGAGACTTGAACCAGCTGTCCTCACGGTTCTTATTGGTGGACGCTGATAGACTCCTTGACAAGACGTGAGACAGCATTAGGACACAATCATTTATTTTTATTTAACCTTTACTTATCCAGGATGGTCTCCTTGAGATATTATTTTTCAAGAAACGCCCCACCAAGATAGCAGTTTTCCCAATACACACACACACACACACACACACACACAGTATACCAATGTTTAATCATAAGTAGAGTCAATGAAGACCAGCCAAAAGCACTAGAGATCACAGTAATGTGTCACAGTTTTGGTTCGTAATAAAGCATTTGGCTGGTAATAAACCTATTCTCAATTTGAGTTTCTTTACCAGGTTCTCAACATGATTAGTGAAGCTCAGCTTCTCATTCCCAAACATTTGTAAGTTTTGACTTGCTCTATGGAATTCCCTTCCAAGGTATGGGTATTATGGATCCCCATTAGTTGCTGCCTTGGAAGCAGCTACTCTTCCTCGGTTCCAGCTAAATTAAGGTAGTTATACACTTTTTTAAACATTACAATACATTCACAACAAATAGGGGCCCTCAGGCCTATAACATAAAACCCATGTGTAAATGTGTGTATAGTGTGAATGTTATCGTGTGTTTGTATGCATGTGTCTATGCATCTAAACAAATTTTACTGCTGGCATGAGTTACTTGATGTGGAATAGAGTTCCATGTAGTCATGGCTATGTAGTACTGTGCGCCTGCCATCGTCTGTTCTGGACTTGGGGACTGAAGAGACATCTGGTGGTATGTCTTGTGGGGTATGCATGGTTATCTGAGCTGTGTGCCAGTAGTTCAAAACAGACAGCTCGGTGCATTCAACATGACAATACCTCTCACAAATACAAGTAGTGATGAAGTCAATGTCTCCTCCACTTTGAGCCAGGAGAGATTGACATGCATATCATTAACATTAGCTGTGTACATCCAAGGGCCAGCTGTGCTGCCCTGTTATGAGCCAATTGCAGAGTTATTTTTTGTGGCACCTGACCACACGACTGAAAGTTGTCCAGGTGCGACAAAACTAGGGCCTGCAGGACCTGCCTTGTTGATAGTGCTGTTAAGGCAGAGCAGCACTTTATTATGGACAGACTTCTCTGGCTACTGTTGTATCAATGTTTTGACCTCAACTGCCTCAATTACCACATTATTAATTACAAGATTTAGTTGAGGTTTAGTAAATGCTGTTGCAAATACAATGTTTTTAGTTTTTGAAATATTTAGGACTAACTTATTTCTTGCCACACATTTTGAAACTAACCGCAGCTCTTTGTTAAGTGTTGCAGTCATTTCAGTCGCTGTGGTAGCTGATGTGTATAGTGTTGTCATCCGCATACATAGACACACTGGCTTTACTCAAAGCCAGTGTCATGTCATTAGTAAAGATTGAAAAAAGGGGCCTAGACAGCTGCCCTGGGGAATTCCTGATTCTACCTGGATTTGGTTGGAGGCTTACATCAAAGAACACCCTCTGTTCTATTACAGAGGTAACTCTTTATCCACTATATAGCCATAACACACGTTTTTTCAGCAACAGACTACGATCGATAAGGTCAAAAGCCGCAATGATGTCTAACAGCCCCCCCCATCTTTTTATCATCAATTTCTCCCAGCCAATCAGTCATTTGTGTAAGAGCTGTGCTTGTTGAAATGTCCTTCCCTATAAGTGTGTTGAAAGCATTGTCAATTTGTTTACTGTAAAATAGCATTGTATCTGGTCAAACAATTTATTTCAAAAGTTTCCAAAGGGTTGGTAACAGGCTGATTGGTGGGCTATTTGAGCCAGTAGCAATGACATGGCTATCAGAATGTTTAGCCTTGGACCATGCATTTTGTTTGAGGAATTCAGAACGAGCTTTAAAATCGTAAAGACTCTGTTGAATGGATGTTAAAAGCTGTTTGAGCTTTTTCAAAAGTCAAACTGCTGCCACTGAAGAGAAGTGTCATCCGCATAGAAATGTACATCAGTGAGAGAGAGAGAGAGTGGGATCACCTTTCAAAAGAGGTAGGACATTTGCTGCCTTCCACAACTTGGAGATTTCATTACATTTTAGGGTGAGGTTGAAGGTGCATGTTAAAAATGTAGAGCAATGGTATCTGCAGCTAAAAATAGTAGTAGGCGGGGTCTAGATCACATGTCAAACTTATTCTATGGAGGGCCGAGTGTCTGCAGGCTTTCGATCCACCCTTGTACTTGATTGATGAATTAAGGTAACTAATTAGAAGGGAACCGGCATAAAAAAAAAATGATTAAAAGACTTGTTTTAAAAGACTGAGTTTACCAGCAGATGTTTTGGAAGCTGTGCATCTTTTTTTGTAGTTCAAACCTTTCACTACTTGCCAAAATTTGTAAGGATTACTCAAATGATCAGCAGCCGATTTGAGGTAGTGGTCTGCTTTCGAGTCAGACACACACCCTGATTTCAAAGGTGTTTAAAAGCCATCCAATTATCAGCTGAATCAGACCCTCTTGCTTTAGCCAACAGAGCATTTAGTTTCATTATGATTTCAGCTACTTCATCTGAGAACCAAGGGTTGTAGGGGAAAACAGTTTGTTGATGAGAGGTCAAAGGAGAATGGCAAGAAACGTGCAAGCTAACAGGCGGGCAACAACACTTATTTTCCACCATAATTTGCAAATAAATTCATAAAAAATCCTACAATGTGATTTTCTGGATTTTTTTTCTCATTTTGTCTGTCATAGTTGAAGTGTACCTATGATGAAAATTACAGGCCTGTGTATGTGTAGATGGTACGTTTTCAATAAATCGCAAATTGTTTCTGCATATTGGTTTGGAGACAAAACTGTTTTGACATTCAGCTATTTATCAAAATGTCTTGTCAACAGGAAGCAGCAATAACAATTTCAGGAATATAAAATTGAACTTAACATTAATTTCCAATGGTGTTCTACTTAAATCTGCTAAATGAGGCCAAAAATATGCTGTGATATATTTTTTAAGATATACCAGAAATCACCAAAAGTGGTTTGCCTTTTCTTGGATACATGGAAAACGCATTGGAACATACTGTTATGGCATCTATAGAAGTGGCCTAGTTAGTGTTGGGACATTGTTTAAAGCCACTACAGTAACGTTAGCTCATATCCACAAACTTGACTGTCTGACAACTTCAAAGAGGAAGTACAGCAGACAATATCACAGATCGAACAAGGAGCCAGATGTTTCACCAGATATACAGACTTGTTCTCAGTCACGCGCTTTCACTTGAGGTAGCTGTTGTTCCATTGCTTTTCTAGACAATAGAATTCTCCGGTTGGAACATTATTGAACTTTTATGATAAAAACATCCTAAAGATTAATTCTATACTTAGTTTGACAAGTTTCTTCGACCTGTAATATAACTGTTTGAACGTTCGTCCGAATGGACCAGATCGCGCATTTGGATTTGTTTACCAAACGCCCTAACAAATGAAGCTATTGGACATAAATGGACATTATCGAACAAAACAAGCATTTGAGGAACTATATGTTACACTAATACATGTAGTGTAACATGAAGTCCTATGAGTGTCATCTGATGAAGATCAAAGGTTAGTTAATTTTCTCTCTATTTGTGCTTTTTGTGACTCTTTGGCTAGAAAAATGGCTGGGTTTTTCTGTGAGTTGGTGGTGACCTAACAATCATTTGTGGAGCTTTCGCTGTAAAGCATTTTTGAAATCAGACACTGTGGCTGGATTAATGAGAATTTTCTCTTTAAAATGGTGCCTAATACTTGTATGTTTGAGAAATTTGATTTATGAGATGTTGATTTTGTATTTGGCGCCCTGCAATTTCATTGGCTGTTCTGCTAGCAGAACCCCAGTCCTAGACAGGTTAAATATCTTTGTTAATATCATTAAACATAGTTATGAACACATAATGTAAAACAAAACAGTATTAATGTATTTATGACTAGTGTTGGAGTATGCGTTAGATTACTCAGATTACTTTGTGGTAACAAGTAACTTAACACGTTTACTTCTTTAAAATCTATCAGTTACTTTTTCAAATAAGTAAATTGTTCATTTTAAATATTGTTTCCTTTTTCTCCAAGAACGTTGTGACGGAAAGCTAGATAGCTAGCAAGACAGCCTTTAAAATCGTAGAAGTATTCACATTATTTTGAATTGGTAGAAGAAAGGGAGAAAAACAAATTGCAAGCTGTGCCTCGGGGATAAGTGCATGTGTCAACTGCAAAGAGCTCAACTTCAAATAACAAGAAGCACCTTTAGGCCAACACGGCTCCACAAGACTGATGGAGAAAAACCCACACCAGCCAATTGCCGTGTATGCTTAGGATAACATGGCTTATGCTCGAAAACAGCAAAGACTCCGGGATGCTGGCCTTCTAGGCAGAGTTGCAAACAAAAAGCCATTTCTCAGACTGGCCAATAAAAAATTTAAAAAAAGATTAAGATGTGCAAAAAAACACACTGGACAGAGGAACTCTGCCTAGAAGGCCAGTATCCCGGCGTTGCCTCTTCACTGTTGATGTTGAGACTGGTGTTTTGCGGGTACTATTTAATGAAGCTGCCAGTTGAGGACTTGTGAGGCGTCTGATTCTCAAACTACACACTAATGTACTTGTCCTCTTGCTCAGTTGTGCACCGGGGCCTCCCACTCTTTCTATTCTGGTCAGGGCCAGTTTGCGCTGTTCTGTGAAGGGAGTAGTACACAGCGTTGTACGAGATCTTCAGTTTCTTGGCAATTTCTTGCATGGAATAGCCTTCATTTCTCAGATCAAGAATAGACTGACGAGTTTCAGAAGAAAGGTCTTTGTTTCCGGCCATTTTGAGCCTGTAATCAAACCCACAAATGCTGATGCTCCAGACACTCAACTGGTCTGAAGGCGGTCAGTTTCATTGCTTCTTTAATCAGAACAACAGTTTTCAGCTGTTCAAACATAATTGCAAAAGAGGTTTCTAATGATCAATTAGCCTTTTAAAATGATAAACTTGGATTAGCTAACACAACGTGCAGTTGGAATACAGGAGTGATGGTTGCTGATAATGGGCCTTTGTACGCCTATGTAGATATTCCACTAAAAGACCCCCTTCACTTCTTCATATTACAGCCTTATTCTAAAATGTTTGTCAATTATATTTACACGCAATACCCCATAATGACAAAGCAAAAGCAAGTTTTTAGAAATGTTTGCAAATACAAAACTGAGAATACACATTTACTTAAGTATTCAGACCCTACTTGGTATTTTATTAGGATCCCTAATACATAATACAGAACATTATTAGACAAGAATAGCTCAAGGACATAACTACATCAATTTAAAAATGGCACACAGTGTATATTTTCATATGTAGGCTAACAACTTAGGTCAAATCCGGCGCCGACAGAGATGGCGCGTTCCTAGGAAACTATGCAGTATTGTTTTTTTTTACGTGTTATTTCTTACATTGGTACCCCAGATAATCTTAGGTTTTATTACATACAGTCGGGAGTAACTACTGGATATAAGAACAACGTCAACTCACCATCATTACGACCAGGAATACGACTTTCCCGAAGCGGATCCTCCGTTTTGCCCACCACCCAGGACAATGGATCGGAGCCCAGCCGGCGAACCAAAACCACAAAGCCGTAAAAGGGGCAGACGAAGCGGTCTTCTGGTCAGGCTCCGGAGATGGGCACATCGCGCATCGCTCCCGAGCATACTACTTGCCAATGTCCAGTCTCTTGACAACAAGGTTGATGAAATCCGAGCAAGGGTAGCATTCCAGAGAACTATAAGAGGCCAATGTTCTTTGCTTCACGGAAACATGGCTCACTCGAGACATGCTATCGGAGTTGGAACAGCCAGCCGGTTTCTTCACGCATCGCGCCGACGGAAACAAGCATCTTTCTGGTAAGAAGAGGGGCGGGGGAGTCTGCCTTATGATTAACGAGACGTGGTGTGATCATAACATACAGGAACTCAAGTCCTTCTGTTCACCCAATTTAGAATTCCTCACAATCAAATGTCGACCGCATTGTCTACCAAGAGAATTCTCTTCGATTATAATCACAGCCGCATATATCCCCCCCCCCCCAAGCAGACACATCGATGGCCCTGAACGAACTTTATTTGACTATGTAAACTGGAAACCACATATCCTGAGGCTGCATTCATTGTAGCTGGGGATTTTAACAAGACTAATCTGAAAACAAGACTCCCTAAATTCTATCAGCATATGGATTATGCTACCAGGGCTGGTAAAACCCTGGATCATTGTTATTCAAACTCCCGCGACGCATATAAGGCCCTCCCCCGCCCTCCTTTCGGAAAAGCTGACCACGACTCCATTTTGTTGCTCCCTGCCTATAGACAGAGACTAAAATAGGAAGCTCCCGCACTCAGGTCTGTTCAACGCTGGTCTGACCAATCGGATTAGACGCTTCAAGATTGCGTCAATCACGTGGATTGGGATATGTTCCGCATTGCGTCAAACACTGATGAATACGCTGATTCGGTGAGCGAGGTAATTAGCAAGTGCATCGGCGATGTCGTACCCACAGCAACTATTAAAACATTCCGAAACCAGAAACCGTGGATTGATGGCAGCATTCATGTGAAACTGAAAGCGCGAACCACTGCTTTTAACCAGGGCAAGGTGACCGGAAACATGACTGAAAACAGTGCAGCTAATCCCTCCGCAAGGCAATCAAACAAGCTAAGAGTCAGTATCGAGACAAAGTAGAGTCACAATTCAAATGGCTCAGACACCAGAGGTATGTGGCAAGGTCTACAGTCAATCACAGATTACAAAGAGAAAACCAGCCCCGTCGCGGACCAGGATGTCTTGCTCCCAGACAGACTAAACAACTTCTTTGCTCGCTTTGAGGACAATCCAGTGCCACTGACACGGCCCGCCACCAAAACCTGCGGACTCTGCTTCACTGCAGCCGATGTGAGCAAAACATTTAAAATGTGTGAACCCTCGCAAGGCTGCAAGCGGCATCCCCAGCCGCATCCACAGAGCATGCGCAGACCAGCTGGCTGATTTGTTTACCAACATATTCAATCAATCCTTATCCCAGTCTGCTGTTCTCACATGCTTCAAGAGGGCCACCATTGTTCCTCTTCCTAAGAAAGCTAAGGTAACTGAGCTAAACGACTATCGCCCCGTAGCACTCACTTCCGTCATCATGAAGTGCTTGGAGAGACTAGTCAAGGACCATATCACCTCCACCCTACCTGACACCCTAGACCCACTCCAATTTGCTTACCGCCCCAATAGGTCCACAGATGACGCAATTGCAACCACACTGCACTAACCCATCTGGACAAGAGGAATACCTATGTGAGAATGCTGTTCATCGACCACAGCTCAGCATTTAACACCATAGTACCCTCCAAACACGTCATCAAGCTCGAGACCCTGGGTCTCGACCCCGCCCTGTGCAACTGGGTACTAGACTTCCTGACGGGCCACCCCCAGGTGGTGAGGGTAGGTAACAACTCTCCACCCCGCTGATCCTCAACACTGGGGCCCCACAGGGGTGCGTTCTGAGCCCTCTCCTGTAATTCCTGTTCACCCACGACTGCGTGGCCATGCACACCTCCAACTCAATCATCAAGTTTGCAGACGACACTACAGTGGTAGGCTTGATTACCAACAACGACGAGACTGCCTACAGGGAGGAGGTGAGGGCCCTCGGAGTGTGGTGTCAGGAAAATAACCTCACACTCAACGTCAACAAAACAAAGGAGATGATCGTGGACTTCAGGAAACAGCAGAGGGAGCACCCTCCTATCCACATCGATGGGACAGTAGGAGAGGGTAGTAAGTTAAGTTCCTCGGCATACACATCACAGACAAACTGAATTGGTCCACCCACACAGACAGCGTGGTGAAGCAGGCGCAGCAGCGCCTCTTCAACCTCAGGAGGCTGAAGAAATTCTGCTTGTCACCAAAATTACACAAACTTTTACAGATGCACAATCAAGAGCATCCTGTCGGGCTGTATCACCGCCTGGTACGGCAACTGCTCTGCCCACAACCGTAAGGCTCTCCAGAGGGTAGTGAGGTCTGCACAACGCATCACCGGGGGAAATGACCTGCCCTCCAGGACACCTACACAACCCAATGTCACAGGAAGGCCATAAAGATCATCAAGGACAACAACCACCCGAGCCACTGCCTGTTCACCCCGCTATCATCCAGAAGGCGAGGTCAGTACAGGTGCATCAAAGCAGGAACCGAAAGACTGAAAAACAGCTTCTATCTCAAGGCCATCAGACTGTTAAACAGCCACACCTAACATTGAGTGGCTGCTGCCAACATACTGACTCAACTCTAGCCACTTTAATAATGGAAAAATTGCTGTAAAAAATGTATCATTAGCCACTTTAAACAATGCCACTTAATAATGTTTACATACCCTACATTACTCATGTCATATGTATATACTGTACTCGATACCATCTGCATCTTGCCTATGCTGTTCTGTACCATCACTCATTCATATATCTTTATGTACATATTCTTCATCCCTTTACACTTGTGTGTATAAGATAGTTGTTGTGAAATTTAGGTTAGATTACTCGTTGGTTATTACCGCATTGTCGGAACTAGAAGCACACGCATTTCGCTACACTCACATTAACATCTGCTAACCATGTGTATGTGACAAATAACATTTGATTTGGAGAGGCGTTGTGCCGTGAGGTGATGCTTCATCTGTTTTTTGAAACCAGGTTTGCTGTTAATTTGAGCAATATGGAAGGGAGTTCCATTCAATTTCACACTCGTGACCCTCCAAAACCTTCTCACTGCGCTAGCCCACTCGACCTGTGTTGACTGACAGTTGGTCCAATCACTAGCCAATCAGTTGTTTGCAATTGTGATATTGTCTGTGGCTGAGTGAGAGTAGCCTAATCCACGGAGACTCTTTGCCACAAAATGAGTGACAAAACATGACAGATCATTTCAAGTCATTAGTCTCAAATCAGTCGAGTCCAGAGTCTCCAAGTTGAAGTCTGAAGTTATTTCATACCAAGTTAGGCTGCAGTTCAAACACTTAAAGACACACCCTCGTCCACTTACCCTCAAGGCCTTATGCCCTTGGGGGAATCCCCACCACCATCTTGGAGGGTGGTCCAAATGATTAGCCAAGCAAGGGAAGAATGCAACGTCAGCTCCTCAGCCCTCGTTTTTAGTCGGCTTTGCAAGTGTACAATTATGTTCACTCCGGGACCTGAAACTCCCCATAATTCAATTCGCGACGATTGTACATCCGCTAAGAAAAGTCCACCAAAACTTATCAAATGGTAAAAAAAAGTCAACATACAAGTGTAAGTAAAAACAAAATGTTTTTGTTTGGTTATCTTTTGGAAAATGTAGAAATAAAAAACATTTTCCTTCCCTCAGAAGTCCCAGCTAGGCAGGCTAACATTTGATAGCTAGCAAATTAATTAGCTAACTTACAGCATATATATTAAATATAAGTAGACATGCACTCATAATTGACTGTAGCGCATATAAAGCCTCCACAAGCTACCGGTGGCTGAAAACAATCGCGGGAGTGACGACTTTCCGGCCAAAGGTGGTCCATTTAAAAATCCTTCCAGGGGGGCTCAAGATGGCGGCATGAGAGGGTTTAACATTTCTAGCTGAGGAACAATTTTAGGGTTTTCACACAAAGTTTATAGTTTTAGGCTGCAGTTGCGATTAGATTTTCACAAAAAATAACTAACCATACAATGTAGCAATTTTGAATAATTTTGTAATTAATCAAACCATTGAAATATATTTGACAATTTCCAACGAACAAGATAGCTATCGAAAAGTTTCAGCGTCAGCGTTCAGAGTTAAGTTAGCGAAAGTCTTCATAGCTAGTAGCATGGAACCAGGACATGACCAAACTGTTGCTGAGATAATGGATGTTGAAACTTCCAAGGAGAAAAGAGGCATTGTTGAAACTCACTCATTTGCTTGCAGTGTACTCGCTTTTAGAAACTGTCCACTTAGGAAGCAACACTGATTGACAATACATTCCACATGCTGTTGTGCAAATGGAATAGACAACAGGTGGAAATTATAGGCAATTAGCAAGACACCCCCAATAAAGGAGTGGTTCTGCAGGTGGTGACCACAGACCACTTCTCAGTTCCTATGCTTCCTGACTGATGTTTGGTCACTTTTGAATGCTTGGTGGTGCTTTCACTCTAGTGGTAGCATGAGAGGGAGTCTACAACCCACACAAGTGGCTCAGGTAGTGCAGCTCATCCAGGATGGCACATCAATGCGAAATGTGGCAAGAAGGTTTGCTGTGTCTGTCAGCGTAGTGTCCAGAGCATGGAGGCGCTACCAGGAGACAGGCCAGTACATCAGGAGACGTGGAGGAGGCCGTAGGAGGGAAACAACCCAGCAGCAGGACCGCTACATCTGCCTTTGTGCAAGGAGGAGCAGGAGGAGCACTGCTAGAGCCATGCAAAATGACCTCCAGCAGGCCACAAATGTGCATGTGTCTGCTCAAACGGTCAGAAACAGACTCCATGAGGGTGGTATGAGGGCCCGACGTCCACAGGTGGGGGTTGTGCTTACAGCAAAACACCGTGCAGGACGTTTGGCATTTGCCAGAGAACACCAAGATTGGCAAATTCGCCACTGGCGCCCTGTGCTCTTCACAGATGAAAGCAGGTTCACACTGAGCACATGTGACAGACGTGACAGTCTGGAGACGCCGTGGAGAACGTTCTGCTGCCTGCAACATCCTCCAGCATGACCGGTTTGGCGGTGGGTCAGTCATGGTGTGGGCTAGCATTTCTTTGGGGGGGCCGCACAGCCCTCCATGTGCTCGCTAGAGGTAGCCTGACTGCCATTAGGTACCGAGATGAGATCCTCAGACCCCTTGTGAGACCATATGCTGGTGCGGTTGGCCCTGGGTTCCTCCTAATGCAAGACAATGCTACACCTCATGTGGCTGGAGTGTGTCAGCAGTTCCTGCAAGAGGAAGGTATTGATGCTATGGACTGGCCCGCCCGTTCCCCAGACCTGAATCCAATTGAGCACATCTGGGACATCATGTCTGGCTCCATCCCCCAACGCCACGTTGCACCACAGACTGTCCAGGAGTTGGCGGATGCTTTAGTCCAGGTCTGGGAGGAGATCCCTCAGGAGACCATCCGCCACCTCATCAGGAGCATGCCCAGGCGTTGTAGGGAGGTCATACAGGCATGTGGAGGCCACACACACTACTGAGCCTCATTTTGACTTGTTTTAAGGACATTATATCAAAGTTGGATCAGCCTGTAGTGTGGTTTTCCACTTTAATTTTGAGTGTAACTCCATGGGTTGATACATTTGATTTCCATTGATAATGTGTGATTTTGTTGTCAGCACATTCAACTATGTAAAGCAAAAAGAATTTAATAAGAATATTTCATTCATTCAGATCTAGGATGTGTTATTTTAGTGTTCCCTTTATTTTTTTGAGCAGTGTATATTAACTACAACCTAAAACCTCTTACCTTGGAATATTGACGTCTCATGTTAAAAGGAACCACCAACTTTCACATGTTCTGAGCAAGGAACTTAAACGTTAGCTTTTTTACATGGCACACATTTGTACATGGCACATACATGGCACATATTACTTTATTTTCCAACACTTTGTTTTTGCATTATTTAAACCAAATTAAACACATTTCATTATTTTAGGCTAAATTGATTTTATTAATGTATTATATTAAGTTAAAATAAGTGTTCATTCAGTATTGTTGTAATTGTCATTATTACAAATAAATAAATAAATTTAAAAAAAAAAATCGGCCGATTAATCGGTATCGGCGTTGAAAAATCATAATCAGTCGACCTCTAGAAGAAAGCGATTGATTTCAATGCTGAGGAAGTGAAAAACATTTTACCAGTCTACGATACAATGTTATTTGCAATTGTGTGTGTGTGTGTGTGTGTGTGTGAAATATATATATAAAATGTAGGTCAAGCACTTGCGTGGTGCAAAGGATTATTAAACCATAATTTCCAGGGGACCTATTGTCGTTAAGGATTTTAATACAGTCTTTTATCTCAATATCAGATAACTCATCACAAAAAACCCTGAAATCATTATTTATCTTCTTAGCAATGTTTGCTACATTGTCTAAGAAAATATCCATATTGGAAGCCCAGCCAACCAAACCTAATAAGGATAGTCCCCTATATGTAATGTTCAGAATCAAAATGATTCACCTTGCTGAATATATGTTTCTCTTGTTTTGGTATGTTTGTTTTATTGCTGTTATTGGTCTGTTTAATTGTGTCATGCTTAATCTAGGTCTGATCACATACGCTGTGCAGTTTTATAGTATTGCCGTTGGACTAGTAACCGGAAGGTTGCAAGTTCAAACCCCCGAGCTGACAAGGTACAAATCTGTCATTCTGCCCCTGAACAGGCACTTAACCCACTGTTCCTAGGCCGTCATTGAAAATAAGAATTTGTTCTTAACTGACTTGCCTAGTTAAATAAAAATATATAGACAACTGGAGACCCATTAGCCTGTTGAATAATGATGGGAAATTATTTGCCCTTGTATTTGCTAAGAGGTTGAAATCAGATTGTTCTTCAATCTGATGCAATCTGGTTTTATGCATGGTCGACACATATGATTATAATATGATTATAGTAATATGATTATATGATTGACTATAATGACCTCATCCATGTTCTACAGCTTTTGACACTGTAGAACACGAGTTCATGTTCAAAGCAATATGTTTTTTGGGGTTTGGTGACTATTTTCTGAAAGCAGTCCAAACTTTATATAGTGGTTGTACTAGCTCTGTAAAATTAGTTTAAGGGACATCCCAAAGATCTGATATTGGCTGTGGCATTAGGCTGGGCTGCCCAATTAGTCCATTTTTATTTGTTACTCAAATGATGGCTCTTCATATGAAGGGAATTTTCAAGGTGTTTCAGAACTTGGCAATGAATTTAAACTATGTCAACTGGCTGATGATACAATCATATTTTTGAGAGACAGGAATGAGGTTTCTAAAGCAGTTTCCTGTATTGAAGACTTTTCCTTAGTTAGTTTCAGGTTTGAAAATCAATATCAATAAGTCAGTCTTATTTCCACTCAAGGATTGTGTCTTACAGGAAGAATATGGTATCCCAATTAAAGATAAGGTTACTTCTCTTGGAATTGTTATATGCAAGGATGGGGGGAAAAAAAGAAGTGAATTAAACTTTAACCCCATTATTGAGAAAACACAGAAGAAATTGAACCTCTGGTTGCTGAGAGATATTTCGTTACACAGTTGGGTTTTATTGTCCAAAGCTGAAGGGTTATCCAGATCGGATTATGTCTCGTTATCACTTCAATTACCCCCTAAAATTAAAGGATTTAGATAAGATCCTTTATAATTTTATTAGGATTAACAAGCCTCACTACCCAAGAACAAGGAGGTCTTGAGGTTTTAGATTTCAATACTCTAAATAATACTTTTAAAATAAATTGGATTCTTACGTATATTAAGAACCAGAACAGAATTTTAAATGTCTTCCCTGAGTATTTATTGGACTCTGTTGGTGGTTTAGAATTTTTTGCTTCGATGTAATTTTGATGTTGATAAAATCCAGATAAAGTTGGCCAAATTCCATAAGCAGGCAATTTTAGCTTGGATGTTAGCGTATAAACAATGTTTCCCCTCACAGATACTTTCTATGGAACAACAAAGATATATGATTTAAAAATAAGTCTCTTTTTTGAAACTGGTTTGAGAATAAAATGTTTTGGAAAGATTCAAGCTGAATATTGACTATAAATGTGATTTCTGTGTAATGGAGGAGACATTTTTGCATTAGATTTTTGCCTGCATTTATAGTACAATTTTTTGGATTGACAGAGAATTTTGTTACAAAAAATAAATAGGACCGGTTGTACTATTTAATAGTTTGATATAATTATTTTTCTGAAATTCTGACATAGATAGAGATCAGTATATTTAATTCAACTGCTATTATTAGGTACATTTCACATTCACAAATGGTCTAATTCAAAACCGAACTTTTCCACTTTATAAATTAATTTAAACAATATGGCACCACTAAAATGAAAAACAAAAAAGGTCATTAAAACGTGTATTATTAATTAATATGATTTGTTTGTTTAGGTTTAGGAGTTTGCATGTATGCATGTGACTATTACTATTTTGCTTGTTATGTATAATCCTCACATGTCATGAGAGGTCATCAGAAGTGTCCACTTAATTTGAGGGCTGAGGGGATAAGGTGCGTCTTAAGTGTTTGGACCGGAGCCTCAAGTCATCAAACGTGTGAGTGTAAGTCATGTGACTCGAGTCCACACCTCTGGTACTAAGTAGGCAAGTCATTCTAAGGTAGTGTGCGCCCTCTACTTGGCATAAAAAGACCATCACACGCAAGGCATGAGGGTTTTCTGGTTTTGGAAACGCAAAAGTAATGACGACTAACGTTACTTTCAATGCCAGTAACGTAAACTAATGAGTTGCTTTTAAAATGAACGTTCCCCAACACTGTTTATGACCTTGAAAGAGATGTTAATTGAACTTCCCTTGTATCCTACAAATGTACTATTACGCAGCCAACTAACCTGCAGTGCAATTCCACGGGCAAATGTTCTGCAAATAGTTGTCATGTGCACTGATTTGCAACGAAAATACAAGGATTATATATAAACTGTGCAAAACACATTTAAAAGTGTCGATACGTTGCAACAGTTTTGTAGAAATGTCCTACCAAGTCATGAATAACCTTTAAGTGTTAAGCTCCTAGCTTAGCCTTTTAGTTAGCTGGCTTTCCTTCGCATTCCAGCGTCATTCAGGTGTATTCATTACGCCAATTCTGTTGCAAAACGTTTTGCAACAGAAACTGCTTCCTCCAAACGGAAAAGGTTTTGCAACGAAAACGAGAGTTTCTATTGGGTAAATTAAGGTAGGTCCCTCCCTGTTTCGTTCCGTTTGCTTCTTAAAATGTAAACAGTTTCCGTTAAAGTTAGATAGCTAGCACTGGCTTAGTGGGAAGTGTAAAGAGTTGTTAACGATCAAATGCATATTTACTTTCAAACTTACTTTCTCATACAAATATCCAACTAACCTGATTGTAAGTATAACTTGTCCGTTCATCTGGACTCCGTTTCTCGTCTGTTTTAGGCCGTTGCCCACCTTCTGAAGGACTCGGCTCGCCATCTTTCCTGGCTTGATTGAATACTTGCTATTGCCAGAGAGGAAGCGTTGTTTTTCTTCTTCTTCTTCTTCTTCTTCTTCTTCTTCGGTGGTGTTTATCGGCGGTGGCATCCAACGTTATGGTGCTTTACCGTCACCTACTGTACTGGAGTTTGGTCCAGCGACAGGGAGAAACTAAATCCTACCTGCCAGCCCTGTTGCTCTTAAAAAATACAACACAATATTTGAGACTATATCTAATAACGTTCTACTCAATATACTCTTTCAACTAATTTCCTGTATCCTCTTCTCCCTCATACTAGATCTAAGCCTCTCTCTTTCCCTCTGATACTGACCACACTGTAGCAATTCATACTCCATGGTCTCTGTTTCCTGGCAATAGTCACACTTTCCTGTTGGATGCTTTCTAATCACATTTCCTTATTTTCACACCACATTCCTGCACTGCAAATGCTGACCCAGTACGTCCTGTCTTTGGATCTTTTGAACCATCTGTGTAAATGGGGTGGCAGGTAGCCTAGTGGTTAGTGTGTTGGGCCAATAACCGAAAGGCTGCTATGATCGGATCCCAGAGCTGACAAGGTAAAAATCTGTCGTTCTGCCCCTGAACAAGGCATTTAACTCACTGTTCCTAGGCGGTCATTGTAAATAAGAATTTGTTCTTGACTGACTTGCCTAGTTAAATAAAGGATTAAAAAAATGACCACAAAATCCTGATGCACAGTATCCAGACATCTCTTGAACTAATCAAATGGATCAACACCCTATCTTTCTCTAGTCTCTCAAAAACTTCTGGACCAACAATTGGAGGCGGGAGTAGCCATGGTGGATTTACAGGAATAGCTACCGTTGGTATTACCCACCCACCCAAAGCTTGTGTTCTGTCTTCGCTCATGTTTCCAGCATGCCTGTAAATGAGACACCCCATGTCCCTGTAGGTTGACCCAATAATTCGTTGCCAGATGATGTCTCCTAATCTGCAATGGCATATCCCCCATCTCCACCTGTAGTGCAGCCACTGGGGAGGTCCGAAACGCCCCACTACATATTCTGAGTCCTTGCCCCTGTATGACATCTAGCCTTTCCAATGAGGTCCGGGCTGACGAACCATAAACTATACTGCCATAGTCTATTACAGATTGGATCAATGCAACATACATGGTCCTCAGTGAGGCACGCCCAGCCCCGCACTCCTTCCCCGTCAGACAGCATATCACATTTAGCACCTTCTTACACTTCTTACATCCCACTGCTCTCTTGATGTGTTCTGCCCAGGTCAGTCCAGTGTCAAAGTATACCCCAAGGAACCTGATGGCCCCCGCCCTCTCATAGTTTCTCCCATATAACCTCAAGCAAACCTTGTCTCCCACCTTCCTCCTGATAAAGAACACTGTCTGAGTTATCTCTACAGAGAACCTGAAACCCCACATTAATGCCCACCGCTCTACCTCGTCAATTGCTTACTGTACCTTCCTGACTATGTATGGCACATTTCTTCCCCTCGTCCATAAGGCCCCATCTGCAAATAATGACCTCCCAATATCCGGCTCTACCTAAGAGTCAACATCATTAATCCCGATTGAGAACAACATAGGACTAATCAAACTCCCCTGTGGTATACCATTTTCCACCAGGCAGCTGCCTGTTAGTGACTTTCCCACCCTCACCTAGATAGGCCTTCCAAACAGGAAATCCTTTATCCAGTTGTACGTTCTTCCTCCTACCTCCACAATATCAAGCTTGATTAACAATCCCTGCTTCCACATCATATCATACGCCTTCTCCACATCAAAAAATACAGCTACAACAGTCTCCTTGTTCACCTGAGCCTTCCCGACCTCTGCTTCTAAGCAGAGCACTGGGTCCATTGTTCCCTTTCCCTTCCTGACTCCACTCGGATGTGGCGATACTAGCCCCCTGCTCTCCAGGAAGTAAGTTAGCCTCTCTGTAATCATACGTTCCATAATCTTACATGCATGTGATGTTAAAGCTATTGGCCAATAGCTTGTTGGCCTCGTTGGGTCCTTCCCTGGCTTCTGGATTGGTACCACTACTGCCTCCTTTCAACTGCCAGGTAGTTTCTCCTCCTCCCACACGCTGTTGTACAACACCAAAACCTTATCCAGTGCCTTATTACCTAGATGGGCCAACATAGCATAACACACTGCATCTTTACCCTTTTTACCTCTGCCATGGTAAATGGTGAATTCAGCACATAATTTACATCTTCCTCCTATCCAGCACTCCAGGATGCTCCTCTCTTGTTCTCTCTCTACCCCTCTGCCCCTCCTCCTCAGATGTTGGAAGTCATGCATCCTTTTCAGTACTTTAAATGCCCTGTTCCTAATCCTCGCCATTTCCCCACATTCCTGCGTCCAACATGGGACTGCTTTCCTCCTTCTCCTCCCTGAACTCTTAGGTATAGCCTCAGTAGCTGCCCCCACTAACAATGTTCTCACCCAGTTATTAATACTATCCACATCCCCTCTCATATCCACCCAAGAAGAGGGAGAGGTGAAGCGAGAGGGACAACCCGTTCTTATGCTGCGTTCATGTGGTAGTCGGAACTAGGAAACTCTGAAATGTTCAAGTTACTAAGTGGTATACACATGCCGTGTTCAACGAATCAGCAAGTCGGACATTTCCGAGTTTCCTAATTCTGACTAGCATGTGAAAGTGCCATTATTATACCTCAGCGGGGATAACTGGGGCCAAAATCTTCTCCAGCATGTCGGGTTTTTCATATTTTTTTCCGCTCACCAAGCGATTTGTTTTTGTATGGAGGTCAATGAGTGTCGAATTAGGTTAACAAAAATGTAATGGTTTATTTTCTACAGGTGGCTTATTTGATCAAATAGAAGTTTCGTAATGCTTAGGTTGTTAATTAGTCACAAATTACCACAGCCACAAAGTCATAAGGCCCGCCTACTCGACCAATCAGATGAGTGTGATGACACCTATGCTGGTTTACAGTTCTCAGGCAACGACCAATCCGATGATGTATGAAAACAATTGCAGCCTACCTGTGTTGATTTCGATCACTGGCATATAGCGTAGGCAGGCTATGGCTGGATAACTCAAGGACCCCGATTTCAAGAGAGGATACTGTTTATGTAGAAATACAAGACTTGGTTGTTTATAAGCAACCCAGGTTTATTAGCTGCAACAGTGGTTCCCAATCATGGGTAATGTTGTGGAAATATTTGCTCAATCATATTTCGCAGATACTGGAACTTGTGAATAGACTTTATTACAAAGTAACAAGCCAAGCGGGCCCATAGACCAACTGCCGGACTCAGTCTCAGTCCACTCCTTTTACACAGTTTCATGCTTATTCAAGTTTCATAGTCCCTCCACTTTATGCTAATAACCATATCCCCTCAGCTTTACTCCACCATTGTTTCCAAATCTAAGTTATTTCCTCAAGGCGGGGTTTCCCCTCCCCTGTAGTTCATTGGATCAATTATATTGGTGGCGAGCCTATACATTATTTCCAGAAAATAATAAGTACAGATTACTATAGGCAATTATCACTATAATATTACTACGGGCCATTGTAGGATTAAGTACAGATAACTGTCACGTTTCTTCAAAATCAAACCCAGAAGCAGACCAGGACAAGGAGAGTAGGAAGAAGGTGAGTATTTATTTACAAGTGAATGTGTATGGGTAGATATATCCAGGTGGCGTAGCGGGCAGCGGTGGTGAGTTGATGGGAGTAAATAGGTGGATCCAATGGGGAAGCGGAATCCTCCGACGACCAGGCGGGAATGGGGTAAATGATCCAGGTGAGTAACTGAAGACAGAACAAACGGAGGTAAGTTTAAGGCAAGCAAGACGTACAAAACAACAAAACAAATTCTATCCAACTTGAGGCTGATACTATGGCACAACATACTGTTCATGGCTAACGATCCGGCAGGGAATGGTTGTCTGGTCCGGGCTTATGAAGAGGAGAGATGATGATCAGGACCAGGTGTGCAGATAGCTGAAAGGATACAGGTGCGGGTAATCAGAACTCCCAACTGGCTACATTGCCCGGCAACCAGACAGGGTGCGTTCCAGGACGCCGGAAAAAACACTCCAGGACAGAACACTGGCAAAAAACAGACTCAGGAAACGTGATTCGTGACAGATAACTATACGCCGTTATAGAATTATACCAATAAATACACTTAATCCCAGGATTACACATAGTGTCACATAGTGCCTCCATTTAGAGCTGTTCAGCCTTTTAACAAGAAACACATTCTCTTAACTAACTAGGGGGCAGTATTTTCATTTTTGGATAAAAAACGTTCCCGTTTTAAACAAGATATTTTGTCACGAAAAGATGCTCGACTATGCATATGATTGACAGCTTTGGATAGAAAACACTCTGACATTTCCAAAACTGCAAAGATATTGTCTGTAAGTGCAACAGAACTGATGTTACAGGCGAAACCCAGATACAAATCAAATCAGGAAGTGCCGCATTTTTTTAAACCGCCTCATGCCAATGACTCCTTATATGGCTGTGAATGAGCTACGAATGAGCTACGTTTTCTACGTATTCCCCAAGGTGTCTACAGCATTGTGACATCTTTTTACTCATTTATGTTGAAGAATAGCCGTAAGGGACCACATTTAGCAAGTGGTCACATGATGGCTCCCGCAGAAAATCTTGCGTAAAGTACACAAGTAGCCATTTTTCCAATCGCTTCTTATAAGAAACCAATTGCCCCGACGGCTATATTATTGAATTGTTATGTGAAAAACACCTTGAGGATTGATTTTAAACAATGTTTGCCATGTTTCTGTCGATATTATGGAGCTAATTTGGAAAAAAGTTTGGCGTTGTAGTGACCGCATTTTCCGGTCGATTTCTCAGCCAAATGTGAAGAACAAAACGGGAGCTATTTCACCTACAAAAATATTATTTTTGGAAAAAAGGAACATTTGCTATCTAACTGGGAGTCTCCTGAGTGAAAACATCCGAAGTTCTTCAAAGGTAAATTATTTAATTTGATTGCTTTTCTTATTTCCGTGAAAATGTTGCCTAGCAGAGCCTAGCATAGCTTTATGCCATGATAAACTTACACAAATGCTTGTCTAGCATTGGCTGTAAAGCATATTTTGAAAATCTGAGATGACAGTGTGATTAACAAAAGGCTAAGCTGTGACTCAATATATTTCATTTGTGATTTTCATGAATAGGAAGATTTTGTAGGAAGATTTATGTCCACTGCGTTATGCTAATTAGTTTGAGGCTATGATTACTATTGACGTTTTTAACAGAAAGCACCCATATATTCCCCCCTTTGGGACTTACTAAATCCCAACCCTTAAATTTGATCCAGTACAAGTGAGAAGGAGAAGCACCTTCTGTATGTATTGCTATGGAGGCAATTTGCCTCTCTTTCAACCATACTGGGGAATCAGGACCAAACATCTGCTTTCACATATAGCTAGAAAGAAGTAAAAGATCCATCCTCCAGCCAATAGTTTTTAACATACTGTATAAGCATGTGCATGCATTGCTTTACCTTGCCCGATGTTTTCTCAGTTATGTAGAATACAATAAAAACAATAAACTCAACCTCATAAATAATTTTAACATCATTCTCAATATGACACCTAAACATGTGGCCCTCCCTCAAAGACACCTCTCCAACAACCATTTTAACATAAGTGTTAAACCTGTCGGAGTATTCAGGGTATTTTTATATTTTTTATTTTATTTCACCTTTATTTAACCAGGTAGGCAAAGTTGAGAACAAGTTCTCATTTATAATTGCGACCTGGCCAAGATAAAGCAAAGCATTTCGACACATACAACAACACAGAGTTACACATGGAGTAAAACAAACATACAGTCAATAATACAGTAGAAAAATAAATCTATATACAGTACAATGTGAGCAAATGAGGTGAGATAAGGGAGGTAAAGGCAAAAAAAGGCCATGGTGGCGAAGTAAATACAATATAGCAAGTAAAACACTGGAAATGTAGATTTGCAGTGGAAGAAAGTGCAAAGTAGAGATAGAAATAAAGGGGTGCAAAGGAGGAAAAGAAAGAAATACAGTAGGAGGAGAGGTAGTTGTTTGGGCTAAATTATAGATGGGCTATGTACAGGTGCAGGGATCTGTGAGCTGCTCTGACAGCTGGTGCTTAAAGCTAGTGAGGGAGATAAGTGTTTCCAGTGTCAGAGATTTTTGTAGTTCGTTCCAGTCATTGGCAGCAGAGAACTGGAAGGAGAGGCGACCAAAGGAAGAATTGGTTTTGGGGGTGACCAGAGAGATATACCTGCTGGAGCGCGTGCTACGGGTGGGTGATGCTATGGTGACCAGCGAGCTGAGATAAGGGGGGACTTTACCTAGCAGGGTCTTGTAGATGACCTGGAGCCAGTGGGTTTGGCGACGAGTATGAAGCGAGGGCCAGCCAACGAGAGCGTACAGGTCGCAGTGGTGGGTAGTATACGGGGCTTTGGTGACAAAACGGATGGCACTGTGATAGTGTCACGTTCTGGCCTTAGTTCCTTTGTTATGTCTTTGTTTTAGTTGGTCAGGGCGTGAGTTGGGGTGGGTAGTCTATGTTCTTTTTTCTATGTTGTGTTTGGCCTGGTATGGTTCTCAATCAGAGGCAGGTGTCGTTCGTTGTCTCTGATTGAGAATCATACTTAGGTAGCCTGTGTTCCCCATTTTAGGTGTGGGTGATTGTTTTCTGTTTAGGTTGTTTCCCTGACAGAACTGTGCGCTTTCGTTTTTCTCAGTTTTGTCATTTTGTTTGAGTGTTTTTTTGTGAACATTAAGTATCAACAATTTCCACGCTGCACTTTGGTCTCATTCCAACGACGATCGTTACAGATAGACTGCATCCAATTTATTGAGTAGGGTATTGGAGGCTATTTTTTAAATGACATCGTCGAGCATCGGTAGGATGGTCAATTTTACAAGTGTATGTTTGGCAGCATGAGTGAAGGATGCTTTGTTGTGAAATAGGAAGCCAATTCTAGATTTAACTTTGGATTGGAGAGTCTGGAAGGAGAGTTTACAGTCTAACCAGACACCTAGGTATTTGTAGTTGTACACATATTCTAAGTCAGAACCGTCCAGAGTAGTGATGTTGGATGGGCGGGCAGGTGCAGGCAGCGACCGGTTGAAGACCATGCATTTAGTTTTACTTGCATTTAAGAGCAAGGCCACGGAAGGAAAGTTGTATGGCATTGAAGCTCGTCTTGGAGGATAGTTAACACAGTGTCCAAAGAGGGGCCAGAAGTATACAGAATGGTGTCGTCTGCTTAGAGGTGGATCAGAGAATCACCAGCAGCAAGAGTGACATCATTGATGTATACAGAGAAGAGAGTCACCCTGAGAATTGAACCCTGTGGCACCCTCATAGAGACTGCCAGAGGTCCGGACAAATGGCCCTCCGATTTGACACACTGAACTCTATCAGAGAAGTAGTTAGTGAACCTGACGAGGCAATCATTTGAGAAACCAAGGCTGTTGAGTGTGCCAATAAGAATGTTGTGATTGACAGAGTCGAAAGCCTTAGCCAGGTTGATGAATACGGCTGCACAGTAATGTCTCTCTCTTATCGATGTAGGTTATGATATCGTTTAGGACCTTGAGCGTAGCTGAGGTGCACCCATGACCAGCTCTGAAGCCAGATTGCATAGCGGAGAAGGTACGGTGGGTTTCAAAATGTTTTGTTTGTTAACTTGGCTTTCGAAGATCTTAGAAAGACGGGGTAGAATAGATATAGGTCTGTAGTAGTTTGGGTCTAGAGTGTCTCCCACTTTGAAGAGGGGGATGACCGCGGCAGCTTTCCAATCTATGGGAATCTCAGACGATACAAAAGAGAGGTTGAACAAGCTAGTAATTTCGGCAGATAATTTTAGAAAGAGAGGGTCCAGATTGTCTAGCCCGGCTGATTTGTAGGGACCAGATTTTGCAGCTCTTTCAGAACACCAGCTATCTGGATTTGGGTGAAGGAGAAGTGGGGAGGCTTGGGCGAGTTGCTGTGGGGGGTGGAGGGCTGTTGATCGGGGTAGGGGTAGCCAGGTGGAAAGCATGGCCAGCCGTAGAGATATGGTTATTGAAATTCTCAATTATAGTGGATTTATCGGTGGTAACAGTGTTTCCTAGCCTCAGAGCAGTGGGCAGCTGGGAGGAGGTGCTCTTATTCTCCATGGACTTTACATTGTCCCAGACACAATTTTTTTAGTTTGTATTACAGGATGCAAATTTCTGTTTGAAAAAACTAGCCTTACCTTTCCTAACTGCCTGTGTATATTGGTTCCTAACTTGCCTGAAAAGTTGCATATCGCAGGGGCTATTCGATGCTAATGCAGTACGCCACAGGATGTTTTTGTGCTGGTCAAGGGCAGACAGGTCTGGAGTGAACCAAGGACTATATCTATTCCTGGTTCTACATTTTTTGAATGGAGCATGCCTATTTAAGATGGCGTGGAAGGCACTTTTAAAGAATAACCAGGCATCCTCTACTGACGGGATGAGGTCAATGTCATTCCAGGATACCCCGGCCAGGTCGATTAGAAGGGCCTGCTCGCAGAAGGCATTTAGGGAGCGTTTGACAGTGATTAGGGGTGGTCGTTTGATCGCAGACCCATTATGGATGCAGGCAATGAGGCAGTGATCGCTGAGATCTTGATTGAAAACAGCAGAGGTGTATTTGGAGGGCGAGTTAGTTAGGATGATATCTATGAGGGTGCCCGTGTTTACAGGTTTGGGGTTGTACCTGGTAGGTTCATTGATCATTTGTGTGAGATTGAGGGTATCAAGCTTAGATTGTAGGATGGCCGGGGTGTTAAGCATGTCCCAGTTTAGGTCACCTAGTAGCACAAGCTCAGAAGATATATGGGGGAAATCAATTCACATATGGTGTCGAGGGCACAGCTGGGGGCAGAGGGTGGTCTATAGCAAGCGGCAACAGTGAGAGACTTGTTTCTGGAAAGGTGAATTTTTAGAAGTAGAAGCTTGAATTGTTTGGGTACAGACCTGGATAGTAAGACCGAACTCTGCAGGCTATCTTTGCAGTAGATTGCAACACCGCCCCCTTTGGTAGTTCTATCTTGGCGGAAAATGTTATAGTTAGGAATGGAGATTTCAGGGTTTTTGGTGGTTTTGCTAATCCAGGATTCAGACACGGCTAAGACATCTGGGTTGGCAGAGTGTACTAAAGCAGTGAGTAAAACAAACTTAGGGAGTAAGCTTCCAATGTTAACATGCATGAAACCAAGGCTTTTACGGTTACAGAAGTCAACAAATGAGAGCACCTGGGGAGCGGGAGTGGAGCTAGGCACTGCAGGACCTGGATTCACCTCTACATCACCAGAGGAACAGAGGAGTAGGATAAGGGTACGGCTAAAAGCTATGAGAATTGGATGTCTAGAACGTCTGGAACAGAGAGTAAAAGGAGGTTTCTGGGGGCGATAAAATAGCTTCAAGGTATAATGTACAGACAAAGGTATGGTAGGATGTGAGTACATTGGAGATAAACCTAGGCATTGACTAATGATGAGAGAGATATAGTCTCAAGAGACATTTAAACCAGATGATGTCATCGCGTATGTAGGAGGTGGAACAACATGGTTGGTTAAGTCATATTAAGCAGGGCTATAGGCTCCACAGTGAAATCACTAACCAGGACAGTAATGGACGAGGCATATTGAAATTAGAGAAAGGCATGTGTAGCCAAGTGATCATATGGGTCCAGTGAGTGGTTGGGCTGACTGGGGACATGGTGATTCAGACAGTTAGCAGGCCTGGGCTAACAAGCTAGCAGTTAGTAGGCTGGGGCTAACAAGCTAGCAGTTAGCAGACCGGGGCTAGCAAGCTAGCAGTTAGCAGACTGGAGTTAGCAAGCAAGCAGTTAGAATACTGGGGCTAGCAAGCTAGCAGTTAGCAGACCGGGGCTAGCAAGTTAGCAGAAGGGCCTTTGGGGGATGTCGCGATGGAGGAAAGTCTGTTTTTGCCTCCTCGTGTGGTGACGTCAATAGACCAGTCGTGGATAAGTAGGGTTCCAAGTATCTCTAGATAGCTAGCAGGCCACGGTTAGCAGAATGGGACTTCAGTGGACGTCGCGCTTGAGGGGCCTGTTGGAATCCTCGGGCAGATTATGTCGGGATTCCAGTCTTAGAGGATCGGCGGGGTTCCATGCCCCGAACCGGCAGTAGAAGGGGTCCGGATATTGTAGCCCAGGAGTGGGCTTCGGTGGGAGGCTAATTTGTGCTTGCTCCGAGATGGAAATGCTAGCCAGGAGTAGTCACCCGGGTTTGCGGTTAGCTAGTTGCGAAGATCCAGTTGAAAAGGTTCAGAGGTTGCGGTAGGAATCCGGGGACATGGAGAGAAAAATAGGTCCATTATGCTCTGGTTTGAGTCACGTTGTACGAACTGGCAAGAGCTTTCCAAGCTAAAGGTTAGCTGATGATTGCTAGCAGTGGTTTGCTGACTGATAGCTGGTAGCTAGTTAGTTGGCTAGCTTCAGTTAAGGGATTCCAGAGCTAAAGTAAATAGAAATACTTTAGAAAAAAACACATCCACGCCACATTGGGTGAGGCGGGTTGCAGGAGAGTATTTAGAAGTTGAGGTTTAGGAAAATATTTTTAAAAGATATGCGAAGGAAAATATATAAAAAGATATATACAAGGGACACGACAAGACAAAGACAAAGACGTCTGACTGCTACGCCATCTTGGAATCAGAGGTACTGTAAGGAGTACTGTGTGTGGACCAGACCAACGTTGTCCCAACACCCCCTCCCCCTGCTACAGATACATTTTCACATATATCATTCCATCTAACCCATAACACACTAGTTACTACTCCTAATGCACTTCTACAGTTATAAACATACTAACACATTCTCAAATCAATTAGTCAATATACATCAGTCCCTCCTCTGGAACAATGATCACTCTTATTATAAGGCGAGACCCAAATGCAGACACAGGAGGCAGATGGTAGAGCTCTTATATTTGTTATAACAAAGGGAGTAGACAAAGGCAGGTCGGGGACAGTCGAGAGTTCATAAACCAGGTCAGAGTCCAAACAGTACCAGACAGTAGGCAGTCTCGAGGTCAGGCCAGGCAGGGGCCAGAAACCAGATCAGAGTCCAAAACAGTACAAGGGGATAGGCAGGCTGGTAGTCAGAACAGACAGGCAGGCGGGTTTGGAGTCAGGACAGGCAAGGGTCGAAACCAGGAGGACTAGAAACAAACAGAGACTGGGAAAAATAGGAGCAAGGAAAAACGCTGGTTGACTTGGCAAACAAGACGAACTGGCACAGAGAGACAGGAAACACAGGGATATATACACTGGGGATAATAAGCGACACCTGGAGGGGATGGAGACAATCACAAGGACAAGTGACAAGTGGATCAGATCAGGGTGTGACACAGGTCTCTTCATCTTGGAGATAAGTGAGGTCTGTGATCTCTTTAAGATAGCCTGCACATTGCCCGCGCAACACCTTAAAGTTCCTCTTCCAGGTGGACCTCCGTATGGACGGAAATCTTCTTCATCAAAACCATCACCATGCTGCTCAGATGTGGAGTTGGGTTGTTGGCTGAAAGTGGCATAATGGAGATTCAGCAGGGGATTGTCCTTGTTGACGTTCCCGAGCTGATCCCAACCCTACCCTTCAACTAAACTAAAAACAGCACAGAAGGGCTTACAAGGGAGCGTGTGTATCTCCCCCACTCTGCATGTGCAAGAGGGCATCGTACAATCATTCCCAAAGTTCCCAGAGTACCAGCCTATAGGGTCAGTCTGGCTCCTCACTATGAACACCCCTTCACCATCTTTGGTGACTTCCTCTGCCCTGATTGTGCTGGCCTTCTTAATTTAGTTGGTGACATAAATATATTTATGTCTTAGCGCACAGCGGTTGCATTAAGAACCAGTGTATCTTTAATTATATGTAAAACATGTATCTTTCGTCAAAGTTTATGATGAGTATTTCTGTTATCTGAAGTAGCTCTCTGTAATTAACATGGCGCCAATGTAAACCGAGATTTGTCTATATAAATATGCATATTATCAAACAAAACATAAATGTATTGTGTAACCTGATGTCATATGAGTGTCATCTGATGAAGATTATCAAAGGTTAGTGATTCATTTTTATCTCTAATTCTGCTTTTGTAACTCTATCTTTGGCTGGGAAAAATGGCTGTGTGTTTTTATGGATTTGGTGGTGATCTAACATAAATATATGTTGTTTTCGCTGTAAAACATTTTAAAAAATCGGACACGATGGGTAGACTAACAAGATGTTTATCTTTCATTTGCTTTATTGGACTTATTAATGTGTGAAAGTAAAATATTTCAAAAAAATATTTTGGAATTTCCCACGCTGCCTTTTCAGCGGAATGTTGGGGAGGTTCCGTTAGCGGAACCTGTGTCCTAGACAGGTTTTAACAATCAATAATTTATCAGCCTGTTACACTAAAAAGTTATACTTAAAATCAATGTGAAACCTGAGCTTGTGGCTGTCACGACTTCCGGCGAAGTTGGCTCCCCTGCCTGTTCGGGCGGTGCTCGGCGGTCGTCGTCACCGGCCTACTATCCGCCACTGATCCCTTTTTCGTTGTCTGTTTGTTTTGTCTTATTAGTTGCACCTGTGTCTATTTGTGTGCTTGATGGGCTTCCTTATTTAAAGTACGTTTACCCGCCTTTGTTTCGTGCGGGATTACTTATATGTTACGTGTGTATGTTTTTTGGTGTTCGTGCTCTGGACCTGGTACCCTGTGTGTTGGGTTGGTCCACATTTTCCGCGCCCTGTGTTGTTGGGCATTATTCTCAGTGCGATATTAAAGTGCACGTCTTCCTGTGGAACTATATGCTCTCTGCGCCTGATTCTTCTCTCACGCACCAAGTTTCCCGTGACAGTGGCAGCCATTTGTGAGAGAACCAACCCCTCAGCTTTGGGTTCTCAATCCACGGTTTGCTGTTTCCCAGTTCAGCCAGGTTCCGGTTGAAGTCTTCAACCGCAAAGGACCTAGCAATGGACCGTTTCAGTTTATTGGCCAAGCCCATTGTCCCTTTTCCTCGTCATTCAACCCAGGCCTTCTCTCTATGGAAGTCAGAGGATTACCTTGAATCCTGTAAGACAAAAATACAATTAGATAAGATACAAAGGTATCGGTCTGCCAACAAAAGAATATGGGATGTTACTTCATCTTTATCATTAGCAGATGATAAAACCTAAATACTACAATCTAATGAGACAACCATCATGTTTCAGTGGATGCAACAGTTTACCTAGGAACTCCCCTTCAAGTGCACCAATTTCAACTTTAGAGAAGTCCACCATAAAGTGGCTGCAAACCACGTTCCAGTCCTTGATCACACGGAGGGCCTCTCTTATGTCGTCTCTGTCTGTGTGACAAAGGCCCCGACAACAGCATAACAAACCTTGGTTCGGACACACAGAAAAAACTGTGGCACAGAGTACCGGCAGGTCATGTAGGTTGTGTCTAGAGAACACACCTGTTGGCCATAATGGTTACTAGTCTCTTTTGCCAGGGAGCCTGCAGGCACAGCAGAAGCTTTGTTTATTGGCTCTCGTTGACATGGTATGGCCTGTAGTGGACCAGGGCCTGTGGAAGAGGGAATGACCCGTTACATAGACATACAAAACAATAAGACTATTAATTCTGAATTATTCACGGAATTGACTCAAACATTTCCTGTCCTGTCACTTAAATGTCTATTGTTGCACCTTAAAATGTTCCTTGTCAATGTTAGACTTTCATGTGCCCTACTTGATCTTAAACATGACATTTCTTATGTCACCGTCAGTGGGGTAATACCGCCTGCGAGTAGGTGGAGGGGGAGAGACTGAGATCATTATATGTTAATGAATGAGTAGCTTTCCACCGAAAAAGTGTTTAGTTGACGCTTCATTTCAGTCCAGACAGAGTCAGCTGCTCTATCTTCTCTCTCAGCCTGAACATTTCGGCAAGATAGAACAGCTGCCTCCGGTAAGACAAGGGATGGCGGTCTGTGTCTGTTTGTAAATAACAGCTAGTGCACAAAATCAAATATTAACGAAGATTTAGCTCGCCTGATGTAAGAGTATCTAAGGTAGAGTATCTGTGAGCACTGCTGTCTGATCCCTCCAGATTCCGCAGAGGGGGAGAGACACGGAAGCCCAGCTAGCTTAGCTGGCTTGGTGGTCTCAAATGGAGAATGTTTCCAGCGCTGTAGTGGCTGTGTTTACTTTGCTTTGCTCCGGGACAATGTAGACCGCGTTGACTTTCAATGTATCAACTGCAACAGGGGCGAAGTGGCTACTCTTAGCAAGCAAGAAGCAAACCTACACAAGCTACTGGGGAATCCACACCCGCCTACTTTTTCTTTTTCTTCCACCCCTGTAGCTGGACGCCTCTCTGGTCTAGTGGAAGTGTCACCGCCGTATCGGCTCTCCACAGCCGACAGGCCGGTGCTCAGCAGGGTTCCATCCCTGAAGGGATCTCCCCGTCCCTGGAGAACGGAGCTGTTCTCGACCCAACCAACCAGTCATGGAGATACATCACTCCCCTTGGAATTTGAAGACAGTATCCTCTGGCAATGGGGGTCTCCTTGGAGATGTTGAGCCCGGACCTGACACAGACCAGAAACAGCCTCGGTTCTGTCTCCCTCTCCGCTGGCTTCTACCTCGGGTTCAGATCCTCAGAGCTCCCAGCCTCACCAGACAGTGAGAATGCCTGAGAGACTGGCCCATTTAACATCACCAGCTGTCATCATAGGCAGCTCTATGGTGAGAAACATCTCAGTTCCCCAGGCAAAAACCCTGTGCTACCTAGCAGCACGAGTACAGTATATCACAAGGCTGCTTCCGACAGTTCTACGACAGATGCCGGGAGCTGAAGATACTCTACAGGAATGACGGAGACCATCCAAATAATCTGGGTTCCTGGACTCTGTCCATGCCTTTCAAGGCTGTGTTGAAACAATGACTTAGCAATGACCCAAGACCAGCTCAGCTATTCCCTATGATTGTTACAATGAATCATCATAATGCTGCATTAAATGTACATTATCCTAGGGGCGTTGGCAGACACAATGTAAGTAACTTAATTTATGTCCCCCTAATTGCCCTGAATAACTTTGTTAATCGTACAGCTATTGGATGCAGTAATCATGAGCCTGTGAACCAGAGTTACCCTGATAGCACTGAAGCGGTGTGCCCTAGTAGGAAGACCACCCTGCACTATCAAGTCTACTTCTGATAAGCTTCCAAGTAAAGGTACAAAAGTATCTATATCCACAGTTAAACAAGTCCTATATCGACATAACCTGAAAAGCCACTCAGTAAGGAAGAAGCCACTGCTCCAAAACCGCCATAAAAAAAGCCAGGCTATGGATTTCAATTGCACATGGACAAAGATCATACTTTTTGGAGAAATGTCCTCTGGTCTGATGAAACAAAAATAGAACTGTTTGGCCATAATGACCATCGTTATGTTTGGAGGAAAAAGGGGGAGGCTTGCAAGCCGACGAACACCATCCCAACCGTGAAGCACGGAGGTGGCAGCATCATGTTGTGGGGGTGCTTTGCTGCAGTAGGGACTGGTGCACTTCACAAAATAGATGGCAAAATGAGGTAGGAAAATTATGTGGATATATTGAAGCAACATCTCAAGATATCAGTAAGGAAGTTAAAGCTTGGTCGCAAATGGGTCTTCCAAATGGACAATTACCCCAAGCATACTGCCAAAGTTGTGGCAAAATGGCTTAAGGACAACAAAGTCAAGGTATTAGAGTGGCCATCACAAAGCCCTGACCTGGGCAGAACTGAAAAAGCTTGTGCGAGCAAGAAGGCCTACGATCCTGACTCAGTTACACCAGCTCTGTCAGGAGGAATGAGACTAAATTCACCCAACTTATTGTGGGATGGTTGTGGAGGACTGGCAAAAGAGAAGAGAAGCAGGAGTACAGAAAGTCCAACTGGTTGACTTGACAACATACAAGACGAACTGGCACAGAGAGAAAGAAAACACAGGGTGAAATACACCAGGCAAAATAAGCGCACCTGGAGGGGGTGGAGACAATCACAAGACAGGTGAAACAGATCAGGGCATGACAGACAGACAAGAATTGTACTTTTGAATTATGTAAAGTCAGTGTTGAAGAGGGGAAGAAGTATTGTTGTCCATCAACAATGACAAGCCACCGGGGTCTGACAATTTGGATGGAAAATTACTGAGGTTAAAAGTGAACGATATTGCCACTCCTATTTGCCTTCTAGAAAGTGTGTGCCCTCAGACCTGGAGGGAAGCTAAAGTCATTCCCAAGAATAGTAAAGCTCCTTTTACTGGCTCAAATAGCTGACCAGTCAGCCTGTTATTAACCCTTAGCATTGTACCATTTTTTCCAGAAGTTTACTATTTCACAGTAGCCAAATTGACACCAGACATTCAGCACGCTTATAGGGAAGGACACTCCACAAGCATGGCACTTACAGTGCCTTGCAAAAGTATTCATCCCCTTGTTTTTTTTCCTATTTTGTTGCATTACAACCTGTAATTTAAACAGATTTTTATTTGGATTTCATGTAATAGACATACACAAAATATTCAAAAATGGAAGGGAAATGAAAAAAAGGGAAGTACCGATCAGGGTTGAGTTCTAAAAAAATATCATACACTTTGAACATCCCACGGAGCACCATGAAATCCATTGTTAAAAAATTGAAAGAATATGGCACCACAACAAGCCTGCAAGACAAGGAGGGCCTTAATCAGAGAGGCAACAAAGAGACTAAAGATAACCCTGAAGGAGCTGCAAAGCTCCACAGAGGAGATTGGAGTATCTGTCCAAGGGACCATTTTAAGCCATACACTCCATAGAACTGGGCTTTAAGGAAGAGTGGACTGAAAAAAAGCTATTGCTTAAAGAAAAAAATAAGCTAACACCAAAAGGCATGTGGGAGACTCCCCTCATGTGGGAGACTCCCCTCATCACCCCGAGAACAACATCCCCAAAGTGAAGCGGGGTGGCAGGGACTGGGAAACTGGTCAGAATTAACTTATTGAGTGTAGGGGGCAGGATTTTCGTTTTTGGCAACAAAAAAACTGAAACTGACTATTTCTCAGGCCCAGAAACTAGAATATGCATATAATTGTCAGATTAGGATAGAAACACCCTAAAGTTTCATAAACTGTCAAAATATTGTCTGTGAGTATAACAGAACCAGGAAGTGCTGTTTTTCCTGAAGGCTCTCTGTTCCATTGGATGCCTTGCCTCCATTTAAAGGGATATCAACCAGATTCCTTTTCCTATGGCTTCCTCAAGGTGTCAACAGTCTTTAGACATAGTTTCAGGCTTTTATTTTGAAAAATGAGTGAGAAAGATAACATCGTGTCAGTGGATAGCTGGGTGTTCGCAGAGTTTTGCTTGCGCAACAGAGCCATTGTCTTTCCCTCTCCGATTGAAAAAGCGACAGTCCCGGTTGATATATTATCGATTATATATTTTAAAAACAACCTGAGGATTGATTATAAAAACTTTGACATGTTTCTGTGGACATTACAGATACTATTTGGAATTTTCGTCTGCGATGTCGTGACCGCTCGAGCCTGTGGATTTCTGAACATAACGCGCCAAACAAATGTAGGTATTTTGGATATAAAAATAATCTTTATGGAACAAAAGGAACATTTACTGTGTAACTGGGAGTCTCGTGAGTGCAACCATCCGAAGATCATCAAAGGTAAGCGATTTAATCGATTGCTTTTCTGACTTTCGTGACCAATCTACTTGGCTGCTAGGTGTTTGTAATATTTTGTCTACTGAGAGAGATGTTCTTACATAAACGCTTGTTATGCTTTCGCCGAAAAGCTGTATTGAAATCTGACACGCCAGGTGGATTAACAACAAGCTAAGCTGTGTTTTGCTATATTGCACTTGTGATTTCATGAATATTAAATATTTTTAGTAATTTAATTTGAATTTGGCGCGCTGCAATTCAGCGAGTGTTGATGAAAATGATCCCGCTAACGGGATGGGTGCGTCAAGAAGTTAAAGGAATGATGCACGCTGATCCTCAACACGGGGGCGGTTTGAGAGCTTCAAGTTCCTTGGTGTACACATCACCAACGAACTATCATGGTCCAAAGAGGGCACGACAACAGCTATTCCCCCTCAGGAGAGGCATGGGTCCTCAGATTCTCAAAAAGTTATACAGCTGCACCATCGAGAGCATCCTGAATGGTTGCATCACCACCTGGTATGGCAACTGCCCAGCCTCCGACCTCAAGGCACTACAGAGGGTAGGGCATATGGCCCATTACATCACTGGGACCAAGCTTCCTTCCATCCAGAACTTCTATAAAAGGCAGTGTCAGAGGCCCTAAAAATTGCCAAAGACTCCACCTACCCTAGTCAGAGACTGTTCTCTTTGCTACCGTAGCTTCTACCCCCAAGCCATAAGCTAATTAAATGTCTACCTGGACTATTTGCATTGACTCACCCCACCACCCCAGTTTTACACTACTTCTACTCTCTGTTTATTATCTATGCATACTCACTTTACCTTTACCAACATGAACATATTACCTCAATTACCTCGGCTAACCTGTTCCCCCGCACATTGCCTCTGTACCGGTACCCCCTGTATGTAGCCTCGCTACTGTTATTTTATTGTTGCTCTTTAATTATTTGTTATTTCTTAACACTTATTTTTCTTAAAACTGCATTGTTGGTTAAGGGCTTGTAAGTAAGCATTTTACTGTAAGGTCTGCACTTGTGGTATTTGGCGCATGTGACTAATACAATTACATTTTTTATTTGATTTGATCGACAGCTTCCCTAACATCAGCTGCCTGTTGGATAAAGAATACATGGGTTTATCACAAAGGGGTCCCATAAGTAGGTAAGAGGTAACTTAATCAGCATTCTTATATACTGTATATTTACCTGGTCAACAACTGCATGTGAGCTATACCCAGACAGAGAGAGGGAAACCTGATACAGTAAACACCTTTGCCTTCACTGAACTGGGTTTTTCACTTAGCGCTGACTTCATAGCTTGGGAGGTCTCTATTTTAGAGCGCACTGTACTTTCCTCAATCTAGACATCAAATAATTTGGTATTTGTTAGATGTGTATTGTTATTATGTACAGCATTAGGCTGTGTTTACACAGACAGACCAATTCGATATTTTTTTACCATCTTTTGACCAATCAGATTAGCTCTTTTGCCCATAATTGGAATTGGCCTGCCTGTGTAAACGGAGTCTTAGACCTTGACCAACAGTAGGCCTAAACACCAGGAAACCGGATAACGTGGGCAATGTTTTTTTGTGTATTTTGTACCAGTTTCCATCTATGTACAAAGGCATAGTCTTCATGTACTGAACAAAAATATAAATGCAGCATGTAAAGTGTTGGTCTCATAAAGCTTATTTCTCTCAAATTTTGTGCACAAATTTGTTAACATCCCTGATGGTGTGCATTTCTCCTTTGCCAACATAATCCACCCACCTGACAGGTGTGGCATATCAAGAAGCTGATTAAACAGAATGATTATTAAAAAGGTGTACCTTGTACCGAGGACAATAAAAGGCCACTCTAAAATGTGCAGTTTTGCCACACAACACAATGCCTGCCACAGATGTCTCGAGTTTTGAGGGAGCGTGCAATTGGCATGCTGACTGCAGGAAGGACCACCAGACCTGTTGCCAGAGAATTGTATGTTTATTTCTCTACCATAAGCCGCCTCCAACGTCATTTTAGAGAATGTGTCAGTATGTCCAACCGGCCTTACAACCGCAGACCATGTGGTATGGCATCGTGTGGGCGAGTGGTTTTCTGATGTCAACATTGTGAACAGAGTAACCCATGGTGGCAGTGGGGTTATGGTATGGGCAGGCATAAGCTATGGACAACAAACACAATTGTATTTTTAGCCCGTTGACGTGCCATTCATCCGCCGCCATCACCTCATGTTTCAGCATGATAATGCAGGGCCCCATGTAGCAGGGATCTGTATACAATTCCTGGAAGCTGAAAATGTCCTAGGTCTTCCATGGCCTGCATAGCCACTAGATATGTCACACACTGAGCATTTTTGGGATGCTCTGGATCGGCATGTACGAAAGCGTGTTCCAGTTCCGGCCAATATCCAGCGACTTCGCACAGTCATTGAAGCATAGCCGCGGAAAGTAGTTTGGAGGTGGGGGTGCTGTAGAAATATTTTTTCTGCCGCTGCAGACAGATATATCGGTCCACTAATAAAGGACTATTAAAGGCCCAGTGCATTACTTTTGTGAGAGAAAAAAATGTTGACACACATTTGTATTTTTTTATTCAGATATTTCTCATTCTGATTTTTCAGGGGATGCTGCAGCACCCTCAGCACTGCTACGTCCGGTGGCTATGCATTGAAGAGGAGTGGGACAACATTCCACAGGCCACGATCAACAGCCTGATCAACTCTATGCCAAGATGTATCACGCTGCATGAGGCAAATTTGAGGTCACACCAGATACTGACTGGTTTTCTGATCCACGTCCCTAACTTTTTCTAAAGGTATCTGTGACCAACAGATGCATAATTGTATTCCCAGTCATGTGAAATCCATGGACTGGGTCTAATGCATTTATTTCAATTGAATGATTTCCTTATATATGAACTGTAAGTTCATAGGAAAACAAAACAAAACAAAATAGGAAAAATGCCAAGGGAGATGAATACTTTTGCAAGGCACTGTAAGCAGACGATGAAAGCTCTTACAATATTCAATGATTACATTTGTCAAAAACAGGTTATAGGCTACATGTGCACCACTGAGTCAGAAAATTAGACGAAATTAAGAGGTGAAAATAGACCAAATTATTAGGGTGAGGCACATGGGTTACTAACAGCTTACTACACAACATATACTCAGTATTATTGTCTTAGCTACAGTATACATATCTTCCTGGCATATAATTTATGCAGCAGCATGCAAGACATTTTTGGACTTACCTTGTTGTGCTATACTCACTTGAACAGGAAGGTGGCGTGGCGGTCCTTCGTGGGCAAATTTTGTCATCAAACTTTATCATCAAAGCCGGTCATTCTCTGGATGTATGGTGCTTTCACGACAACTGGGAACTCGAGGTTGAATCATGATGACATTAGTGATCTTCAGGTCGTAGCTCTAGAAAGAGGTCTGAGTTCTGAATTTACAATTCGAAGTTGGATGACAGTTCAAAACGTATTTTCTCAGTCGTAGCTCATTTTTCCTGAGTTCCCAGTTGTCTTGAACTCACTAAAGTCCGATTTTGAAGTTCAGAGTGAACACTTTTTTTGAGCGTGGCACAAATCATGCTTCATTGACAATGTTGAATGGTTATAAATTTTTAACTAGGAAAAGAGATGCTTAGTCTTGACAATGTTGAATGTTTATCATTTTAAACTAGGAAAAGGGACCCTTAATCTTAGACGTGGTACCACACAGCCACTCCACTGAATAGCAGGCTAATGATTGCTTTGCAATCCTTGCAGTTAGCCACTGATTCATTCCAAACCACTCATTGTTGAATTTGTGATTTCCAACTTGTTGTGTAATGTTTATGTCCAATGGCCAATGAGCACCGATACGTTTTGTTTATCATTTCTCTTCATTATTTCTCTTCATATGACAGGGATTAAAAAGGATTTGCCAGTAGATTGTCGACTTGACTCATGATGATGACTGCTAGCTAAGATTTTGAAAGTATGTAGATATAATGCTACTGTAGATACGTGATTTGATGTCATTTTATCTGTGGCCAATGACCTTGAGCCTTCTTGGATGGGCACCTCTAATGTAACTCTATGGCAGGTAATGTAACTCTAGGGCTTGAATTGTCTAGCTCTACCCTTAGACTTGGACGTGACATAGTGTCCCCATGAGTGACAGAACACTGAGCCAATCACGGCGCAACGCACCGTATTTTCTGCTGGCTTGCCCCACCACCACAGAAAGCACTGAGCTAGGCTGAAACACCTGCATTTTGGAGCTTCCTTATTCTAGAAACCAAAAAGAGACCATGTTTGTATGCAGCTTTATTAACTGAATCATATGGTTTTTTAAAATATTGTTTGTAATCTGATATGTAAAAAAACAACAGATAAAAAAACATGAGCTGGCACACATCCAGAAAAATAGCTTGTGTGGAGGTGCTGACTAACGGCAAACTAAAAACCAAGAGCGGAATTACTAAAAATTAACCAAAGAAGAAAAACAGGGCAACAGTCTTTTGTACTAAGTACACCAAGGGTTCGGAGAAAATGAAAGCAATTCTGAAAAAGCACTGGCATATTCTGCAATCAGACAAAAAAAATTTGCACACCTCTTCAGGGAAACCCCACTGGTGGTCTATAAGTGTGGTCACAATATCGGAGATAGTTTGGTGAGATCTGACCTGCCCCCTGAGCCCACTCAGACACCTATCCCAAATGGGAACTACAAATGTGGCTCATGCGCACAGTGTAATAGCACCATAAAAATGTCTTTCTTCAGACACCCACATACAGGTCGAAAGATCCCTGTGAGGGGTATCATCTCATAAAAGACCAAGAGAGTAATCTATCTCATCACCTGTCATGTGGAAAAGCCGACATAGAACAAACAAAAGACAATTACAACAACACATAGCTGAATATTGCAGCTCAATCAGGTGTAAGAACATTGACTATCTAGTAGCAGCTCACTTTGTTGAAGCTAACCATCCCATCTCCTCCCTCAAATATACAGACATTGAGCTTGTTACTCTACCAAGGAGAGGTAACATTGAGATCCTACTACTACAAAGAGAGGCTTAATGGATATCCTGTCTAAAAACATTGACCCCTAGTGGTCTGAATATTGACTTTGATCTCAGGCCCTTCTTATGAACACATTTTCCTTTATGAACAAGTCTTATAAATGTCAAAAATATTTGTACAGCTTTTTAGCTTACACCTAATACGTTCCCCCTGTTGATGCTCATTATATATGAGCCCATCCTCGGATGGGGCCACAGTGTCTCCTGACCCCTCCTGTCTCAGCCTCCAGTATTTATGCTGCAGTAGTTTATGTGTCGGGGGGCTGGGGTCAGTTTGTTATATCTGGAGTACTTCTCCTGTCCTATTCGGTGTCCTGTGTGAATCTAAGTGTGCGTTCTCTAATTCTCTCCTTCTCTCTTTCTTTCTCTCTCTCGGAGGACCTGAGCCCTAGGACCATGCCCCAGGACTACCTGACATGATGACTCCTTGCTGTCCCCAGTCCACCTGGCCATGCTGCTGCTCCAGTTTCAACTTCCACCTGACTGTGCTGCTGCTCCAGTTTCAACTGTTCTGCCTTATTATTATTCGACCATGCTGGTCATTTATGAACATTTGAACATCTTGGCCATGTTCTGTTATAATCTCCACCCGGCACAGCCAGAAGAGGACTGGCCACCCCACATAGCCTGGTTCCTCTCTAGGTTTCTTCCTAGGTATTGGCCTTTCTAGGGAGTTTTTCCTAGCCACCGTGCTTCTACACCTGCATTGCTTGCTGTTTGGGGTTTTAGGCTGGGTTTCTGTACAGCACTTTGAGATATCAGCTGATGTAGGAAGGGCTATATAAATAAATTTGATTTGATTTGATATTAAGGTTGAACCAAAAGATTACATGTAACAAAAATGAAATACGAAATTATGTGAAATTGAATGAAACAATAATGTATGTTGACGCTAATATGATGTACAATATTCCATTATGTTTCTATATGAAGGCACAGTGATGCCGAAACATTGGTAAATACCCATTAAATTGCTGGGAGATTATACATGGAGTGTGCGACTTTATTTTGATAGTGTAATCTGAGATCTGACACATGTTAATTGCCAAAATAAAATGGAAAACAGGAAACCCCTCCCAAAAATATGTATTTCTTTTTTTGCTAAAAATGTGGGGCTCAAAACAGGTGGGGCTCTGAATGATGCGTCGCCACTGCTTGTAGGCGATGTCATAGCGACGTTGGTCAGCTAAACTCATGCGTAGAAGCACCTAATCGCGTCGTTTTACGCATAACTGCGCATGTGCAGGCAGTCAACGGGACTCCTTCAATATAAAGTTGTTTTCGACGCAAATGAAAACGGTTTGTTTCACGAGGTTGGAGGAATAAGTTCAACTGCTTAAGATATTGCCTCGACTCTTGGTTGTGTTTTTCGATTTCGGAAAAACTAGTTTGCAAAATGAACAACTAAGGAAGAATGTCACTTTTCTCATTGACTTCTCGAACTCCAAACCACGGTCAGTTTGGTCGCAAGCGTTCGCGGAAGTTTCGTATCTGGGTATAGAAACTCTGTGCTATAACGTTCCAGGTCATACAAAATAGAATATCAACTGTTTCCACTAGATGGCGGTAAAGCCACATTCATCAATACCGACAAATCTAAAAAAGTGACCACAGGATACTATGACCAAAAATGATTGCATGTGTCAACGTGAAGTCATCTGAATGATCTTTTATCAAAATAAGAATTAAATGCATGCCTCTGATCAACATAAATCCAAATGAATGAAGCAAGTTTGTATCAACAACTTCATGTAGGCTTATGTGGGGGAACAAATGCAGGGGGAAATGACTGTTTTCCCATTGGGGTCTTTTTATTTGATGATAAAATATAATTGTATGGCATTGGATGTGATTGATAGATTTATACACAACCTGAATTCAAAACAGCTGAACTATGCAACACCTGAAAACAATCTATTGAATTCACCTTGAATTTAAAGATGGAAACATTTTAGACTTGATTGCAGAATTGCATATAAACCAAGACAACATAATCAATGACAAACAAAAACATCAAATAACAGCAGGTGGAATTGGTGATTAGTTACACCCCCATACAACGTCAAGCACTTTGAGTTAGAAAAAAACCCAACATAGATATACAAAATACAAATCACCCCAATCAAATAATGATGCAAGGTCAAGGTGTGGTTGTGGATGATGAGACCAAGGTTGCACCTGAAGAGGTAGCAGCAGAGATGTTGAGTTCCTGTAATTTCTCTGTTAGCGTCGGACACTCCTGCTCCAGACTGTGTGGGGGGTCAGTGAGGCACTCTAGAAACTCGCTCCCCGCCACCCTCTTCCCTGTCAGGGGGTCCACCACGTTGCCCACCTTGTAGACAATCTCCGCCAGTTCATGTTTCACATGTCTCGACCTGCGCTCAGCAAGGGCCTTCAGAAGGACTATATCTCCCACAGTGCACTGCTGCAAGGCATCGTGGGCAAAGTAGGTCTTTCTCTTGTTGTAGTACTGTAAGAGAGAGGTGAGAGTGAGGACTGGTACAGTTGTTGGACAACTAGGGATGGTAGATGTTACAGTACCCTGAATAAAAAATAAGCTATAACATTGAGTGAGAAATAACCAAAGCAATAGGGAATTTTCTTTACAAATTTGCCGGTATGTCTATTTTTTTTTTTTTTTTACATCAGTGCAGATGACGTAAAGCCTACGAGGAGAGGTTGCCTCCATAGATATGCACCTATTAAGTGAATGTGCTGGACTGGCCTAGAGTACTAATGTAGTGGGCATGAGTCAGGCTCATTGTCTCGTGATGAGGTAGCCCTGCCAGCAACTTCAAAATCAGTGTCCCTCTCGGTCTAATGGTCAAGACGTTTTTTTTCTCCCGTGGGAGATCCCACCTGTGACACTGGGCTGACCCGTCTGTGTTTACCTTGAGCAGGTACGGGTCCAGAACCAGTCTGGTGACTCTAACTTTTGCAGTCTTCTGCATCTTGGTCCCGATCACTCTGCCGATGATCCATTTAGCATGGACTGAAGCCTGTTTTACAGACATCCTGCTAAAGCTTACAAATTCCTAGAACACAGTACACACAGACAGGATAAATAGGATGACAAAGTTGCATGAGGGTTGTTTAACTGATAAGCCTTGTACCTATTTAAAGTATTTGACCACAGACTTTGGCTGCTGGGTGGCGAAGTGGTCCAAGGAACTGCATCTCAGTGCTAGAGGCGTCACTACAGACCCTGCTTCCAGGCTGTATCACAACCGTGATTGGGAGTCCCATAGGGCGGCGCACAATTGGCCCAGCGTCGCCGGGTTAGGCCGTCATTGTAAAAAAAAAAATATTCTTAACTGACTTGCCTAGTTATATACAAACTGTGATATGACACCACCAGATAGATTGGACGGACGGCAAACTAACATTAGCTTGCCAGTTAACGTTAGCATTTCTTGATCATCTGACTTCGCGTTGGCATGAATAAAAAAAGCACACAAGCAAAACAGCAACCTCAACATTGAACTTAACAGTAATGCTATTTTAATGTCAAGATATAAATAGGCAAATCGACTTACTTTATTGGGTAACTGTTCAAGTGAAGGTCAGAATTGTGTCAATGCGATCCGACCGACTCTGGCTTGTTTTGATGACGTACCTACGGAATAATGATGACGTAACTACGGAGTATAAAAAGGAACAATACGTTGCCGTTTGGTTCTTGGTTGATTACCTTCCTCAAATCGCATGGGCATTCCTTTCCACAGTAAATACTTAGTGATATACACAGTAATATTTTTACATCAATCAATCACATTTCGTACTTTCTTATTGTTTATCCACATAATTTGAACTTACTCTACCAATTGTCTGTGGGGTTGGTTTTTCTATAGGTGGAATTTGAGACAAAATATCCAAAGGAACGTATTATTAAACAGACTTTCCAAACGTGGGTCTGTTGTAGACCCACTTCTTCTCAGCTTTCCTCCTGTCAAAATAAAAGTCCTGGACTTGTGCCAAATGTGCACAAACAAGCAATAACTCGTGGGGGACTTGTAGTCTGGGGGACTCGTAGTCTCAAATTCCACCCTATATGAGAACCAACCCCATGGACAATTGGTAGAGTAAGTTCAAATATAATTTTATTCAACATTTGTGACAGACAAGAGATGTTTAGGTCCAAGAGTTCAATATAGCCTAGCCCTTCTCATGACTCTAATTCCATTCCATGACAGTGGAGATATTCCACGTCACATTTTGCCATGTGAGGAAAATGCACTAACACTCCAAAGCTGTCGGATGCTGTCCAAATGCTCCATCTTAATGTGAATATTCCTCGGTTTTTGGAAACATTTGGAACTTAACTTTCATACCAGCGAGATATAATTTACAACAGATACACATACTGTACGCAGTTTAGTAAAGGTGTACCCGGCTATATTTCCAGAACCACATGCAATCCAACCGGAAATTTGGAATGGAATGGTCCAATGGAAAAGCTAGCGCAAGGTGAAAGTATGTGTTGTAGTCAAAGCAGTGTGTGAAAACAGCTGGGTTCAACCTTGCTAAACGGCGTACAGTAAGTGTATCTTTTGTATTTGAAAGATTCTTTCTCGCTTATATGAACATTTCTACCATCGAGGACCACTTTGGAAACAAGCGTTTTAATGAATACTTTCAAGTGATATCCTCTGGGTCCACATTGTACAGTTTGTTGTATATGTCTGTTACCCAAAAATGAATTCAATTCAAGTTCCAAAGATTTCCAAAACCTTATCACTGGCGAGGATTAATACAGTTCATAAATGTTAAAACAGAGTGTCTGGATAGTAGTTCATTGATCCAGATATGGTCCATACCTTCAGTTTAAGAATTCAAGTGCTGGATATACCCCCCTTGGGATCTTGAGAGCTGTTATAGCCTAGTTCAATAGTGGAATAGAAGCTAGGAAAATGTACTTTGTCAGCCACATAACTCTTGTTTTTTTTCATAATGTCTTAACTTATTCAGATTGGAACAGAACAAATAGATTTTGTCAGGCTCTTCACTTTTAAGTTTTCTTATCTGTATGTCTGGTCATTTTAACACAGCAATAACCCCCCAGCCTGCAGCTTCTAATCAGACCAATCGTTTGGCATTGGAACACATCCCTCTTTGTTTTCCACTGGAGAAGAGAGAAAAAAGAAAGTGAAGTCAGAAATCATATGTATGCATAGCAGAGAGTAAACAGTTCGCTCTGTCCCTGAGTGGGAATTGGATGCGTGTCAGAACCAACCAACCACAGGCCAATCTGGTCTTAATCAGGCACATGCTGAGGAGAGAACACAATAGGTCTGGTTCTCCTCGTGTTAGTTTCCCATTTAAGGGAAACACTGTGGATATCTTGCCCAGGTCTACCGCTGCCTCTGCACTGACTTACAGATAACAGCCAACAGAACATAGACTACCCCGTAGAACAGGACCACTCATAACGCTCACTAATATATCCGCGTCACATAGTGTACATTTACTGTAGCCAGGGAGGTCAAATGACTAGATGTAATTTAGATCATCTTTGTGTTTTAAATATTATACGTGTTGTGAATGAGGTATCGATGTATGAATGTAACTTGAGGATATCAACTCAAAAGTTACATGCTTATAACATGCTGTTATAACGGTTTTAGATTTGCATATGGGATAAAAGCATCCTTAAAAGTACATGCACTTGTATGTTTTCACAAGATTACTGGCATGGTTAGTCAGCTCTGTATCATGTGGTGTCATGAAAGACCCTCATGGGCTGTGACATAATGACTGGATGTCTAGTCACACAAGCCATGCAACCAGAGGTCTCTTCACAGTCCCCAGCTCCAGAACAGAGGCTGGGAAACAAAGTATTAAGTAAAGTCATGACTAAATGGAACTTTCTGCCACCCAGGTAACTCAAGCTAGCATTAAAACCAGATTAAAAACCATATAAAAGAACACCTTATGGCATGACGGGGACTGTGAAGAGACACACAGACATTTGAATGCATTTTGTATTCAGCATTTTGCATCTTCAGTATTTTCCATTTTTATTATGTACAGTGTTTATTGTATTATGTACAATACATGACTAAAAGTAAGTGGACACCTGGACACCTGCTCGAACATCTCATGGGCATTAACATGGAGTTGGTCCCCCTTTGCTGCTAAAACAGCCTCCACTCTTCTGGGAAGGCTTTCCACTAGAAGTTGGAACGTTGCTGCGGGGACTTTCTGCCAAACAGCCCCAAATGCATTAGTGAAGTCGAGCACTGATGTTGGGCAATAAGGCTTGGCTCGCAGTCGGCGTTCCAATTCATCCCTAAGGTGTTCTATGGGGTTCAGGTAAGGGCTCTGTGCAGGCCAGTCAAGTTTTTCCACACCGATCTCGACAAACCATTTCTGTATGTGTCACGAACCCCGCTTCCTGAGTCTGTGTTTGCCTGTGTTTCTGTCCTGGAGTGTGTTGCCGGTGTCCTGGAACGCACCCTGTCTGGTTGCCGGGCAGATTAGCTTGTTGGGAGATCGATGTTCACCCGCACCTGTATCCCATCAGTAATCTGCACACCTGTCCTGATCATCACCTCTCCCCTTCAAAAGCTCTGACCTGACATCCATTCCCTGCCGGATCGTTAGCCATGAACAGTATGTTGTGCCATAGTATCAGCCTCAAGTTGGATAGAATTTGTTTTGTTGTTTTGTACGTCTTGCTTGCCTTCAACTTACCTCCGTTTGTTCTGTCTTCAGTTACTCACCCGGATCATTTACCCCATTCCCGCCTGGTCATCGGAGGATTCCGCTTCCCCATTGGATCCACCTATTTACTCCCATCAACTCACCACCGCTGCCCGCTACGCCACCTGGATGTATCTACCCACTCACATTCACTTGTAAATAAATACTCACCTTCTTCCTACTCTCCTTGTCCTGGTCTGCTTCTGGGTTCGATTTTGAAGAAACGTGACAGTATGGATCTCACTTTGTGCACATGGGCATTGTCATGCTGAAACAGGAAAGGGCCCTCCCCAAACTGTTGCCACTAAGTTGGAAGCACAGAATCGTCTATAATGTCCTTGTATGCTGTAGCAATAAGATTTCCCTTCACTTGAACTAAGGGGCCTAGCCTGAACCATGAAAAACAGCTCCAGACCATTATTCCTCCTCCACCAAACTTTACAGTGGGCTCTATGCATTGTGGCAGGGAGCGTTCTCCTGGTATATGCCAAATCCAGATTCGTCCGTCGGACAGCCAAATGGATTAAATTGTTTTTATTCTCATCAATCTACGCACAATAACCCATAATCACAAAGCAAAAACAGTTTAAAAAAAAAAATGGATAAAAAAACAAAACTGAAATATTACATTTACATAAGTATTCAGACCCTTTTACTCAGTACTTTGCTGAAGCACCTTTGGCAGCGTTTACAGCTTCTAGTCTTCTTGAGTATGACGTTAAAAAGCTTGGCACACCTGTGTTTGTGGAGTATCTCCCATTCCTCTCTGCAGATCCTCTCAAGCTCTGTCAGGTTGGATGGGGAGCGTTGCTGCACAACTCTTTTTAGGTCTCTCCAGAGATGTTCAATCGGGTTCAAGTCCGGGCTCTGGCTGGGCCACTCAAGGACATTCAGAGACTTTCCCAAAGCCACTTCTGTGTTGTCTTGGCTGTGTGCTTAGGCTCATTGTCCTGTTGGAAGGTGAACCTTCGCTCCAGTCTGAGGTCCTGAGCGCTCTGGAGCAGGTTTTCATCAACGCTCTCTCTGTACTTTGCTCTGTTCATCTTTCCCTCGATCCTGACTAGTCTTTCACTCCCTGCCATTGAAAAACATCCCCAAAGCATGATGCTGCCACCACCATGCTTCACCATAGTGATGGTGCCAGTTTTCCTCCAGACGTGACACTTGGCATTCAGGCCAAATAATTACATATGGGTTTCATCAGACCAGAGAATCTTGTTAATCATGTTCTGAGAGTCCTTTAGGTCTCAAACTCCAAGCGGGCTGTCATGTGCCTTTTACTGAGGAGTGGCTTCCGTCTGGTCACTCTACCATAAAGGTCTGATTGGTGAAGTGCTGCAGTGATAGTTATCCTTCTGGAAGGTTCTCGTATCTCTACAGAGGAACTCTGGAGCTCTGTCAGTAACCATCAGGTTCTTGGTCACCTCCCGACCAAGGCCCTTCTCCCCCACTTCCTCAGTTGGACTCCAAAGAAGTTGTAAGAATATCTCAAGGATGATCAATGGAAGCAGGGGATGCACCTGAGCTCAATATCGAGTCTCATAGCAAAGGGTTTGAATACTTATATAAATTAGGTATTTATGTTTTTTATTGTTAATACATCTGCAAAAATGTCTAAAAGCCTGTTTTTGCTTTGTCGTTATGGGGTATTTTGTGTAGATTGATGAGGGAAAAAATTTATTTAATACATTTTAGAATAAGACAGTACGTAACAAAATGTGGAAAAAGTCAATTGGTCTAAATACTTTCCGATTGCACTGTATAGTGTATGTGATATGTGTTTGGGATATGATTTTAATATTTTGTAGTCTCGCCTGGCTATCTTAAGATGAATGCACTAGCTGTGGGTCGTAGCTGTGGGTCGCTTTGAATGGCTAAATTGTAATGTAAATGTTGTCATATGTATGTTTATGTATATTATGTATGTTATTTGTTGTGTTGTTTCCTGTTTAGACCCCAAGGAAGAGTTGCCGCTGCCTCGGCAGCAGCTAGTTGTGGATGCTAATAAATACGAATAGTAAAAAATACATAGTTACATTCAAACATAAAATACTATATGAAATACCAGAACTATCTTCCTCATGGTTTCTATGATAGCAGAGTGTGAGAGACAACTCTTTACAGACTATACTGTATATCTGACTAGATATCTGAGGTACACTCCTAGGAAACAAAAAGGGTATATCTAGGCTCTGGGTAAGTTGCAGGAGTTTCATGGCACAAACAGGGAGCCCAGCCAACAGTGAGTTGCATAAATCCAGACGAGAGATGACAAGCGCCTGAATTAGGACCTGTGCCGCTTCCTGTATGAGGTAGGGTCGTACTCTACGGGTGTTGTAGAGCATGAACCTGAAGGAGTCAGTCACTACTTTGATGTTTGCAGAGAACGATAGGGTGTTGTCCGGGGTCATGCCAAGGTTCTTTGCACTCTGGGAGGGGTACACCATGGAGTTGTCAACCGTGATGAGGAGGTCTGGAGTGGTGTCCTGGTTAAACAAAGACAATGGGTGTGAAACATACATGATGAGTCAAAAATCTATACATCCCAACTAATGAATTGTACATTAAATTGAAGTTCTGTTTCAAATCTGCAGAGGTGATTAGGGTTAGGGTTAGGATTAGGGGTTAGGGTTCAAATCTGTACCTCCCCACGAATGAATTTTACTTTGTATCGTAGTTCTTTTTCAAATCTGCAGAGGTGCTTTCATTAAACATACTCCACGCACATCTTCAGTAGCCTTGCTGGATTTTAGGGTTAGGGTTAGGATTAGGGTTTAGGGTTCAAATCTATACCTCCCCACGAATTAATTGTACTTTGTATTGTAGTTCTTTTTCAAATCTGCAGAGGTGCTTTCATTAACACACGTCTTCAGTAGCCTTGCTGGATTTTCGCAAACAAACAAGGGTAGACCTTCCAGGACTGTTGTTTTCCGGTGTGCCACAGTGTTGGAGTTCTGAAAAACAATACATACAAGAAAACAATAGGATTTACTTTACATATTTGTGAGTACTTTGTGGCATTTATGATACCTTAAAGCAATTTGTAAATTTCTGGGCTACCCAACATAATGCACATAGAAATGTGAGTTATAGATCTGCCCTTCGCATTGAACGCAAGTCTAAGAAGCGGTAGATATGTTCTATGTGTGCTATTTCTATGCTTCCCATGCTTAAGTATAGCTTTTACTTTCGGGTTTTTACACCAGGATCAAACAACTGAAAATACAATATTTTCGGTTATGGAAAATATATATATTTCACAGCAGTTTAGATGGTACAGTGATGTTTTGTCATAAACTGAAATTAGGCATACTGTTATAATTTTAGCAACCAGGAAATAGCGGAGCGATTTCTGCATAGTGCATCTTTAAATGCCGATAGTGCTAAAATGTGTTAAATAGCTGAAAGATTAAACATTTTGTGGCGCTCCCTTGAGCTAACATACGTCACCCCTCACATTTAAATTAAACACATCAAGGATCTGTTGATGGCAACAAAAAGAAAACAGATCAAAGGCCTTTGCTGAAAGCTCATTCTGGCTGCTACTTGATAGGCTTTGAAAGTACAACATTAGACAGAGAAAAACACACACGGTTAAAGTAGTACCACCAGATTGTGAACATTTTGTCTAGCCTATCTTGACAATGAAAGTACAGTTAAGCCTACGGCCAAGCTATGAAAAACACATGCTCAGTCTGCAGCAACTATCAAAGAATAAAACAAATCTACTCAATTTACCTCATCTGGACAAAATAGGACGGGCCATCGGCCCTGGACCTCAGATACCATTGGAGCCATGTTGACAATCTCTTTCCTTCACAGAGAAAAGGTCAGGTGCATCTTCTGACTGATGAATGTTGAATCTCTCCTTCTCTTTTTAATTTCCTCCACAATGATTAGCCTTTTCTTCTCCAGACTATCATCATTTCGGCCCTCGGTATGGTCAGGCAGGTAATTAACTTATAGTCTTTTATAGTCTTAGTAACATTAGGCATATTCGAGCAGATCACTTTTGGCATGTTGCATTTTTGGTATAAAAAAATAACGAGAGTCACACACTCCATATATAAACTCCCAGTAATTGATTGGGTTGTTTGGGTAATTTATCCAATCAATTACTGGGAGTTATATATGGAGTGTGCGACTCTATTTTCATAGCTTATAGTTTATAAAACCATTTTCTCTGGGTGTGCGCCAGCTCATGTTTTTATTGCATTATGGGTATAAACATTGTCAGACTTGCGACTACATGTCGACTGCATGACCTTTACAACAACCACGTGATCAAAGGTCTTGAACTTTCAACTGCACTTGACTGGAAATTTCTGCAGTTGCTTCTCACCAACTGCAACATGAAGTAGGAACCAAAGAATTGTGGGAGACAACGTTCTGTTTTTTTGGAAGCAGAAGGCACTACTATCAGGATAAAGGTAAGATCCAGATGCAGACCGTGTTGAAGTAACAATGTTTATTACAGCAACAGGGGCAAAGGTACAGGACAGCAGGCAGTCTCAGGCAGAGTGGTCCGGAAGGTGGGCTCAGGGTCAGGACAGGCAAGGGTCAAAACCAGGAGGACGAGAAAAGAGAGACTGGGAAAAAGCAGGAGCTGATACAAAAATGCTGGTTGACTTGACAAACAAGACGAACTGGCAACAGACAAACAGAGAACACAGGTATGAATACACAGGGGATAATGAGGAAGATGGGTGACACCTGGAGGGGAGTGGAGACAAGGACAGGTGAAACAGATCAGGGTGTGACACTAATTCGCAATTGTAAATGAGAACTTGTTCTCAACTTGCCTACCTGGTTAAATAAAGGTAAAATAAATAAATAAAATAAATGCTGATAAATGGTTGATGTTTCTACCTATCATTGGTTATTATCAATGAATGTTTACTGTTTTGGGTGGATGACTATTTAGATATTAAATACATCTTTATCCTTACAATCTAATTACATAGGCCTACGTGATCCAAATTTCTAACATAAATAAATGAAATATCCTACTTGCAACAATATTGCTCATGTATTTATCTAGTTGTTACTGTAATGTTGGGTCCCATGTCAAAGCCTACAATTAGTTTTGTCTGTAATATTGTTGTCACATAAGAAATTCATTTTGTTGATTGTCTATTAAATGTGACTACAATTGAATACATATTGTAGTCTACACATGGGTTATTGTGGGTGATTTCTACTATGGCAATTTTAAAGGCTTAATCTGTGTCCTGGAAGCCTGCCCTTATTGAATAAGACACTAGTTGTGGGGTCAATACCAAGTGTACTTGACTGCTTGGCATGTCGTTGGCATGTCGCTTTGTCACGGCCGTTGAAAGAAGAGGACTAAGGCGCAGCGTGGTGAGCTTACGATCTCTTTTTATTAGAAAAAGACGCCAAACAAAACAATTCTAATTAATTGTCTGGCAACAGCTCTGGTGGACATTCCCGCAGTCTGCATGCCGATTGCACGCTGCCACAAAACTTGACACACCTGTGGCATTGTGTTGTGTGACGAAAATGCACATTTTAGAGTGGCCTTTTGTTCCCAGCACAAGGTGCACCTGTGTAATTATCATGCTGTTTAATCAGCTTCTTGATATGCCACACCTGTCAGGTGGATGGAATCGAGCCGGTCGGTCACATGTGTGATAGTGGAGTATTGGCCTGGGGGAAGACACTAAATGTATTGGGTAAAGTGTTATGAAATATAATGTCATGTACTATTTTAAATTGTGTTTATACCTGCCTTAATGTTGCTGGACCCCAGGAAAAGTAACTGTTGCCTTGGCAGCAGCTAATGTGGATCCTTAATAAATACAAATACAAGACTCAACTAACAAAATCTGACCAGAGAGTACTGACCAGAGTGGTCCAGGACCTTAAGAACAGTTTTCAGTTCTCTCAAGGTTAGGTGGATGTCCTCAAAGAGACTTGCAGCAATATGACCACAAACTGTAAGTCCACGCGACTTTACTGTCTGTGAATCATTATTAACAATGACTGGGAAAACAGACTATCTATAGGGACAATCCAGGAGGAATAACATTGTTGTCGGTGGCATACCAGAGTCTTCACATGAGAACTGGGCCGAGTCAGAGGAGAAAGGAGGGAAAATGATCACTGAAAAGCTGCAGATGGATCATAGGAAGAGAGAGCCAAGTACTTGAGAGGAACCAACATCTTCCTTAACTACTCGGAAGCTGTGTGCCAGAGATGGGAAGAACTTAACTCGGCCATGAAAACTGCCAGAGAGCATGGGTACATTGCTTACATCTGCTACAACAGGCTCATTGTCCACCCTCCCTCCCAAAAGACAGGCAGGAGTGAGAGAGCTCAGCTTCCAGGTTAGTAGCTTCAGCCACTGAGGCCGGTTGGACATGCTGCCAAATACTCTAAAAAGACCTTGGAGGCGGCTTATGGTAGAGAAATTGACATTCTGGTGGACATTCCTGCAGTCAGCGTGCCAATTGCACGCTCCCTCAAAACTTGAGACATCTGTGGCATTGTGTTGTGTGACAAAGCTGCACATTTTAAATGGACCTTTATTGTCCTTAGCACAAGATGCACCTGTGTAATGATTATGATGTTTAATCAGCTTCTTGATATATCACACCTGTCAGGTGGATGGATTATCTTGACAGAGGAGAAATGCTCACTAACAGGGATATAATCACATTTCAGCACATCATTTGAGAAAAATAAGCTTTCTGTGAGTAATTGTTTTTCAGCTCATGAAACATGAGAACTTTACATGTTCCGTTTATTTCTTTGTTCATTGTAGTATAGGGAATCATTGAACCATTTAAATTGATGTGAAATAAACACTACATGACCAAAAGTATGTGGAGACCTGCTCATCGAACATTTCATTCCAATATCACGGGCATTAATATGGACTTGGTCCCCCCTTTGCTGCTATAACAACATCCACTCTTCTGGAAAGGCTAGAGTCGTATAGGATGTCATTGTATGTTGTAGCATTAATATATCCCTTCACTGGAGCTAAGGGGCCTAGCCTGAACAATGAAAAACTGCCTCAGACCATTATTCCTCCTCCACCAAACCACCAATCAGGTAGCTCACCAAACCGAGATTCGTCTGTCAGACTGCCAGATGGTGAAGCTGTGTGCTCGATTTGATATACCTGTCAGCAACGGTTGTGGCTGAAATAGCAGAATCCACTAATTTGAAGGGGTATCCACCTACTTTTGTATGTGCCATTATAACGCTGCCATTATTTGTCAGTTTGTGGCCCGCCTGTTAGGACTGCCGTTTTTACAGCTGTTTGAAACTGGTGGACCAAAACCGAAGGACTGCCGTTTTTACAGCTGTTCGAAACTGGTGGACCAAAACAAAAGTAAAACCGAAAGAACTTTTGTTTTGGTCCACCAGTTTCAAACAGCTGTAAAAACGGCAGTCCTAACAGGCGGGCCACAAACTGACGAATAATGGCGCAGTACAACAGTGGTGTTAACGGCATTGCGGAACGTACAACTCGCCGATCATTGTCAGGGATGGGCTATTGCATCAGACGACCACCCTGGGTTCAACTCCTATCGGTTAAAAACAAGAAGAAGAGGCTTCATTGGGCACGCGATCACCAACACTGGACAATTGAGGAGTGGAAAAAGATTGCCTGGAACATGACAGTGATTTAATTTTACTTGAGTGGCCTGCTCAGTCCCCAGACCTCTATCCATTAGATCATTTTTGGATGAGATGGAATGGGCTGTTCCCAGCATGAATGTACCGGCATCCAAACTGCAGCATCTGCCTGATGCCATCCAGTCAGCATTGACCAACATCCCTGTGGAAAGTTTTCAACACCTTTTACAATCCCTGATGAATTCAGGCTGTTCTGGAGGCAAAGGGGGATTCGACCCGATACTAGATGGGTGTAGCTAATAAACTGGCCGTTGAGTGTATATTGTGATGTACATTTGACATACATTTATATCAGTGGAGGCTGCTGAGGGGAGAACAGCTCATAATGATGGCTGGAACAGCGGAATGGAATGGCATCAAACCATGTGTTTGATGTATTTAATGCCATTCCATCTCTTCTGCTCCAGCCATTACCACGACCCCATCCTCCCCAATTAAGGTGGCACCAACCTCCTGTGATATATATATATATATATATATATATGTACACTTTAAAAAATCCTTTATATATGTTTGATGTTTGAATGTATTTATAACGTATTATATACTTTTTTTTAACGTAGATTATTTGGCCAAGTTTAATATTTTAATATATCCTAAAAAAATGTATTTTCAATGTATTTTCAATGTATTTTCAATGTATTTTCAATGTATTTTTTGTCTATATGGCTGTGTCTGCGTAATCATCATGAACAGGACAGGTCTGTACTTCTCAGACCAAACAAACACAGAAATGGGAGTGAGAGAAAAGGAAAGGGGGTCAGGGATAGAAGGAGGGATGAATAAAGAAGGACTGCATGGGAAGGACACATGGAGGGGAACGTAAACCTGCATGCATCACTGACATGACATCCCATGGAGCTCTGGGATTCCGTGTGTGTGTGTTTTGTGATTCTACTTACAGTATATGACCTATACAAGTGGAATATTATTGTGGTAATTATTAGATGATTTACAGCCTTCTCTCCAACAGGTAATGTCATAAGTATGAGCCAGACAGACAACACAGACCCCAGCCTGTGTCAAACACCACCTGTGTACACTAACGGACACAAACAGGACACAGTGACACATTCACAGATAAATAAAGGTTTAAACAGACACCATTCATTATTAGTATTAGCTGTAGCAACAGCATTAGAAGTGTTGGAGTAAGTACACACTCCAATAGTACTTTGAAATGCTCCATATGAAGGAAGTGATGCTTGAAGGCCAAGGAAAAGCCAGAATCTCATGTTTGTGCCGATGTCATCGTTGACTAATGGGACATGGTGGTTGTTGAACAAACTCACCTCCGGCCAATGAGACGCTATGTGAGGTCACCACACACCAATCATTTATTGCACCTGGGACAGTTCTTCAGATGAGGTCACAGCGAGCAAATGAGACTGTGGAACAAGGTTACAATTATACAGTTATGAGTAAATAGTTTCATGATATTTTCTTTCTGCTAAGTCATGCATGAAGGTTGAGTCAAAAGTCAAGCACTTCAACAGAATTTATTTTGCATACTATAAGAGATAAAAATACAGAATCACTAATGGTATGCTATGGACCTCAGGCATCCACACACACTGTATGTGCAGTGAATAACAATAAATTATTTAAACTCATTAAAATGTTAGATTAGCCAGTTGTTTGACCCTTTGAACCAGGGCTGGGGTCAATTAGATTTATTTGTATTTTTTACATTTATCATTTTCTTAAAACTTTTGAAAGAAATAGCTTCTACTACTCAGTTTATTGCAAATAGATGCAGTTTTTTAAACATTTTGAATTGTTATGTAAGTTTACTTCTATTAGAATTGACCGCAGCCCTGCTGTGATCTCTCTCACTGCTCATCTGTTTAGCCATGGTGGCCCAGCGTCTGCAGGTCTGAGCTGTGAGGTTAAACCAGCACCACCTCCACATCAACACTGACTGGAGGGAAGGAGAAACATGAGACAGACAGGTCCCTGGTCTTAATGTAGGGTGGGTCGGTTAGATAGCCATCTCTCACACACACAGCCATCTCTCTCACACACACACACACACACACACACACACACACACACACACACACACACACACACACACACACACACACACACACACACACACACACACACACACACACACTGCTCTAATCATCACTGGCTGTGCTTAAACAGGGTCTGTTAGCCCCTGGGGAGCACATTTGTTAACCCCTCAGTCAATCAGTCAGTAAATCAATGCATTGTGAAAACAAACACGTTACAGGTCATGTATGTTAGCTAACTAGTACTGCCTACCCGGCCGAGACGCTTCCTGTCCCACCAGCCTCATCCTTCTCTTCCTCAGGCCCGCTAACCGCTAGACGCTGCCTCTGCTTCGCTAATCTGTCACTATAAGCTTTTAACCTTATCATAAAATGACTGACTGCACTCAGTGAATACGTTGCTGTGGAAATGAGTTGTGAAATTAATCAATCTAGCTATCCTAAATGACTATGTTTCCCCTAGCTATTACACTATGTATAGACCTCCCTGCGCACTTAACGAACATGGTTTGCAGAATACATCAAAATATGTCAAGTTTCCCTGTATTTGGGCGGGAAACTGTGAAGTGAGATGTCTATTTCTGTTCAACGTTGTGTCTGTTTGCTACTTTTTATTAACTCATGTATAGCTGTTCTTTAGGCTATGGCCTAAAATACATGTGTTCATATGGGCAGAATATTATTATTATTATTATTTTTTTTTTCACCTTTATTTAACCAGGTAGGCCAGTTGAGAACAAATTCTCATTTACAACTGAGACCTGGCCAAGATAAAGCAAAGCAGTGCAACACAAACAACACAGAGTTACATATGGGATAAACAAACGTACAGTCAATAACACAATAGAACAATTTATATACAGTGTCAGCAAATGTAGTAAGATTAGGGATGTAAGGCAATAAATAGGCCATAATGGCAAAATAATTACAATTGAGCAATTAACACTGGAGTGATAGATGTGCAGAAGGATGTGCACGTAGAGATACTGGGGTGCAAAAGGAGCAAAATAAATAACAATATGGGAATGAGGTAGTTGGGTGTAGGCTTTTGATTAGTTTCAATAAAAAAGACTGTCACATGATTATAGAACTGTAAACATTGTGCTTTTAGAGACAGAAAGTAACAATAGGATGTGATTTAAGGGTTTGCAGTCCATCTGTTAGGCTACTGTGTCACGACTCCCACCGATAGGTGGCTCCCCTGCCTGTTCGGGCGGCCCTCGGTGGTCATCGTCGCCGGTCTACTAGCCGCCACCGATCCCTTTTTCCTTTTCGTTTTGTCTTATTGGTTGCACCTGTTTCGTTTCTTGATTTATGTCTATTTAAGCCTGTTAGGTCTGCCTAGGTTTGTGCGGGATTGCTACTCTGTTGGTTGTGGACGTGTTTTTGTGTTTGTTTTCTCCGGACTGTTTGGTCCTGTGTTTGGGCTGGTCTGTTTTATGCGCCCTGTATCTTGGCGTGACCGTTTTGTGCCGGAGAATAAATTACGATCTTTCAAACCCTCTGCTCTCTGCGCCTGACTCCAACCCACCACTCCTAGTAAACTCTGACATACTGGGCTCTCACCATCATCATCATTATCATTATTCACAAATGTAATCAAGTCACAGTTATCAGCTTTAGTATGACTTTCGATTGCCCTATCATTAGCATCAGTAAGCAGGCTTTCCAAGTGAGGAGAGACACATGTGTAAGCCTACCAAGGGAAAACGTCTGACAATGAAAATTATTATGGAATTTGGACCACAGAAATACAGTGTTTATATAAAATGTCTGCCTTTTCCCCTACACTTTTAACAGTCTAGTAAGTCTGTTTGTAATGAGTGAAAAACCACGTTAATGACACTATAGGCCTATCAATTTTGATGTTATGAATCAAGTTAAGGTGACTAATTCGATAGCAGAATTTTCCAAAATGATTAATTATTTTGGATTTGTGTGCCCATGAAAACTGCTGTTACAGCATAACCTAGGTTATCTGGAGAACACAACTATATCCCAGAAATGGCTCGGATTCGGATCCAAAAGATGATGAATGGCCTGAAGGAGAAGGCTGGAGACCCAGGAAGAAACCAACCAACTTTTGTATCATAGTACACACGGCTTGCCTGTGTCGATTTGGGAAGAAATGCCCTCTCTGAAGAACATCAAGAAGTTGGTACAGAGGCACCAAAGGAACAATGCCACATCTCCTGTACCTACATCCCTCTCTAAACTCATCATCCCTGACAGCTATAAGGGCTACAGTGGGTTTTGTTGAAAAATACATGTTTTATGGGGAATGGTTGGTGCTCATATCTGGTGTTCTTCAGGAATAAAATAAGATTTCAAGATAAAAACTATATGAAATGAAAATACATTGTATTAGTATTTTAGTATTTTATTAGGATTCCATTAGCTGCTGCCAAGGTAGCCGCTACTCTTCCTGGTGTCCAAACAAGAACAAAAGAACACATCATAACAAAACAATAGACTACATCATAAATAAAACAATATGGTCACATGTGATCTCGACGAGGATGGCTGTGAAGTAGATACAGTAAATAGATTTTGGAAACGATATTTACCCATGTTGGGACATAGTTACAGTGCATTCAGAAAGTATTATAAAATACATATTATAAAATGGATTAAATATATATATTTTATCAAACTCATCCAAACCCACAATGACAAAGCAAAAACAGATTTTTAGAAATGTTTGCAAATTTATAAAAACAAAACAGAAATAACTTATTTACATAAGTATTCATGAAACTGGAAATTGAGCTCAGGTGCATCCTGTTTCCATTGGTCATCTTGAGATGTTTCTACAACTTGATTGGAGTCCACTTGGTAAATTCAAATGATTGGACATGATTTGGAGAAGGGCCTTGGTCAGGGAGGTGACCAAGAACACAATGGTCACTCTGACAGAGCTCCAGAGTTCCTCTGTGGAGATGGGAGAACTTCCAGATGGACAACAGCACTCCACCAATCAGGCCTTTATGGTATAGTGGCCAGATGGAAGCCACTCTTCAGTAAAATGAACATGACAGCCCGCTTGGAATTTGCCGAAAAGCACCTAAAGGACCCTGATGGGTCCTCAGATCCTCAAAAGGTTCTACAGCTGGTATATCACTGCCTGGTACGGCAACTGCTCGGCCTCCAACTGTGAGGCACTACAGAGGGTAGTGCGTACAGCCCAGTACATCACTGGGGCTAAGCTGCCTGCCATCCAGGACCTCTACACCAGGCAGAGGAAGGCCCTAGAAATGGTCAAATACCCCACCCACCCCAGTCATAGGATGTTCTCCCTACTACCGTATGGAAAGGGGTACAGGAGTGCCAAGTCTAGGAACAAAAGGCTTCTCAACAGCTTTTACCCCCAAGCCATAAGACTCCTGAACAGGTAAACAAATGGCTACCGGGACTATTTGCATTGTGCGCCCCCAACCCCTCTTACACTGCTGCTACTCTCTGTTTACCATATATGCAGTCACTTTAACTATACATTCATGTACATACTACTTCAATTAGCCCGACTAACTGGTGCCTGTATATAGCCTCGCTACTGTTATAGCCTCGCTACGGTATATAGCCTCGCTACTGTTGTTATTCACAGTCTTTTTACTGTTGTTTTTAGTTCCTTATCTATTGTTCACCTAATACCTATTTTTTACTTAAAATTTGCACTGTTGGTTAGGGCCTGTATGTAAGCATTTCACTGTAAGGTCTACACCTGTTGTTTTCGGCGCACGTGACAAATACACCTTGATTTGTTTTGACCATGAGAAACAAGATTCTCTGGTCTGATGAAACCAAGACTGAACTCTTTGGCCTGAATGCCAAGCGTCACGTCTGGGGGAAACCTGGCACCATCCCTATGGTGAAGCATGGTGGTGGCAGCATCATGCTGTGGGGATGTTTTTCAATGGCAGGGACTGGGAGACTAGTCAGGGGAAAGATGAACGGAGAGATCCTTGATGAAATCCTGCTCCAGAGCACTCAGGACCTCAGACTGGAGCGAAGGTTCACCTTCCAACAGGACAATGAGCCTAAGCACAAAGCCAAGACAACGCAGAAGTGGCTTTGGGAAAAGTCTCTGAATGTCCTTGAGTGGCCCAGCCAGAGCCCGGACGGACATCTCTGGAGAGACCTAAAAAGAGTTGTGCAGCAACGCTCCCCATCCAACCTGACAGAGCTTGAGAGGATCTGCAGAGAGGAATGGGAGAAACTCCACAAACACAGGGGTGCCAAGCTTTTCTCAGCCTCCAGTATTTATGCTGCAGTAGTTTATGTGTCGGGGGGCTAGGGTCAGTTTGTTATATCTGGAGTACTTCTCCTGTCCTATTCGGTGTCCTGTGTGAATCTGTGTGCGTTCTCTAATTCTGTCCTTCTCTCTCTCGGAGGACCTGAGCCCTAGGACCATGCCCCAGGATTACCTGACATGATGACTCCTTGCTGTCCCCAGTCCACCTGGCCGTGCTGCTGCTCCAGTTTCAACTGTTCTGCCTTCTTATTATTCGAACATGCTGATCATTTATGAACATTTGAACATCTTGGCCATGTTCTGTTATAATCTCCACCCGGCACAGCCAGAAGAGGACTGGCCCCACCACATATGCTCTCTCTAATTCTCTCTTTTTTTCTCTCTCTCGGAGGACCTGAGCCCTAGGACCATGCCCCAGGACTACCTGACATGATGAATCCTTGCTGTCCCCAGTCCATCTGACCGTGCTGCTGCTCCAGTTTCAACTGTTCTGCCTAATTATTATACGACCATGCTGGTCATTTATGAACATTTGAACATCTTGGCCATGTTCTGTTATAATCTCCACCCGGCACAGCCAGAAGAGGACTGGCCGCCCCACATAGCCTGGTTCCTCTCTAGGTTTCTTCCTAGGTTTTGGCCTTTGTAGGGAGTTTTTCCTAGCCAACGTGCTTCAACACCTGCATTGCTTGTTGTTTGGGGTTTTAGGCTGGGTTTCTGTACAGCACTTTGAGATATCAGCTGATGTACGAAGGGCTATATAAATCAATTTGATTTGATTTGATGTACCAGTCCTGTGCTGGTGTTGTTACACGTGGTCTGCCACTGCGAGGACAATCAGCTGTCCGTCCTGTCTCCTTGTGGCGCCGTCTTAGGCGTCCCACAGTATGGACATTGCAATTTATTGTCCTGGTCACATCTGCAGTCCTCATGCCTCCTTGCAGAATTTTATTTATTTATTTCACCTTTATTTAACCAGGTAGGCAAGTTGAGAGCAAGTTCTCATTTACAATTGCGACCTGGCCAACATAAAGCAAAGACACATATAGCAACACAGAGTTACACATGGAGTAAAACAAACATACAGTCAATAATACAGTAGAAAAATAAGTCTATATACAATGTGAGCAAATGAGGTGAGATAAGGGAGGTAAAAGGCAAAAAAAAAGGCCATGGTGGCGAAGTAAATACAATATAGCAGGTAAAACACTGGAATGGTAGATTTGTAGTGGAAGAAAGTGCAAAGTAGAGATAGAAATAATGGGGTGCAAAGGAGGAAAATAAATAAATGAATAAATAGAGTAGGGGGAGAGGTAGTTGTTTGGGCTAAATTAATCTGTGATCTGTGAGCTGCTCTGACAGCTGGTGCTTAAAGCTAGTGATGGAGATAAGTGTTTCCAGTTTCAGAGATTTTTGTAGTTTGTTCCAGTTATTGGCAGCAGAGATCTGGAAGGAGCATGCCTAAGGCACATTCACACAGATGAGCAGGAACCCTGGGCATCTTTCTTTTGGTGTTTTTCAGAGTCAGTAGAAAGGCCTCTTTAGTGTCCTAAGTTTTCATAACTGTGACCTTAATTGCCTACTGTCTGTAAGCTGTTAGGGTCTTAATTTAACGACCATTCTACAGGTGCATCTTCATTAATTGTTTATGGTTCATTGAACAAGCATGGGAAACAGTGTTTAAACCCTTTACAATGAAGTTTGTGAAGTTATTTGGATTTTTACGAATGATCTTTCACAGACAGGGTCCTGTAAAAGGGACGTTTCTTTTTTTGCTGAGTTTATATTTTGATAAATAGAATTTAAACTTGTCTCATTATGGTAAGTGGTAAAATAAGTATAGCCAGTTATATTTGTAATGGCTTAGCAGATAATAAGAAAATATGATCAGTATTTAACTGGCTAAACGAGAAGGAATATAATATCTGTTGTTTACAGGAAACTCATTCAACAATTTTAGATTAAGTTTTGTGGAAAAAGGACTGGGGGGTGAAATATATTTCTCCCATGGGCAAAGAAATTCAGAAGGGGAGATGATATTCATTAACAGTAATTCTGATCCAAGTGTGCCAATTGTTCAAACAGATCATCAAGGTAGATGGATTATTTTAAATATGTTATTGGACAATAAACATATATAGATTATTAACCTATAAGGTCCAAATAATGAAGATCCAAGCTTCTTTGAAAATATAAGAATTGATCAATTCTACAAGCAACACAAGACTCTATTATTATGGTGCGGGATTTTAATACGGTTTTAAATACCTCTATGGATCGTAAAGGAAATCCCACTACAAACTATCACCCTCAGGCACTTAAGGAAATAATGAATGTCATGGATATATTGGAATTAGTGGATATACGGAGGCTTAAATTCCCTGACCTAGTGAGATATACATGGCGGAGGCTTAATCAAGCTAGTCGTCTCAATTACTTTATATCACTCTTTCTGTCAGCAAAAGTTAAAAAGTGTTAATAGGGGACAGAATGCGGTCAGATCATCCCATAATTGGCATATATATTACTCTTACAGAATTTCCACGTGGGCGAGGACATTGGACATTTAATCAAATCCTACTGGATGATAACTTTATTATAACTAGGACAGAAGATTTTATAACAGACTTTTCCTGATATAACATAGGTACAGCAGATCCCCTTATTGTATGGGACACCTTTAAATGTGTCTTTAGAAGCCATGCAATTCAATACTCACATCTAAAACAAAAGCCATTTAGTTCAAAAGAGTCCATATTAACAAAGGAAATTGAAGTACGAACAGTACAGTTAGATAGCAATAAAAAACTGTACCATCGAGGCACTGAATAAGTTAGAGGAAAAACAAAAAGAAATGGAGGAACTTATTCAAGAAAAATCCTGTGTAATATATTCTAAAAATAAAGCGAACTGGATGGAATATTGGGAGAAATGCACCAAATTATTTTTCAATCTTCAACAAAGAAATGCTAATAATAATTAATTTTTACTTCTTACAAATGATGGAGTCACGCATGATTCACCGGAGGATATTTTGAAAGAGGAAGTAAAGTACTTTAAGAATATGTTTTCATTTCAGTCTCCACCATCTCCGCTAACCAAAGCCAATTGGATTGATTTTTTTTCCTTTTAATAATGTAAAATGAATATCTGTACAGAAAGACTCTAGTGAAGGCTAAATTACAGGGGAGGAACTTCTTGATGCAATTAAAGCCTTTAAGGCTGGGAAACCTCCAGGGCTGGATCGCATACCAGTGGAAGTATACCAAACTTTTTTATATACTCAGAGGACCATTATTGGCATGTTTTAACCACTCCTATATAAACGGTAGATTATAGGACACGCAACAAGAAGGTCTGATTTCATTATTACTGAAACAGGATCCAAGTGGAATATATAAAGACCCAGTCCATTTAAAAAAATGGAAGCCTCTTACACTTCCGTGTTGTGATGCAAAAATTCTAGCTAAATGCTTGGCGCATAGAATTAAAAAGGTATCATCAGATATGATTCATCCTTATCAGGCAGGTTTTTTACATGGGTGAAACATTGGAGGTAATATAAGACAAGACCTGGAAATATTGGGGAAACCAGGCCTGATTTTCATAGCTGATTTTGAAAAGGCTTTTGATGAAGTACGACTGGAGTTTATATATAAATGCCTGGAATATTTCAATTTTGGAGAATCTCTTATAAAATGGGTTAAAGTTATGTATAGTGTCACGCCCTGACCTTAGAGAGCTGTTTTATTTCTCTATTTGGTTAGGTCAGGGTGTGATTTGGGGTGGGCATTCTATGTTGTTTGTTTCTATGTGTTGACCGGGTATGGTTCTCAATCAGGAACAGCTGTCTATCATTGTCTCTGATTGGGAATCATACTTAGGCAGCCTTTTTTCCTTTTGGTAGTTGTGGGTAGTTGACTTTGTTAGTGGCCTGTATAGCCCTAGTAAGCGTCACGTTCGTTTTGTTATTTCTTGTTGGCGACAATCAAAATAAAAAGAAATGAACGCTCACCACGCTGCACCTTGGTCCATTCCATACGACGATCGTGACATATAGTAATCCTAGGTGTAAAATAGTAAATAATGGCTACATCTCAGAACGTTTAAAACTGTCAAGAGGAGTAAAACAAGGTTGTCCACCATCGGCATATCTATTTATTATTGCCATCGGAATGTTAGCTGTTAAAATTAGATCCAACAATAATATTAAGGGATTAGAAATCCGTGGTGTAAAAACAAAGGTGTCATTGTACGCTGATGATTCATGTTTTCTTTCACAGCCTCATAGAGGATCTAGATACTTTTGCTAACCTCTCTGGATGAAAACCAAATTGATAAGTGTACTATATTATGTATTGGATCACAAAAAAATGCTACTTTTACATTACCGTGTAGTTTACCAATTAAATGGTCTGATGGGGATGTGGACATACTCGGTATACAAATCCCGAAAGAAAGAAATGATTTCAATCTAAGATTCGTCTTTTCTTTTCTTAGTCAACCTTAGTCAACCTCTTTGTTTTCTGCAACGAAGCCCTGTCTTTCATTTTTGTTCATTGATTCCACCTGTGTTCATTTCTCACCTGGTCTCATCAGCTCCCTATTTAGTTAAGTTCTTTCAGTGTGTATGGTTGTGAGGTATTGTTTGTTTTTGACTGTCTACCTGTGTTTGACCTTCTACAAAGGCTGAATGAACATCTGCCACGCTCTGCGTGTGAATCTACACCCTTTCCTTTTTCATTACACACTCCAAAACATTTTATAGAAAGTTAACAAAAATAAGATCTTGCTACCATGGAAAGGAAAATACCTGTCAATTTGTGGAAAAATCACCCTGATTAAGTCATATCACAATTTACCTATTTGTTTATGGTTTGGCTTACACCTAGTGACCTGCTTTTTAAATTATATGAACAAAAAATAATATATTTTATTTGGAATGGCAAGCCAGACAAAATTAAAAGGGCCTATTTATATAGGCATCAGTCATACAAAAGTTATACTTTAATCCGAAATGTTCTCTAGTAAATTTGTAAAAATGTCTTACCCCACGTTCAAGAATGGCCTTTTACCCTTTATTCAGATTACAACCACTCACTTTCGGTTATTTGAAAATGAAAGCATCTCCAAAATGTCATTATTTTTTAAACAAGACTTAGAAAGTTGGTTGCAATATCAGTTTAATCCACCTGAAAAGACAGAACAATTAATACAACAAATATTGTGGTTTAACTCAAATATACTAATTGATTAAAAAAAATGTATTTTTTTTAAAAGGTATCATTTTTGTAAATTATATCATAAATAGGACTGGTGGAGTTGTCACACATGCAGCTAACACAGACATATGGAAATGTCTGCTCTTCCCAAAATTACAACCAATTAACCAACTGCAGCGTTACCACAAAAATGGAAGAGGCAAGTAGAAGGGGGAAAAAGTAAGTAAATGGTTAAAGAAAATTGGGATAAATAAAAACAAATATCAATTTCATTTAAGGACCAAAAAATGGACAGAGATTTTTGATGTACTGAATCCATGTCACATGGTTTATGAATTGACATAAAAAACAACGCTGGATTCAAAACTTTTAAAACTTTTAAATTTCAATTATTATACAAAATTCTTGCAACCAATAGAATGTATCCCCATAAACAATCTTCCCAGCTCTGCAGATTTTGCTGCGAGGAGGTAGAGTCAGTAGATCATTTATTTTGGTACCGTCCCATATGTAGCTCATTTTTGGTCACAGGTCCAGGAATGGCTGCAGAATTGCAACATTTACTTAGAACTATGCAAATAGCAATACTGGGTGTTTTGAAAAGTCATAGTCAATCAATTAATAATATAATCATTATTTTTGAATTTTTGACAATCTGTAGACGCTATGAGAATAGAAAGGTTCAGTACTTTTATGAAGCATCACAGCATGGTTGAAAAATATATGGCAAATAGAAATACAAAATGGATGGTGTTAAGAGATCAATGGGAGGAGTTAAAGTGTGGGACTGATAACCAATGTAAAACATACGTGTCTGTAAAATGTATATAGGTTCAGAAATGTTGTGAAATAGCACAGTTACAAATAGAAATCAAACTGAATGGACATCAGAAATAGAGGAAGGACTAAAAACAAACAAAATATAACTATTGTAAAATGTGTATAGGTTGTAGAAGCCTAGTGTTAATGTTTATTAGTTTACTCCAATTGGGGGAGGGGTGGTAGGGTTTGTGACATGACTTATGACCCCAATTTGTCGTTTTTACAATCAATCAGTGGGACCAAACAATCCATCAAGTCTGCTCGGAGTAGCAGGTGTTCAGTGTCGAGGCTGGTACATACACAGGGTGAACGAGCAATACGTTCTGGAAGTGTACTTTCAGTCACATTGTGAGAGGCGAGGTAGACTGAGTGAAACCTTGAAGTTTAGTGTCAGATCTTTCAGCTCTTTCAGCTTTTAACCAACATTTAAGTGGGTCCACAGCCCTTTTGAGATCATTAAACAACGTTTGAGAGATGAGTGATATTGTCGAGCCTGAATAAATTAGCGCATCCCGGGTTAAGCAGTCCTTTAGGTCTGTTTCCGGGTAGAGACTTTCAGAGTTGCATTTTATAAACATATTCCCCACAAAGTGGAGTGCTTCGGTCGTCATTGAACCCTTTGTCACTGTAACGGCATTCGTCCTCCTCTGATGAAGAGTAAGAGAGGTCGGACCAATTTGCAGCGTGGTATGTGTACATTTTAATATGAAAAAGTGAACACTACAAAATACAAAATAACAACGTGAAACAAATGAAACAGTCCCGTGTGGCACAAACACAAACACTGAAAATAACCACCCACAAAACACAATAGAAAACAGGCTACCTAAATATGGTTCTCAATCAGGGACAATGATTGACAGCTGCCTCTGATTGAGAACCATACCAGGCCAAACACAGAAATAGAAAATCATAGAAAATCTAACAGACTACCCACCCAACTCACGCCCTGACCATACTAAAACAAAGGAACTAAGGTCAGAACGTGACAGCACCCCCCGCAAAGGTGCGGACTCCGGCCGCAAAACCAGAACCTATAGGGGAGGGTCTGGGTGGGTGTCTGTCCGCGGTGGTGGCTCCGGGCTGCCACCGGAGGGCTGGTGCGTGGAGGCAGCACCGGATAGACCGAACCGTGGAGGCGCACTGGAGGTCTCGAGCACCGAGCCTGCCCAACCCTACCTGGCTGAATGCTCCCTGTAGCCAGGCCAGTGCGGCGAGGTGGAATAGCCCGCACTGGGCTGTGCTGGCGAACCGGGGACAACATACCATGTGTAGGGCTGGTGCCATGTACACCGGCCCGAGGAGACGCACTGGACACCAGATGCGCTGAGCCAGCTTCATGGCACCTGGCTCGATGCCCACTCTTGTCCGGCCGATACGAGGCGCTGCAATGTACCACACCGGCTATGCACACGCACCGGGGACACCGTGTGCCTCACGGCATAACGGTCCCTCTCGCTCTCCGGTAAGCACAGGGAGTTGGCTCAGGTCTCCTACCTTACTTAGCCTCACTCCTCGTGTGCCCCCCCCCAAGAAATTCTTGGGTCTGCCTCTCGGGCTTCCAGCCGCGCCGCCGTGCTGCATCCTCATACCACCGCCTCTCGGCTTTCGCTGCCTCCAGCTCAGCCTTGAGGCGGCGATATTCTCCAGCCTGTGCCCAGGGTCCCTTGCCGTCCAGAATCTCCTCCCATGTCCAGGAGTCTTGCGATTCCGGCCGCAGCTGCTGCTGTCCGCTACCACGCTGCTAGGTCCTTTCTTGGTGGGTGGTTCTGTAACGACATTCATCCTCCTCTGATGAAGAGTAAGAGAGGTCGGACCAATTTTCAGCGTGGTATGTGTCCATTTTAATATGAAAAAACTGAACACTACAAAATACAAAATAACAACGTGAAACAAACAAAACAGTCCCGTGTGGCACAAACACAAACACGGAAAATAACCACCCACAAAACACAATAGAAAACAGGCTACCTAAATATGGTTCTCAATCAGGGACAACGATTGACAGCTGCCTCTTATTGAGAACCATACCAGGCCAAACACAGAAATAGAAAATCATAGAAAATCTAGCATAGACTACCCACCCAACTCACGCCCTGACCATACTAAAACAAAGGAACTAAGGTCAGAACTTGACAGTCACCCTTGTTACCCTTGAGCCCTGACCTTTTGTGTGGGTTGGGTGCAGGAACGTAGCAATCAGGTTGATTTTTGCGGTAGTCGTTTCACTGGCGACCACCGTGGTGGTTATTGGTATCGTAGTTTTGTGGTAGATACCGTTGTTGTGCGTCATCTCTCACCGATCGTATCCCTGATGGCAGTGTTAGCCAGCGAGCTGTCATGTTTGTGAGTTGCAGAATTCTATTTTCAAAGCCGTGGCAAGTTTTGTGTAGTCGTTTTGCACGTGTTGCTGTTGTAGACGGACGAACCTTGTCACGTGTCTATTCAATGGTCGCTTCAACAGGTAAAGCCTGTTGGTATCCCTAGCATCCGGGTAGCCATCCAAGTCGTCCTTTATGTCTGGTAAGAACGTCTCAGTGTCGTTTTGCTTCCCTGGAACGGGGTCAAAGGTGCAGAGGTTCTTGACAATTTTGTCAAGGCGTTCCACGCCAAGTGCAGGGGGAGGGTTTTGTATTTTTTTTGCATTTATTATGGATCCCCATTAGCTGCTGCCAAGGCCGGAGCTACTCTTCCTGGTGTCCAGCAAAATTAAGGCAGTTTATACCATTTTAAAAACATTACATTCACAGATTTCACAACACACTGTGTGCCCTCAGGCCCCTACTCCACCACTACCACATATCTACAGTACTACATCCATGTGTATGTATGTGTATAGTGTGTATGTTATTGTGTGTGTCTGTGTCTATGTTTGTGTTGCTTCACATTCTCCACTGTTCCATAAGGTGTTTTTTAAACAGTTAAAAAATTTGTTTTACTGCTTTCATCAGTTACCTGATGTGGAATAGAGTTCCATGTAATCATGGCTCTATGCAGTACTGTGCGCCTCCCATAGTCTGTTCTGGTCTTGAGGACTGTGAAGAGACCTCTTGAGGCATGTCTTGTGGGGAATGCATGGGTGTCCGAGCTGTGTGCCAGTAGTTTAAACAAACAGTGCATTCATAATGTCATTACCTCTCATAAATACAAGTAGTGATAAAGTCAATCTCTCCTCCACTTTCAGCCATGAGAGATTGACATGTATATTATTAATATTAGCTCTCTGTGTACATCCAAGGGCCAGCCGTGCTACCCTGTTCTGAGCCAATTGCAATTGTACTAAGTTATTTTTTGTGGCATGTGACCACACGACTGAACAGTAGTCCAGGTGCAACAAAACTAGGGCCTGTAGGACCTGCTTTGTTGATAGTGTTGTTAAGAAGGCAGAGCATCACTTTACTATGGACAATCTTCTTCCCATCTCAGCTACTACTGCATCAATATGTTTTGACCATGACAGTTTACAATCTAGAGTTACTCCAAGCAGTTTGCTCAATTTCCACGTTATTTATGACAATATTTCGTTGAGGTTTAGTGTTTAGTGAATGTTTTGTCCCAAATAAAATCATTTTAGTTAAAAAAATATTTAGGGCAAACTTATTATTTGCCACCCACTCTGAAACTAACTGCAGCTCTTTGTTGAGTGTTGCAGTCATTGCAGTTGCTGTAGTAGCTGACGTGTATAGTGTTGAGTCATCCGCATACATAGACACTCTGGCTTTAGTCAAAGTCAGTGGCATGTTGTTAGTAAAAATTGAAAAAAGCAAGGGGCCTAAATAGCTCTCTGGGGAATTCCTGATTCTACCTGGATTATGTTTGTTAGACAAGTAACTCTTTATCCACATTATAGCAGGGGGTGTAAAGCCATAACACATATGTTTTTCCAGCAGCAGACTATGATCGATAATGTCAAAAGCAGCACTGAAGTCTAACAAGACAGCCCCCATAATCATTTTAGCAGTCATTTCTCTCATCAATCATTTGTGTAAGTGCTGTGCTTGTTGAGTGTCCTTCCCTATAAGCGTGCTGAAAGTATGTTAATTTGTTTACTGTGAAATAGCATTATATCTGGTCAAACATATTTTTTTCCAGAAGTTTACTAAGGGTTGGTAACAGGCTAATTGGTCGGCTATTTGAGCCAGCAAAGGGGGCTTTATTATTCTTGGGTAGTGGAATGACTTTAGCTTCCCTCCAGGCCTGAGGGCACACACTTTCTAGTATCCTTAAATTGAAGACATGGCAAATAGGAGTGACAATATCATCTGCTATTATCCTCAGTAATTCTCCATCCAGATTGTCAGACCCCAGTGGTTTGTCATTGTCGATAGACAAAAATCTTTTTTTCACCTTTTCCACACTGACTTTACGGAATTCAAAAGTAAAATTCAACATCTTTCAATATTTGGTCCGACAAACTTGAATGTATAGTGTCAACGTTTGTTGCTGGCATGTCATCCTTAAGTTTGCTTATCTTGCCAATGAAAAAGTCATTAAAGTAGTTTGTATCAAACAAATCAAATCTTATTTGTCACATACACATGGTTAGCAGATGTTAATGCGAGTGTAGTAAAATGCTTGTGCTTCTAGTTCTGACAATGCAGTAATAACCAACGAGTAATCTAACCTAACAATTCCACAACTACTACCTTATACACACAAGTGTAAGGGGATAAAGAATATGTACATAAAGATATATGAATGAGTGATGGTACAGAACGGCATAGGCAAGATGCAGTAGATGGTATCGAGTACAGTATATACATATGAGATGAGTAATGTCGGGTATGTAAACAAAGTGGCATAGTTTAAAGTGGCTAGTGATACATGTATTACATAAATATGCAGTAGATGATATAGAGTACAGTATATACTGTAGATATACATATGAGATGAGTAATGTAAGGTATGTAAACATTATATTATATTAAGTGGCATTGTTTAATGTGGCTAGTGATACATTTTTACATGAATTTCCATGAATTTCCATTATTAAAGTGGCTGGAGTTGAGTCAGTATGTTGGCAGCAGCAACTCAATGTTAGTGGTGGCTGTTGAACAGTATGATGGCCTTGAGATAGAAGCTGTTTTTCAGTCTCTCAGTCCCTGCTTTGATGCACCTGTACTGACCTCGCCTTCTGGATGATAGTGGGGTGAACAGGCAGTGGCTCGGGTGGTTGTTGTCCTTGATGATCTTTATGGCCTTCCTGTGACATCGGTTGGTGTAGGTGTCCTGGAGAGCAGGTAGTTTGCCCCCAGAAATCACTGGGTTTTCTGGTGAATGTGCCATCTGATTCAATGAATGATGGAGCTGAGTTCACTTTTTTTCCCCAAAATGTAATTTAAGGTGCCCCAAAGCTTTTTACCATCATCTTTATATACACTGCTCAAAAAAAAAAAATAAAGAACACAATGTAACTCCAAGTCAATCACACTTCTGTGAAATCAAACTGTCCACTTAGGAAGCAACACTGATTGACAATACATTTCACATGCTGTTGTGCAAATGGAATTGACAACAGGTGGAAATTATAGGCAATTAGCAAGACACCCCCAATAAAGGAGTGGTTCTGCAGGTGGTGACCACAGACCACTTCTCAGTTCCTATGCTGATGTTTTGGTCACTTTTGAATGCTGGCAGTGCTTTCACTCTAGTGGTAGCATGAGACGGAGTCTACAACCCACACAAGTGGCTCAGGTAGTGCAGCTCATCCAGGATGGCACATCAATGCGAGCTGTGCAAGAAGGTTTGCTGTGTCTGTCAGCGTAGTGTCCAGAGCATGGAGGCGCTACCAGGAGACAGGCCAGTACATCAGGAGACATTGAGGAGGCCGTAGGAGGGCAACAACTCAGCAGCAGGACCGCTACCTCCGCCTTTGTGCAAGGAGGAGCAGGAGGAGCACTGCCAGAGCCCTGCAAAATGACCTCCAGCAGGCCACAAATGTGCATGTGTCTGCTCAAATGTTCAGAAACAGACTCCATGAGGGTGGTATGAGGGCCCGACGTCCACAGGTTGGGGTTGTGCAGGTTGTTTGGCATTGTTTGGCATTTGCAAGAGAACACCAAGATTGGCAAATTCGCCACTGGTGCCCTGTGCTCTTCACAGATGAAAGCAGGTTCACACTGAGCACATGTGACAGATGTGACAGTCTGGAGACGCCGTGGAGAATGTTCTGCTGCCTGCAACATCCTCCAGCATGACCGGTTTGGCGGTGGGTCAGTCATGGTGTGGGGTGGCATTTCTTTGTGGGGCCGCACAGCCTTCCATGTGCTCGCCAGAGGTAGCCTGACTGCCATTAGGTACCGAGATGAGATCCTCAGACTCCTTGTGATATATGCTGGTGCGTTTGGCCCTGGGTTCCTCCTAATGCAAGACAATGCTAGACCTCATGTGGCTGGAGTGTGTCAGCAGTTCCTGCAAGAGGAAGGCATTGATGCTATGGACTGGCCCGCCCGTTCCCCAGACCTGAATCCAATTGAGCACATCTGGGACATCATGTCTCGCTCCATCCACCAACGCCACGTTGCACTACAGACTCTCCAGGAGTTGGCGGATGCTTTAGTCCAGGTCTGGGAGGAGATCCCTCAGGAGACCATCCGCCACCTCATCAGGAGCATGCCCAGGCGTTGTAGGGAGGTCATACAGGCACGTGGAGGCCACACACACTACTGAGCCTCATTTTGACTTGTTTTAAGGACATTACATCAAAGTTGGATCAGCCTGTAGTGTGGTTTTCCACTTTAATTTTGAGTAAATTTGATTTCCATTGATAATATTTGTGTGATTTTGTTGTCAGCACATTCAACTATTTAAAGAAAAAGTATTTAATAAGAATATTTCATTCATTCAGATCTAGGATGTGTTATTTTAGTGTTCCCTTTATTTTTTTGAGCAGTGTATTTGATCTTTGTTTCACAGTATAGTTTATTTTCATTTAGTTTAATCACATGATTTCTTAATTTGCCAATCAGTTGTGCTGCCAGATTTATTTGCCATACCTTTTGCCTCATCCCTCTCAACCATACATTTTTTAAATTCCTCATCAATCCAAGGGGATTTCACAGTTTTCACTGTAATTTTCTTAATGGGTGCATGCTTATTAGTAACTGGAATAAGCAATTTCATAAATGTGTCAAGTGCAGCTTCTGGTTGCTCCTCATTACACACCACAGACCAGCAAATGTTCTTTATATCATCAACATATGAATCACTACAAAACATATTTTATGACCTCTTATACACTATATTAGGCCCAGCCTTTGGAACTTTGGTTTTCCTAGATATGGCTACTATATTGTGATTACTACATCCTATGGATTTGGATACTGCTTTAAAGCCAATTTCTGCAGCATTAGTGAAGATGTGATCAACAGATATTGATGATTTAATTCCTATGCTGTAACTACCCTGGTAGGTTGACTGACAACATGAACCAGGTTGCAGGCACTGGTTACCGTTTGAATTATTTTCTTGAGTGGGCAGCTTGATGATAGCAAGTCAATATTTAAATCACCCAGAAAATATACTTCTCTGTTGATATCACATACATTGTCAAGCATTTCACACATATTATCCAGATACTGACTGCTAGCACTTGGTGGTCTATTGCAGCTTCCCACAAGAATGGACTTTAGGTGAGGCAGATGAACCTGTAGCCACATTACTTTAACAATATTTAACATTAGATTGTCTCTTAGGTTTACAGGAATGTGGTTCTGAATATAGACCACAACACAAACCTAAGGGTTTGCCTCATCCTGTGAGGAAGTATGGGCCGAAAGGCAAAGAGGAGAAGCCGAGCTTTGGCTTTGTTGGCGAGGATGCGCCATTCTTCTCTGGGCCGAATGGCCAAGTGGAAGAGACGTAGGGATACCTGAAAGAGGTAAAGTTTGAAACCTTCTGTCATCTTCACTATTTTGTGTACCAAGCTCTGGTTACGAGCTTGGTTGCAACCGGAGTCACGCTCTCCAGGTGGTACCGGTACCCCCTTGTATATAGTCTCGCTATTATTATTTTACTGCTGCTCTTTAATTACTTAGTACTTTATATCTTATTCATATTTTATTTTAACTGCATGGTTGGTTAGGGGCTCGTAAGTAAGCATTTCGCTGTAAGTTCTACATCTGTTGTATTCAGCGCGTGTGACTAATAAAACCTGATTTGATTTGAAGTGGTGGTACCTACGGGTGGCATTCTGCTGCATAGCAGAGTCCACTTGGATGCTTAGAGTAGTTATTTTAGACACATGAGGGTCAAACTTGCTCCGTTCAGCCTCATACTTATCTGCCATGGTTTGCAGGTAGAGGTCTTGAGTGCAGTGCGACAGAATCAGTTTACAATTGACTCATTCATCCCCCTCTTCCCTGTAACTATTCCCCAGGTCGTTGCTGCAAATGAGAACGTGTTCTCAGTCAACTGACCTGGTAAAATAACGGATAAATAAAATCAGTGATGAGATTTCCTCCACTTGTTCAGAGATAATTTTGTCCATATTCCTCGCCTGGGTTCTCTCATCATTCATTTGGTCATCGACTTCAATGAGTTCCGCTGTTATGTCATCCAACTTGCTGAATGTGTTCGTTAATTGATATTCTTTGGTCTACAGCATTTGGACCAGAACATTATTGCTTTGAGTGTTATCAAGTTGCGCACCCCTGTTTGTAGATAATTTGTCAGATTTATCTAGTTTGGCGTGGACTTCGGCGTATTTATTTTGGGCTAAAACGAGTTGTTCCTGTAGAAGGTTACTTTGTTCCTGTTGAAGACAATTTTGTTGAAGAGTTTATGCTCGTTCGTCGTCATAAGTTTTTGCCAAGTTTAAAATGTCTCATTGGTTGGAACAAATTAATTTGGTCTTTGTCTGAATTATCAACCTGGGAAAAATGTTTGTTTGGCAATTTAACTTCCTTGTTAACACACTCTGGGATATGTGGGACGGTAGCGTCCCACCTCGCCAACAGCCAGTGAAACTGCAGGGCACCAAATTCAAAACAACAGAAATCCCATAATTAAAATTCCTCAAACATACAAGTATTTTACACAATTTTTTAAAAGATAAACTTGTTGTAAATACAGCCACAGTGTCCGATTTCAAAAAGGCTTTACGACGAAAGCTTACCAAATGATTATGTTAGGTCAGAGCCAAGTCATAGAAAAACACAGCCATTTTTCCAGCCAAAGAGAGGAGTCACAAAAAGCAGAAATATAGATAAAATGAATCACTAACCTTTGATGATCTTCATCAGATGACACTCATAGGACTTCATGTTCATATTTATATCCAAAAATCTCAGTTTACATTGCGCGTTATGTTCAGTAGTTCCAAAACATCCGGTGATTTTGCAGAGAGCCACATCAATTTACAGAAATACTCATAATAAACATTGCTAAAAGATACAAGTGTTATGCATGGAATTTTAGATCCACTTCTCCTTAATACAGCCGCTGTGTCAGATTTATTTTTTAATTTACGGAAAAAGCACACCATGCAATAATCTGAGAACAGCGCTCAGTCACAAAAACAAGCCATACAGATATCCGCTATGTTGTGGAGTCAACAGAAGTCAGAAATAGCATTATAAATATTCACCTACCCTTAATGATCTTCATCAGAATGCACTCCCAGGAATCCCAGTTCCACAATAAATGTTTGTTTTGTTCGATAAAGTCCATAATTTATGTCCAAATACCTCCTTTTTGTTCGCGCATTCAGCCCAGTAATCCAAATTCATAAGGCGCGATCACTAGGTCCAGACGAAAAGTCAAAAAGTTCCGTTACAATCTGTAGAAACATGTCAAACGATGTATAGAATCAATCTTTAGGATGTTTTTAACATAAATCTTCAATAATGGTCCAACCGGAGAATTCCTTTGTCTTCATGGAACGCAGGTCGCTCTCACGGGTGTTCACGTGATCAGCTCATGCCAGACACCTGATTGAAAGAGCTCTCTTTCTCTCCCACCTCATAGTAGAAGCCTCAAACAAGGTTCTAAAGACTGTTGACATCTAGTGGAAGCCTTAGGAAGTGTAATATGATCCCATAGACACTGTATGTTCGATAGGCAATGACTTGAAAAACTACCTCAGATTTCCCACTTCCTGGTTGGATTTTTTCTCAGGTTTTTGCCTGCCATATGACTTCTGTTATACTCACAGACATCATTCAAACAGTTTCAGAAACGTCAGTGTTTTCTATCCAAATCTACTAATTATATGCATATTCTAGTTTTTAGGCCTGAGTAGCAGGCAGTTTACTCCGGGCACCTTTTTATCCAAGCTATTCAATACTGTCCCCAGTCCCAAAGTTAAATTGAATGAGACAACAATATCCAATCAGTTCAGGTTGGTTGTATATTATGAAGTGTAACCAGTTGTTACAGATGTGAGAAGATGTTTTTCCATCACAATGGAAGATTTAAAAAATCACAAGAAATTGCTGCCGATTCCTCACCACAAGGGGTCACTTACCCCTGAAAGCTGAAATCACACGGGATTCCAGCAAAGGCGGGACTTCTGTCACGCAAAGCGCGGGATTTCTTCTGTAAACAAAGGAGAACGGCTTTTCTCTGCTTGCTAGCATAACTAATGCCAAGCTAGCCGTTCTTGTACAAAAACATTCACTTCAAGCACAAAAAGGTCCCCTTCAATTCGGGAACGGGGGTTTACTAACGACATCTCACGTTCAACCCAACTGGCGTTTCTTGCTAGCAATATTACCAGAACACGTGGCCAGCATTCCAGAGTCGCCTCTTCACTGTTGACGTTGAGACTGGTGTTTTAAGGGTACTATTTAATGAAAATGCCAGTTGATGACTTGTGAGGCGTCTCTTTCTCAAACTAGACACTCTAATGTACTTGTCCTCTTGCTCAGTTGTGCACCGGGGCCTCCCACTCCTCTTTCTATTCTGGTTAGGGGCAGATTGCACTGTTCTGTGAAGGGTGTAAACACAGCGTTGTACGAGATCTTCAGTTTCTTGGCAATTTCTTGAACATCCCACAGAGCACCATGAAATTCATTATTTAAAAAATGGAAAGAATATGGCACCTCAACAAACCTGCCAAGATAAGGCCACCCACCAAAGCTCACAGACCAGGCAAGCAGGGCATTAATCAGAGAGGCTACAAAGCGATCAAAGATAACCCTGAAGTAGCTGCAAAGCTCCACAGTGGAGATCGGAGTATCTGTCCATAGTACCACTTTAAGCCGTACACTCCACAGAACTGGGCTTTACGGAAGAGTTGCCCGAGAAAAAAATAAGCAAACACATTTGGTGTTCACCAAAAGGCATGTGGGAGACTCCCCAAACATATGGAAGCAGGTGCTCTGGTCAGATGAGACTAAAATGTAGCTTTTTGTCCATCAAGGAAAACACTATGTCTGGCGCAAACCCAACACCTCTCATCCCCCCGAGACACCATCCCCACAGTGAAGCTTGGTGGCAGCATCATGCTGTGGGGATGTTTTTCATCGGCAGGACCGGGAAACTGGTCAGAATTGAAGGAATGATGGCTGGAGCTAAATACAGGGAAATTCTTGAGGGAAACCTGCTTCTTCAGTCTTCCAGAGATTTGAGACTGGGACTGATGTTCACCTTCCAGTAGGACAATGACCCTATGCATACTGGTAAAGCAACACTCAAGTGGTTTAAGAGGAAACCTTTAAATGTCGTGGAATGGCTTAGTCAAAGCCCAGACCTCAATCCAATTGAGAACCTGTTGTATGACTTCAAAACCTCTTAAGGATCCTCCCCTTTTTTAAATTTTCGCCTATAATGACATACCCAAATCTAACTGCCTGTAGCTCAGGCCCTGAAGCAAGGATATGCATATTATTGGTACCATTTGAAAGGAAACACTTTGACGTTTGTGGAAATGTGAATGGAATGTAGGAGAATATAACACAATAGATCTGGTAAATGATCATACAAAGAATGAACCAACCGTTATTTTGTTTTCTTTGAACTGCAAGAGAAAGGCCATAATGTATTATTCCAGTCCAGGTGAAATTTAGAGTTTGGCCACTAGATGGCTGTCAGTGTATGTGTAAAGTGTTTGATTGATCCAATGAACCATTGCATTTCTGTTCAAATTGTTGAATCAAGACTGCCCAAATGTGCCTGATTTTGTTTATTAATAACTTAATAACTAGTTTGTTTATTAACTAACTAAATTAATGTTCAAAATTGTGCACTATCCTAAAATAATAGCATGTTATTATTTCACTGTAATAGCTACTGTAAATTGGACAGTGCAGTTAGATTAACAAGAATTTAAGCTTTCTGCCAATATCAGATATGTCTATGTCTTAGGAAATGTTCTTGTTACTTAAACCCTCATGCTAATCACATTAACCTATGTTAGCTCAACCGTCCTGTGGAAGGGACACCGATCCCGAAGAAGTTTTAAAAATTACTGTACACCAGCTGAACTCATCTGAACTGAAGGAGCTGAAGCAGTTTTGCCTTGAAGAATGGGCAGAAATCCCAGTGGCTAGATATGTCAAGGTTATAGAGACATACCCAAAGAGACATGCAGCTGTAATTGTGGCTCTATAAAGTATTAGAAAGTGGCTCTATAAAGTATTGACTTAGGAGGGGTAAATAGTTATGCACACTCAAGTTCAGTTTTTTCGTCTTAATTAAATATTTTTTATTATGAAACAAACAAGAAATAACATCTTCAAAGATGTTGTGTAAATCAAATGATACAAACTCCTCCAAAATATTTTTTAATACCAGGTAAACTCAGTTTTTCACAATTCTTAACATTTAATCCTAGTAAAAATTCCCTGTCTTAGGTCAGTTAGGATCACCACTTTATTTTAAGAAAGTGAAATGTCAGAATAATAGTACAGATATTGATTAATTTCAGCTTTGATTTCTTTCATCACATTCCCAGTGGGTCAGAAGTTTACATACACTCAATTAGTATTTGGTAGTGTCATGACGTGGCTCTCTTTGGGTATAGCAAGCAAAATCCCCATATCTCTCTCTCTCTCTCTCTCTCTCTCTCTCTCTCTCTCTCTCACCATCTCTCTCTTCCCCCTACACCCAGGCTCTGTTATCGCAGGTCATAAATTCCTAGAGGAGTCTCTCTCCTCATGGACAGGCAGAATAGAGTCAGAAGGTTTCACAGGAGAACAAAGGAACATCTTCTCCATCATAGAACTTGAGAACTGAACAATGTCCATGTTTTGGAGAATGTGGTCACGGTCGGGGAAGAATCCTACTATGACTGGTCCATTTCATTTAATGTTTGTGAAACTCATGAGAGACAATACAGCCACAGTACCATAACTCTGTTTATACAAGGGTCTCAGTTGTGAGGCTTGCATCCAATTGTTGTATAAAATGAATGAAAGATGAAACAATTTGTGAAATTATGTAATGTAAATAAACTGTTTAATGAAGGCAACTCCAATTCCTTTTGGAGTTTAAAACCTCTCTAGGCTAGGGGGCGGTATTTTCACTTCCGGATGAAAAGCGTTCCCAAAATAAACTGCCTGCTACTCAGGCCCAGAAGCTAGGATATGCATGTTATTAGTAGATTTGGTTAGGAAACACTCTGAAGTTTCTAAAACTGTTTGAATGATGTCTGTGAGTATAACAGAACGTATTTGACAGGCAAAACCACGAGGACAAACCAACCAGGATTTTTGTTTTTTTGCAAAGGTTTTCTGTGGGGATCTAGATTTATAAGGCACTTGCTTGCAGTTTATATTGCTTCCACTGGATGTCAACATTCTTTAGAAATTGGGTGATGTTTTTCCTTTGAGAATTGAAGAAGTAGGGCAGTTCAGAATGAGGGTTGAGTGAAGTCTACATTTGTGGTTGGGGCTCGCTCCAATTTGTTTTTATCCGCTATTGAACGCAGTTTTCAACGCAGTCTTAAATTTGATCGATTATTTACCTTAAAAGATACCTAAAGTTGTATTAGGAAGGTTGTTTGAAATGTTTGGACAAAGATTACAGGTAACTTATTAGATATTTTGTAGTCATGTTGCGCGTGTTGGAACCGGTGTTTTTCTGGATCAAACGTGCCAAATAAATGGACATTTTGGAGATATATAACGACAGAATTAATCAAACAAAAGGGCCATTTGTGATGTTTATAGACATATTGGAGTGCCAAGAAAAGAAGATCTTCAAAGTTAAGGCATGAATTATATCGTTATTTCTGCATTTAGTGTCGTGCCTGGCGGGTTGAAATATGAATGTTATGTGTTTGTTTGATGGAGTGCTATCCTCAGATAATAGCATGGTTTACTTTCGCCTTAAAACCTTCTGACACAGCGCCTGGATTAACAAGAAGTTTATCTTTAAGCCTATGTATAACACCTGTAACACAGGTATAACACTTGTTTGTTTGTGCATTTCTATGACTATTTAGTTAGTTAATAAATAAATGATTGAGACAATTGATGCATGGATGACTCATAGTGAAGACGACGTTTGGAATGAGAATAACGTGAGGTAAAGAATAATTAATTAATTAGAAGACTAATTGATCAGATATTAAAATATCTGAAAGTTATATTAGGAAAATTATAATTTATAAAAAAATATAATTTATAAAGACACGACAGTAGAATTTCCTTTAACTTGTTTAACTTGGGTCAAACATTTTGGGTAGCCTTCCACAAGCTTCCCACAAT